>NC_141623.1:33595772-33905272 GCF_047967505.1 Dipteris shenzhenensis | reverse complement strand
TGCAAGAACTGACAGGTAGGGGTTTTTGGGCGTCCGGAACACAATGGGACAGACGGTTTTGGAAACCGTGGTCTCAATCACTGGGTCCAACACACAGACTGAAAAACGTTTTTGGAAACAGATCTGTTTGTAAACTCCACTGGAGTGCGAATGATGAGCAACATAGAAGTTTTAGGACCTCCTGAGTCCACCGGAACTGACAGATCTGCAAATGGTTGCTCCAAACTTGAGTTCCAACACCCGGGCAAAAAACGCAAAAACTGACATAGTGAGTCAGAAATCCAATGGAATGATCCCAGATTCAATAATGAAGGTGTTTCCAAGCTCCTGAAGTAATGTGGACACCAAAAGCAAGCAATAGTTGCCTCTACAAGTCAATACGGAGTCTCTGTCATCGAACGGAACAGGGAAAAGCTCAAAAAACGACTTTTTCTTTGAAACCACTTAACAGGCTCTCAAAACTTTTTCTACAGTAGAATAGAAATTTGGAATGGTTGTTTTACAAAGTTAAGATATCAATATCAATCTTGAAATAGAAATCCCACTATATGACCTATCCAATACATTCCTTAGGTTGTATGCCATAAACAACCAAGGAAAGAGAACACAGATGACTTGTAAGGCATGCATAAATGGTCCAAATTGGACATTGTGCTCGGTCTTGTATGATTCATACTATTACAAAATACATGACATATTCCAATCAAAGGTACACTACTAAGGAGATCGATGTTAGATAGTCCATTAATATGTTGAAATCAACAACATATATTTTATAGAATCCCAAGAAACCTCTATAAAAACAAAACAAATTCTAGCATGTAGCTATAGAATGAGCACCATATTGAAGAATTACTTAACTATGTGTGAGTGATGTATCACAATCTCTTTTGAGTTAGAACTTAAATCTCATCTTCAAGTTCCAATTTCTTTTGATGATGAATGTTTTAAATGTAGAAGTATCACTAGTGTGTCTTCATGCTCACACAAAGGACATTCTTCATGTGCCAAAATTATCTCTTTTGAATAACCTATTCAATAATATGTAATATATATGCCATAAGCTGATTAGTAGTAAGAGAATTATGTCACCCAAATTTGTTATGAAGTGGGTAAACATTGGGCATATATGATTTTAAAATGGGGAACTGCTTAGTCTATTTAATCTTTCTTCCATAGATCATTAATCTATTTTTCTAAGTATTTTATTTTCGTCCTATATGGAGCAGTTGGGTCTGCCTATTCAGGGGTGTCGAGCATATATATAGGCCACTCCCCTTACTTGTTGTACTCCTAAGATCACTTGCATAGTATCTCTTTCTCTTTTAGTTCAGTTTGTGTGGTATGGTTTGCACTCTATTTTTTGTTTAATTTTCCCTACACTCTCACAGGTGTTGGGCATAGCCTTTCAAAACAAGGTGGGATTTTTAGTGATTAACACTGCCATCTCCTTTCCACTTCAATTTGTAGACCCACTAAGTACCTATGGCATGCTTGCCTACTGGCAAGTCACAAAACTCCCATGTGCCATTTGAATGAATGGAATCATCTATCTAATCTCTGATACTTATGATAGAAAGAGGTTTTTCATTACAAGTAATAGCAATCAAGGCAACATGAAGAAATTGCCTTGCATTTGTTTTTGTGCATCTCTATGTAAGCAACCAAGGGCTCACCTTGTTTGCTGTCCTATAAGTATCCAAGAACCACCTTTGTACTCTTTTCTATTGTCTCCTCCTCCCCATCAACTGCCTGATCAATGGCAAGATCATCAAGTAGCTACAAACAGGATGAGCATGAGGAGACTGTGAACTGCTAGAAGGTATGCAATTAAATACATTAGAATTTACGAAGGGCAGTATAGAGTTAGATACATTAGAGGCTACTACAAATGGCTATTTTTACAATCTAGACAAGGTGAAGTTGCATGCTCAAGAAAAAAAATGTCTTTACTGTGATAATTACCTTCCCTGTGCTAGGATGAAACAACTTGTACCCTTTGCTCTGTGAGAGGTAGCCAATGAAAATGCATTTTAAATCAATCTTATGCCTCAATTGAGAGGGTACATTTACATATGCAAGAGATCCAAACACTCGTATGTGGAAAATTATAGGCTTTTGGCTTGTCCATGCTTGATAAGGAATCATGGTCTCCAATGCTTGAGCGGATGCATAGCTGAGCACATAGTTGGCACACATTACAACATCCAACCAAAATTTATTGGGCAAAGAATCCCCTTAGGCATGCACTTTCTGATTTCCATTTTTGTTCAATCTTTCCACTCTGCACGTCCATATTATTGTGGAGTGTGGCATTGTGCACTAATGTATAATACCCTGAGATGCTAAAAAATCAAAAAACTCCTAGGATAAGTACTCATCCCCTAGTTAGTGGGGAGGGTCAAGAGTTTTTCCCACTCTCATTCACTACTAAGCAAGAAATTTCTTGAAGCTAGAGAAGACATATGACTTTAATTTCATGGGTCTCTGCACACTCGGATGTAAGTAAAGTCACCCACAAAGCTTCCCACAGAGCTTCTCCTTCCTCCCACAGAGCTGTTGAGCTTCTAAGCATTCATGCATGCTCAGCTAGATCACCCGGGCTCTAATACCAGTTGAGAGTGCTCTCAACGGAAGCAAGAACGGAAGAAGGAGAGAGAGAGACAGAGAGCCACACAAGTTTTGGTGGGTGTAGAACCACCCTAATCTTCTTTTTCATTCATTTATATATGTGTTTGAGTATTGTACATAACTGGGGTTAAGGCACAGTGACCTTTAACCCCCACATTGTGCGAGAGTATCACTTCTACATTAGCGATGATCGATCGCATGATGCCCATTTTGTGCAGCATTGCTTCACTTTGCATGATAGTTTCTTGAGGGATCATGGTGTCACATGGCAGCGGTGCTGAATCTGGTCAGACGGCTATGGTGGTCAGTTCAAATCCACTAGATAGTTTTATTGGTTCTGCAGATGGCACCATGAGATAGGCATTCCGATCACATGGAGCTACTTCGAGACAGGGCATGGTAAGGGAGAGCACGATGGTGTAGGTGCTTGCATGAAGCATGCTTTGCATCGATACCAGTTGCATCACAGTGCCGATCGCTTCAAGGATGCACATGATGTGGTGCGGTGGTGCAGCCAGCACTTATCCACTACCGCTATCTCCTTGTTTCAGTCACGTGACGATAGGGTGGTGAGCCGGTATTTTTGGTGCGTGGACATTGGGAGTCTTGATCGGTCTAGGCCTTTTGATTGTCATTTAGTGTCTGGCACTCTTGATTTCCATTCCATTAGGAGCGTAGGTGAGTCTCACCCCGCAATCTTTTCTCGACAGTTTGCATGTTTTTGCTCTACATACATTGATGATGATTGGGGAGGGTGCTCCATGATACCATGGGCTGATCCATGGGTATGGCGAGTGCTTTCTCCCTTCCAACCTTGGGAGGAGGTACATGATGATCAGGATGCGGGATTCAGTTCCTCTAGAGATTATGACCAGCTTACAGATATTTTGCGTATTGGTGATATCTTCGCATCTTCGTGGTTATTGCTTTGGAAGGCAATGAGGAGGGTGTGGATTATTACTTGTTGCGATGCTCTATGCTGAAGAGTGTGCTGAATGAGGATACAGTGGATGGGCATGGGATGCACTTCAATGCTCATAGCATGATCGTAAGTGGCCACTATTTTCAGCAGATACAGAGGCGTGGTTGCTATATTGAGTTCCAGGAGTACATGGCGAATCAGGAGGCATACATGTATTCTCATCTTGTTGTTGCGATCAAGATTACTTTGAGTCGTGTTCGCACTCGCAAGGCGACGTCCACTCCATGATGGCGCCTTGCAGTGGCGGATCATGAGAGCATACTTGCAACTATTGGCATGAGAGCTGATCCTGAGGAGTAGCACATTACATATCATATTTTTTGGGATCATCAGTTGATCAGATTGATTTTTATTGGGTATCACTAGTTGATTACACATTTTTGTATTCGATATGTATAGGCTCACTGTGTGACTGTACCACTGTAATTTTCATGGACTCATATTTTGTATTTCACTCTGATGGTTGTATACACGTTCATACACATCATTGTATTAGATTCTATTTTATACATGATGTCCGATGTCTTCTCAATGGGATTTGTTGTGTTTGTAAAACAAAAAATTGTTTATTAGTAGTAATGTTGTAATTGTGTTTTGTGCTTTAGGACATTTTAAAAATGTGACTAAGAAAATTCGTGCACGTACTAACGAAATACGCGTGTGGACTTATCTGTTGGTCCCTACTAGCATGACTACATATGAAAAATGGTGCACGTACTAACGAAATATGCATGTGGACATTTCTATTGGGGATGAAACTTTGCATGACTCTTAGGTCACCCTAGACATACATCCATGCAAGATTTGGTCTCCAACTGATTTGGTATGTGCCACGTGTAAGGTATAATGCGTACATTTTCACAATCCCTACTAGCATGACTGCGGCAAAGCTATGGCACACGTACTAACGAAATATGTGTGTGGACTTATCTGTTGGGGATGAAACTTCGCATGACTCTTAGGCCACCCTAGACATACATCCACGCAAGATTTGGTCTCGAACTGATTTGGTATGCGCCATGTGGAAGGTATAATGCGTACATTTTTACAATCCCTACTAGCACGACTACGTATGAAAAACGGCGCACGTACTAACGAAATATGCATGTGGACTTATCTGTTGGAGATTAAACTTTGCATGGCTCTTAGGCTACCCTAGACGTACATCCATGTAAGATTTGGTGTCCAACTAATTTGGTATGCACCATGTGAAAGGTATAATGCATACATTTTTACAATCCCTACTAGCATGACTACGTATGAAAAATGGCACACGTAGTAATGAAATACGCACGTGGACTTATCTGTTGGGGATGAAACTTCACACGCCTCTTAGGCTACCATAGGCGTACATCCACGCAAGATTTGGTCTCCAACTGATTTGGTATGCGCCACGTGGAAGGTACAATGCATATATTTTTACAATCCCTACTAACACGACTAAACCCTAAACCCTAAACCCTGTTGGGGATGAAACTTCACACGGCTGTTAGGCTACCTTAGATGTACATCCACGCAAGATTTGGTCTCCAACTAATTTGGTATGCGCCACATGGAAGGTATAATGCATACATTTTTACAATCCCTACTAGCACTCCGGCAAAGCTATGGCGCACGTACTAACGAAATACGTGTGTGGACTTATCTGTTGGGGATGAAACTTTGCATGACACTTAGGCCACCCTAGACATACATCCACGCAAGATTTGGTCTCGAAATGATTGGTATGTGCCACGTGGAAGGTATAATGCATACATTTTTACAATCCCTACTAGCACGACTACATATGAAAAATGGTGCACGTACTACTGAAATACGCATGTGGACTTATCTATTGGAGATTAAACTTTGCACGGCTCTTAGGCTACCCTAGACATACATCCACACAAGATTTGGTATCCATCTGATTTGGTATGCGCCACGTGGAAGGTATAATGCGTACATTTTTATAATCCCTACTAGCACGACTACGTATGAAAAATGGCGCACGTACTAACGAAATACGCATGTGGACATTTTTGTTGAAGATGAAACTTTGCATGACTCTTCGGTCACCCTAGACATACATCCACGCAAGATTTGGTCTCCAACTGATTTGGTATGCACCACATGGAAGGTATAATGCGTACATTTTTACAATTCCTACTAGCACGATTGCGGCAAAGCTATGGCGCACATACTAATGAAGTACGTGTGTGGACTTATCTATTGGGGATGAAACTTTGCACGACTCTTAGGCCACCCTAGACATACATCCACGCAAGATTTGGTCTCAAACTGATTTGGTATGTGCCACGTTGAAGGTATAATGCATACATTTTTACAATCCATACTAGCACGACTACATATGAAAAATGGCACACGTACTAACGAAATATGCATGTGGACTTATCTGTTGGAGATTAAACTTTGCACAGCTCTTAGGCTACTTTAGACATACATCCATGCAAGATTTGGTGTCCAACTGATTTGGTATGCACCACGTGGTAGGTATAATGCGTACATTTTTACAATCCCTACTAGCACGACTACGTATGAAAAATGGTGCACGTACTAATGAAATACGCACGTGGACTTATCTGTTGGGGATGAAACTTCACATGGCTCTTAGGCTACCCTAGACATACATCCACGCAAGATTTGGTCTCCAACTGATTTGGTATGTGCCACATGGAAGGTATAATGCGTACATTTTTACAATGCCTACTAGCACGACTAAACCCTAAACCCTAAACCCTGTTGGGGATGAAAATTTAACGGCTCTTAGGCTACCCTAGACATACATCCATGCAATATTCGGTCTCCAACTGATTTGGTATGCGCCACGTGGAAGGTATAATGCATACATTTTTACAATCCCTACTAGCACGACTAAACCCTAAACCTTAAACCTAAACCCTAAACCCTAAACCCTGTTGGGGATGAAACTTCACACTGCTGTTAGGCTACCCTAGACGTATATCCATGCAAGATTTGGTCTCCAACTAATTTGGTATGCACCACGTGGAAGGTATAATGCATACATTTTTACAATCCCTACTAGCACGACTGCGGCAAAGCTATGGCACACGTACTAATGAAATACGCATGTGGACTTATCTGTTGGGGATGAAACTTTGCACGACTCTTAAGCCACCCTAGACATACATCCATGCAAGATTTGGTCTCAACCTTATTTCGTATGCGCCACGTGGAAGGTATAATGCGTACATTTTTACAATCCCTGCTAGCACGACTACATATGAAAAATGGCGCACGTACTAATGAAATACGTAGGTGGACTTATCTGTTGAAGATTAAAATTTGCACGGCTCTAAGGCTACCCTAGACGTACATCCACGCAAGATTTGGTGTCCAACTAATTTGGTATGCACCACGTGGAAGGTATAATGTGTACATTTTTACAATCCCTACTAGCATGACTACGTATGAAAAATGGCGCACGTACTAATGAAATGCACACGTGGACTTATCTTTTGGGGATGAAACTTCACACAGCTCTTAGGCTACCCTAGACATACAACCATGCAAGATTTGGTCTCCAACTGATTTGGTATGTGCCACGTGGAAGGTATAATGCGTACATTTTTACAATCCCTACTAGCACGACTAAACCCTAAACCCTATTGGGGATGAAACTTCACACAATTCTTAGGCTACCCTAGACGTACATCCACGCAAGATTTGGTCTCCAATTGATTTGCTATGCGCCACGTGGAAGGTATAATGCATACATTTTTACAATCCCTACTAGCACGATTAAACCCTCAACCCTAAACCCTAAACTCTATTGGGGATGAAACTTCACACGGCTCTTAGGATACCCTAGACGTACATCCACACAAGATTTGGTCTCCAACTGATTTGGTATGCGCCATGTGGAAGGTATAATGTGTACATTTTTACAATCCTTACTAGCACGACTAAACCCTAAACCCTAAACCCTGTTGGGGATGAAACTTCACATGGCTCTTAGGCTACCCTAGATGTACATCCACACAAGATTTGGTCTCCAACTGATTTGGTATGCGCCATGTGGAAGGTATAATGCGTACATTTTTATAATCCCTACTAGCACGACTAAACCCTAAACCCTAAACCTTGAACCCTAAATCCTAAACCTTGTTGGGGATGAAACTTCACACGGATCTTAGGCTACCCTAGACATACATTCATGCAAGATTTGGTCTCCAACTGATTTGGTATGCGCCACGTGGAAGGTAAAATGCATCAACTTTTACAATCCCTACTAGCACGACTAAACCCTAAACCCTAAACCCTGTTGGGGATGAAACTTCACATGGCTCTTAGGATACCCTAGACGTACATCCACACAAGATTTGGTCTCCAACTGATTTGGTATGCGCCACGTGGAAGGTATAATGCGTACATTTTTGCAAGCACTCCCTACTAGTGATTGCGTATGAAAAATGGCGCACGTACTAACCAAATATGCATGTGGACTTATCTGTTGGGGATTAAACTTTGCACGGCTCTTAGGCTACCCTAGATGTACATCCATGTAAGATTTGGTCTCCAACTGATTTGGTATGCACCACGTGGAACATATAATGCATACATCCATGCAAGATTTGGTCTCCAACTGATTTCGTATGTGCCATGTGGAAGGTATAATCCCTAAGTGACTACGTATGAAAAATGGCAAACATTGATATATACAAAATTCAATATGATATTCAAAATGATATAGTTCATAGCACGAGAGAGCTCTAGAAAGAGAGAGAGATAGAGAGAGATAGAGAGAGAGAGAGAGAGAGAGAGAGAGACCTTATACTTGAACACCTTTTCAATGCTTAATGTTTACAATTATGACACACGGCATTATTTTTAAAATACCTTATGTATTAGATGTGTGAATGGAGATATCTAAAATTCAAAATCATACTCTTAATTTTAAATACGCACATAGGGATGAAACTTCACATGGCTCTTAGGTTTAGTGTAATAATTGCAAGCATTGATATATACGAAATTCAATATGATATTCAAAATGATAAAGTTCATAGCATGAGAGAGAGAGAGAGAGAGAGACCTTATACGTGAACACCTTTTTAATGCTTAATGTTTACAATTACTTCACACGGCATTATTTTTAAAATACCTTATGTATTAGATGTGTGAATTGAGATATTTGAAATTCAAAATCATACTCCTAATTTTAAATGTTTATGTTAGATTTGAACAAACTATAAACTGAGATAAACAAAGTAAGAAGAACATAATGAAAGTAACAAAATGCTCATACATCATAAAAGTAAGAACAATATCATGAAAGTACCAAAGTGAATGTGTACATCATCATCATCATCATGCAGAAGTGCATCCCTAAACAAGATATGTGTGAAGCCTAAACAATCATCCTAAATCAAAATCTGATAACTTCACATATGATCCTCTAGTCATCCTCTGACGTGGCTCCTGTATGACCCACTGCCCAACCGTCTGCTGTGTGCCCTCAGGCAAAGCCGGATCAGATGGGCTAGCCTCATCTCCTGCATGAGATGGGCTAGCCTCATTCTGATGAAGAGGAGGGCATGCTACATGAGCCACCACTGCCATCTCTACCTCCCTCGCCTCCTCTATGTTTGCGTGCCTCAGCTCCCAAAGTCGTGCATTTGTGAATACTCGTGCCTCAAATCCAGCGCAAGTAATCGTCTCTACATGTAGAAGACACTGGTCTCGGCCTCGCCCAAGCTGCTGCTCCACCCACTACTGCAATGATGTCTACAGCTCTGCCTCTTGCTCAATACGACGTGCCTCCTCTGCTCGTGCCTCGTCACCTAGCATGAAATCACCATATGAGAAGCATCATGGAACACACGCTGCAACCACACATGTATCAGCACCCTCCTGCTGCAGCAAAGCTCTCTATGCCTCCTCCCTGTAGTACTCTGTCAAGACCATGCGGGCGAATGGATCAATGGCCTGACGATGACCAGGATACAGTTCATCCATGCCTAGTCCTCTGTATGTGGCCACATCAATGTCAGCAAAGCATATAGGGCACACTGATCATGCGACCATGTGGCAGGTCATGCAATGGAGATGTGCGATGTGGCCTCACCCTAGTCCAAACCACCCTACGGTATTAAACTCCTCGTGGCAAAGGATGCAAGTGGCGGTAGGAAGCCTGGCTGTGACTGCTGGTCTATGGGTGTCCTAGTCGGCACATCTACAGGAGGAGCGGGGTATAGGGCCACGTTGGGGTCGATCCTATGGCGAGATGGATCACGACTAATATGTCTTAACTGCAAAATATAGTGCTCCGCACAATGGTATGCTATGCATGTCTGAATCCTCTACTCCTCCAAATCTGCCTCCAATAGTCATACACGAGACTCCATATCCTGTTGCAATAGATGTGCCTGCAATGCAAACATGTCGTGTACATGGTGAGAATTAACCAAAAAACTTCAGTTCAAAACACGCTACAAAAAAATAAACTAAAATAATCAGAATAACTAACCTCGTCCCTAGACTCGGCCAACAATGCCTCCAACTTTGCAATCCGTGCGTCTCGAGTCTCCAACTCGTGCTGAGGCGGTGTAGATGTGGGAGGTGGTGTAGATGTGGGAGGCTCCATCGTCGATGTGGGAGGTGGGGGAGGTGGAATCGAAAGTGATCTCGATAGCGCAGAGACCATGTCGTGCAAGGATGATGCCACTGAATGAACATCCCCCCTAATCCATCCTCCAACAGCTCACAATGCTGGTGCAGGGATAGTGTGCAACTTTGGTGCCTCGCGTCAATGCCAAACACCTGCAGTCTGGCGCTCCTGATGCCCCATCCTACCATGTCCCGCTCCTGATCCTGGACGGGTACTAAGGTAGTCTACCCGATGAACAAGCACAAACTCAGCGTATAGCTACATGGCAAATGACCTGGCTATCTGACGGTTGTGAGGCAATCGACCACCATTCGCAGCGAGATATCTCGGATAAATGTGTGCTGCTATGACGGGGTGCCTACAACGTAAAATATGCAAGGGCAGCCCTGATCGTGGTCACATCACCTCAGTGTGACCATCCCAAAACATATCCTCTAAGGCCTGCCTGTGAGGTGACTCATGCTCAAACAACTGTCGAATGGCTCTCCAATCCAAGCCATGACCAGTGATCTCTGCCTTAGCCTGTGCCTGAAAGCTATCCACAATGTCCTCAACTATGTCCAATTGACCCAGAGCCTCAATGATTGAATCTAGACTCGCAACCAAGTGAGGGGTGCCCTAGCATCCTGCAGTGCCCTCATCTCAGCTCTCAGAATCTCTATCTGCATATGAATAGTGGTGCCAGAACCTGTGCGCTGGCTAGCGCATGCACAAAAAAAACACATGGAAATTAATATTCTATTTGGGTAATGAAAATAATATTCTATTCAATATGACTTATAATCTATTTACGTAATGAAAACTATTTGTACGTACTCCTTGATGAGGTAGGATGTCGTTGGGATCATCCTTTGCACCTACCGGTAGATGGGCCAAATGCGTGGCTCTGCCTACAACAGTGCTATGTTGCAAATTCAATTCGTATTTACAATTATTTACAAATTCAATTCGTATTTACAATTATTTAGAAAGTCGGTTTCTTCAAGCTCATTCTCCTTGTCTATACTACCCACCCTTGGAACCTGGACTGCTTGAGGATTCGACATCTTTTCTCAATATTATGTTTATCAAACTCAATATTATTAAAAATTCTTAATTTTGATCAAAATTTTTTCAAACTCTAGTTGTTGCATTTTTAAAGTTAGATGTCTCAAATATTTTTTCCTTATATGTTTCCCTTTTTTTACTTTTTATTCGATTGATGGAATTATTTGTATGGCTCAATTATTGATGGGACTTTTTAATCTAAGCACACACACACTTTTTTTGTGTGTGGAATCTCTCTCTCTCTCTCTCTCTCTCTCTCTCTCTCTCTCTCTCTCTCTCTCTCACACACACACACACACACACACACACATACACACACACATGCAACACACTCTTGGTAACCCTTGTATTTCTTTGCATTTATCAGTAGTTTGAGGACCCTAGTAAGAAGACTCATTATGATCTGTGTTTGTTAACTATACAGATTTTGACAAGACTGTAGGTTTAAGAGATGCTATTGAGGAGAATCTCTATATTTTATTCCCCAAGATAATACACATGGTTGGGGCAAGTATTATTATACTTGATTAACTTATTTTCCAAAATAAGGAGAATTGTATTTTTTTAAATGCCTTTCTCGCTCTTTGGAAACTTTTTCACATGTGGTGTAAGGACCACAGTGTCCACTTATGGCCCCTATACTAAGGACAGATAGTGGAGAGGTTTGGTTAATAAGACCTTCTTTGAATGCTTTACTGCCTTGGGTTTGCACTAGATATGGAGGAGATAGAAGGATATCTAATACATTACTTTGAACGATACATAAGCAAGGTGCATCTAGTATTTCTCGGACTACACATTAAAAAAGAGAGCGGGTTGACACTACAGACCTTCAAAAGCGAGAACTTTGAGAAAATAATTAGGCCTTTTCAATATTATCTATTTTGGTTGGGCAATCCACCTCAACTAGTGGCCATTCCTATAGATCATCACTTGGTTCCCATGCCTAGGGAGAGAGGAGACCTTTGGACAATCATTTACGTATGTGTTTTCCATGCAATGATGCATTTAGAAGATCCAATTAGCCATACGCTTATGCATCTAACCACTCTAGTGTTGGGGTCTTTGCCATATGGCCAAGCAAAACAATAGATGTTCTACATGGGTAGCACAATGTCTTAGTAGGGTGGTGTTGCATGTGGGCAAACATCCTCAGATGATGCATCATTGGATAGACTTCATTCATCCCATGCTCAATTGAGGCTGGAAAGTAGAAAACGCTTTTCCAATTTCATTTGACCCCCAAGTGAATGGTGTGAACGAAGCCAAGTTACTACGCTTTGGGCCATGCTATACTAAGGTTAGAAATAGAAGATACTTTTTCGTCATTATGTGAGCCTCAAGTGAGAGGATGTAGGTGGGCGCCAGCTAGGAAGGAACGAGTTACTTTGCTGAAGACATGAAAGAAAAAATCATTTTACTAATATAAGGGAGAAACTCACATACCACATGACATTGAATATTGCTTGCTCTTTTATCCCAAGGATGATGAGGACATGATTAGCTATGTTGGGATACATTTTTAGGATAATGCCCATGTGGTGTGGTGTTTTAGGGATAATGCCAATGTGGTGTTTTATACAGCCTACTTACTCTACCTAAATTATGAAACAACTCTTAACCAACTATATAATCTATAATATTCCACATAAAGATAGATAAACACACACCGCTACCTTAAACTCTTATTTTCTTTTTTTTTTAAAAGATGATTTTGAAGACTAAAATTTAAACGTTTTTTTATTTAAATAAAAATAGCACCAATTTGAAAAATAACATAAAACCTACTTTAATCTCTCTTTTTTTTAATAGATGAATTTAGAAAACAAAATATATACATTTTCACATTTTAAATAAGAAATTACGTAATTAAAAAAAATTATTTAAAAAAACTTTAAAATGCATTTGAAATTTTGAAATATTTTATAATTAGATTACATATTCCTATAAACTAAAATAATATAAAAGCTACTTTAAATCTTATTTTCTTTTTTTTAATAGATGATTTCTAAAAATAAAAATTTAAACGTTATTATTTAATTCAAAACTTCAGTAATTTATAAACTTCAGTTATAATTTTTTTTTAATAGATGATCTTAAAAAACAAATTATATACTTTTTGACATTTAAATAAAAACTTCACTAACTTAAATAACTTACATAACATAAAAGCTACCTTAAACTCTTATTTTCTTTTTTTTTTAAAGATCATTTTTAAAAATAAAATTTAAAGTTTTTTTATTTAAATAAAAATAACACTAATTTAAAAAATATCTTTAATCTCTTTTTTTTTAAAGATGATTTTAAAAAACAAAATATATACATTTTCACATTTTAAATAAAAAATTACGTAATTCTAAAAATAATTTAAAAAAACTTTAAAATGCATTTCAAATTTAGAAATATTTTATAATTATTCCTATAAACTAAAATTTAAACGTTATATTTTATTCAAAACTTCACTAATTTAAAAAATAACATGCAAACTACTTTAATCTCTTTTTTTTAAATAGATGATTTAAAAAAATAAAATATATACTTTCTGACATTTAAATAAAAACTTCACTAACTTAAATAACATAAAAGCTACCTTAAACTCTTATTTTCTTTTTTTTTTAAAGATGATTTTTAAAACTAAAATTTAAACGTTTTTTATTTAAATAAAAATAGCACCAATTTGAAAAATAACATAAAACCTACTTTAATCTCTCTTTTTTTAAATAGATGAATTTAAAAAATAAAATATATAGATTTTCACATTTTAAATAAAAAATTACGTAATTAAAAAAAATTATTTAAAAAAATTTTAAAATGCATTTGAAATTTTGAAATATTTTATAATTACATTACATTTTCCTATAAACTAAAATAATATAAAAGCTACTTTAAACTCTTATTTTCTTTTTTTTAATAGATGATTTCTAAAAATAAAATTTAAACGTTATATTTAATTCAAAACTTCAGTAATTTATAAACTTCAGTTATATTTTTTTCTTTATAGATGATTTTAATAAACAAGTTATATACTTTTTCACATTTAAATAAGAACTTCACTAACTTAAATAACTTACATAACATAAAAGTTACCTTAAACTCTTATTTTCTTTTTTTTCAAAGATCATTTTTAAAAATAAAATTTAAACGTTTTTTTATTTAAATAAAAATAGCACTAATTTAAAAAATAACTTTAATCTCTTTTTTTTAAAAGATGATTTTTAAAAACAAAATATTTACATTTTCACATTTTAAATAAAAAATTACGTAATTCCAAAAAAAAAACTTTAAAATGCATTTAAAATTTAGAAATATTTTATAATTATTCCTATAAACTAAAATTTAAATAAATTTTCGCAAAAAAAAAAGCTACATAAAAAAAACCTTACCTGGACTCTTCCGCTCCGTCCATCTCCGTCGTTGTCCGTCGGTCGCTCTCCGTCACTGCCACAATTCCGTCGACCTCCCGTAAATCCGAAATCGGTCGATGAGGAGGAGCTCGATCGAGGTATGAAGAATGAGGGGGGGTCCCTCTCTTTATATAAGAAAATTTAGGGTTTCCCTACCTCGATCGAGGTATTTCACATGCAACATACATATCGATCCATCATACCTCAATCGAGGTATAAACATGCCACGATACCTCGATCGAGGTATTTTAGATGCCATATATACATCGCTCCGTCATACCTCTATACCTCGATCGAGGTATTTGACATGCCCCATACACATCGGTACATCTACCTCTATCGAGGTATGGACCTGCCACGATACCTCGATCGAGGTATGTCAGCAGCCGGTCGGATGCCACATATCTCGATTGACGTATTCGACATGCGGCCAAGTCATCGGTCCAGCATACCTCAATCGAGGTATGTCAATTGCCCTGTCGGATGGCACATACCTCAATCGAGGTATAGCTAGACATGCCACAATACTTCGATCGAGGTATAGCTTGATTGCCACGATACCTCGAATGAGGTATAGGTGGCATGCCAGGAGACCTCGATCGAGGTATAGGCTCGGTTCGGTGAAAAAAGTCGAGGACCTCGATCGAGGTATTGGCTTGGCTCGATTGTCCTCGTGTGTGATTTTCATTGGAGATAATACCTCGATCGAGGTATTGCAGACCGAAGCAAAACCTTTGTATTTTCACTCGAGCGGGCGTCACACTCACCTGAAAGTGGTCCGGAAGTGGACACCCTTAGCTTGCTACCACCCTATGGTTGAAAAAGAAATAGGCCTGCAAATAAAATGCCTAAGGACAGATGGAGGGGGAGAGTACCTCTCAAATGAGTTTGCAAGGTTCCTGTAGGAGCATGGCATAAAGCAACAATATTCATGCAGTCATACCCCACATCAAAATGGACTTGCAGAAAGGAAAAACAGGCATATTGGAGAGGTATCTCAGGCCATGCTAAATGAAAAAGGCCTACTAGATTATTATTGGGCTGAAGCAGTTGCTACAGCAGTTTCCATAATGAACAGGACTCCCACTACAGCAATGCATGGCATGATGCCAGAGGAGATGTATACTGGTAGGAAACCATTTGAAAAATTATGGTTGCATTGCCTATGTTCATGTGCCAGATGAGTTAAGGTCCAAGTTGGATCTAAAAGCTGAGAAGTGCATCTTTATTGGTTATTCTCTGCAACAGAAAGGGTGTAGATGCTATAACCCTTCTACTCGTAAGTTTACAATGAGCAGAGATGTTGTTTTTGATGAGATGAGCAGCTAGTATAAACCAGTAAATGTGATTGATGATGTAGATGCACAAAATGGTAATGCTGCACAGAATTCACAGCAGCAATCACAAAATATTAGTGGACCTGCAGTGTCCTCTAGTAGTGGTTCACATACTTCGCCATGGACAGGCAGATTGAGATCAGGAGAATCTTCTCAAAGCAATGCAGATAGTGGTATGTAGGTATCACGAAAAGGAAAAGAGAAGGTAGATCAGCCCATGTTGATGTGAATGCAGGTCATTCTTATGTGGATGGTGAATCCAGTGGCTCAGAATAGAGCATTGATGATGAGTTGGGTATTCCTTCTATTGTTACACCTGGAGTAAGGAAGACTAGAGATGTTTTGAGAGCACCTCGAAGTGAGCATATTTTGCACAGGTCTACTAGAGCTAGGTATCTTGTGGATAGGCTGAAATATGATGGATTTACAGCCATTCACTATGCCTATATGGTCAAAGTGATATAGGAAGCAGAACCCACTTCTTTTGAGCAACAATCCATGGGAAAAGAAAAATGAGAAAAAGCCATGGATGAAGAAATGGATGCCTTGGAAGCAAATGCTACATGGGAATTGGTGCCTTTGCCTAAAGACAAGAATGCAATTGGTTGCATGTGGGTTTATAAGGTGAAGCACAATGCAGATGGTTCTGTGAATAGATACAAGGCAAGATTAGTTGTCAGGGGTATGCATAGACATATGGCATTGATTATGAAGAAACATTCAGTCTGGTTGCAAGGATGGCAACCGTAAGAGCAGTCATTGCTATGGCTGCATCAAAGGGATGGTCTTTACATCAGATGGATGTAAAGAATGTCTTCTTGCATGGTGATTTGCAAGAAGAGGTCTTTATGGAGTAGCCACTAGGTTATGTTCATGCTGTTCATCCTGAGTTTGTTTGCAGGTTGAAGAAAGCCTTGTATGGCTTGAAGCAAGCACCTAGAGCATGGTCTAATAAGATAGGACAGTACCTTGTCACTATTGGCTTTCAAATTTCCAAGGCAGATTTCTCACTTTATGTGAGAAAAACAGAGAAAGGTATTATGCTGCTTGTCATTTATGTTGATGATTTGATCATCACAGGTGATAGTGATGAAGATATCCTTCATGTGAAAATGCTATTGAAGCAAAAGTTTGAGATGAAGGATTTGGGAGAGCTGCATTATTTCTTGGGCATTGAGGTGATTAGATCTCCAGGTGGGATACGGCTCTTGCAGAGGCAGTATAGATTGGACATGCTGTTCAAATATGGGATGATTCCACTCGTGATATGCCAGGGTGACCATTGTGCATTTATGTCACCGACTTGTTAGCTGCAGATGCGGTTGGAACACCACCCATGAATAATAGCTGGATGACAGCTATCCTTATGTACTCTAGTTCGGGCTCAGTTAGTATGCCACCTTAGTTAGTTGAGTTTGGTTTGAGACCCACGTATAGGGTTCTTCTATTTCTTTGTACTAGAGTTCTTTTAGCTTTCACAACTAAGAAGAGGAAAACTATTTTCAGCCTCCACCTTTGGGTGTATTCCCCCATTGTGTATGTGCGAAAGCTGCACGTGAGACTCCTTCCTTCTCTCCCACTATCTTCACACTTGTGCCACAATCCATGACTCCACAAATATATGTGACTCTTTGAAATTGATGTGCTCCACATAAAAATGCTGTCCATATGAACATAATGAACTGTGATTTTCTATTTGCATGCCTTACAAATCCCTTCAAAGTTTTCATAAGCCATTCAAGGAGAAACATCCAACGACTATGAACGGTTCCTACAATTGTGACTTGTTAACTATTAGTATGTCAAACAGTGCACTTGAGTCATCATAATGCATGTCGCAGAACCTTATGAGGCACATCCAAAGTTTTGAGATATGCTCTATATCTTGCCTCTCCACAAGTAGGACACTCTCTTGCATCCTTATGTGGTCCATGAAACAGAATGTAATCATTTTGATGCATGCGTGGATGCACTTGTAATCTAATCCTCTAAGAGAGGTCACATGTTGCCTTGCCATATCTCTTGAGGTCGGTAATTTATTCTCCCTTGGAAGCATTTTACACAATAGCGTGCATGTGAAGACCATAAATGAGAAAAAGCATTCGAGTAATTGACCCACTAGCATAATTCACCATGTTTGCAAAATAAACTTTAAAGCTTACTTGAGTAATGCATCCAAACTTGCATTGCTCGGTCTGCAAGTTTAGTAACTCAAGGGAGGCACGTAGAATAGAGAATGTGCACCCCTCAAATAGTGGAGTCGATGCTATAGTAAAAAGATCGTCTTGCTCCATGCTATCATCCCTACCTGAGGATTAATGGACATATAAATCCCACACCATATCATCAAACACCTCCTCCTCCACATCCTCATGAGGTAATGGCAGAGGATTGCTATCACCATCACTCCATGCATCTGTAACGGTCCCTCTTGAAGATCCCACCTCATATTGCCGACGCTTCGCCTCTTCACGATGAGCATAGGGCAACATATGCGGTTGTGGCACTACATCCTGTATCAAATTAAAACAGGATCATAACTCAAACACACGAACACCCATAGGTATCTCAATCAACCTTAACTCTTTAACACTTACCATGTTTACGGTCGCATCCCATTCTTCGTACTTTGAGTGATTGAGTGTAATTATGCATGCACAATACATGTTTCCTCAATATCGATCACACATACATTTGATTTTTTGCTCCCAACCACATTTTGCGATGGTGGATACGGAGGGATTCATCCTCACTGGAGCTACCTGTTAAAGATGAAGACATCCTACAGATAAACAACCCAAAAAAATTGTTCTTGCATGAGTTATAAATGTCAAAACTCTGTGGAGCGTCTAAAAGCACGTCTAACACCGCGTTTGTACTGTGGAATGCGTCTATAGGCACATCTAAAATATAGTATAGACATGCATTTAGACACGCTTTTAGACATGTGAAGATTTTTGAAAACCTTAAACTTGTCTTGTATATAGGTACATGTGTGATGTTCAACTTGTGTGTGCGCTTGCTGGCGTTCAATCAGATTTTAGAAGGAGTACGTGGGCACTCGGGAGAATGGACACATGAATGGAGGGAGATCTAGTTTAGAAGCTTCACGTGAAGGAGAGGCTCTTCTGGATGAAGGCGCTGGCTAGAAGGAGCTAAGAAGGAGCTTGGAGGTCGAGGGGGGGGTGCAAGCTCAGAGGGGAAAGTGGGAGCTACGTGAAGGGAGCTCAGAGGGTGAGGGGAGGAGAACCGCAAAGGACCACAGGAAGGAGGAGGAGCTCTATGAGCAGAGAAGAAGGAGCTTGGGAAAGGAGAGATGGGGTAATACTTGCTGGTGGGATCGCACCTGCAGCTCGAGGATAGGTACAATGGAGCGCAGATCGCCACATCATGGGATTCTGAGATGGGGATAGTGGCTGTGCGTGATAACTTGGATCAGGCTAGAGAGGGCGTTTGTTGTTTGGAAGTGAGCTCGGGGTGGTGAGGTATTGCGAAGAGGCATCGCTACTCCAAGGGGGATTGGGCTGGGGGTACACAACAGTGGGGAATCCCTCAAAAGAGCTTGGTGAGGACAACAAGACTGTCGTGGGTTGATGGAAAAGGATTGAGAGCAAAAGACTTGAGGGACTCGAGGTGATGGGCGATCAGTTTCAGGAGGTGGCGTCTCAATTTTAGAAGGCTGTTGGTATCATGTAAGGGAGTCTGTGAGCTAGTATGCTCTGTGAAAGTAAAGAAGCTGCGATGGCAGAGTGCGTCAAGAGAAATTAACATTGATGAAGAAGACTTGGGAGCGGCCGAGAAGCTTGAGGAGGGCGACACTAGAAGCTGCAAGGGAGGTCCAGGATGGTGTTGATAGTGTGGTTGGAGGGGCACAGACGGAAGGACAGGGGAGCTGGAGGCCTTTGGTCATCGACGAGGAGGGAGGTAGAAGGTTTGAGAAGGAACTTGGTAATTACACAAGGTAGTTGCAAAAGGGAGAAGGAGTCCATGGGCTTGGGTGGACGAGAGAAAGCGGGGATGGCGAGCTCCATCAAAGAAGCCGAGCTCATCTCAATACACTCATGACTCAATGGGAGCATACAAGGCAGTTAGCTATCTCAAGTCAAAGAGATTCAGGATTGTTCATGGATTTTGTCAAGGGGAATGTGAGCATGGTTGTTATGCATTGTCATTTTTTGGAGTTTTATGGTTCATGGGTTATTTATGTGTTTCCTGAGCAGTCAGTAGGAGAGCTTGTGTTGGGATGTGTGGTCCACTGGGTTTTTGTTTGAGGTTGTCTGGCTTCCGAAGAAAATGTGGCCAGAGTGTGATTTGTATCAGAAGGTAATGTAGAGACTATGATGTTGAATGGATGCTTTTTGCCTTGTGATGGTGTTGTTCTGTTGTTTTAAATGTGGATGAGGGTAGTTGTGAAGGCAGATTGAGCTCTACTACTTTTGTCCATCCACATTTTGGTGCCTCCACGGAGGCCTGTGCACTTCAGTTTACAAGTGTGAAGCTGTGCAGTCAGTTGTAGTGTTGAAGAGCTGAGAGAGATGGCACAAGACTTTCTAGAGTTTTGGGGGATGCCATATGAGAATGCAGAGAGATTCTTGGAAAAGATGGAATTTACAGCACTTATGAAGGATAGGGCAACCCCTAAGATTTTGTTTCAGATCTTGAATTATTGTTTGCAGGGAGATGCAAAAGCATGGTTGCAGACTCAAGTGGCTACCTTCAAGACTGCTCATCCTTAGCAACAAAATCTGGAGTATACAGTGGTGAGAGCAGCTTTTCTTGCACGGTTTGCACAATCCAAGAGCCCTAATGAAGTATGGAGGGAGTTGTGCAAAATTCAGCAAAAGGATAGTCATGATGTGGATTAGTATCTGATAGAGTTTGGTAGACTATGGAGTCTATGGTGTGAGGCTTTGATTCCTAAAGTACCCCCTCAGATGGCAAAGAGAGACTGGTTTGGTCTGGAGCCACCCTCTGTCTGAAGGTGGAGCTGAGGAATATTGATAGTTTTGAGGATGCAGTCAGAGTGGCCAGGGAGAAGGAGTGGAAAGTCAAGAGATTGAGGCACCTTGGTATGCAAGAGGAGTCTAAGAATCTCATTAGAAGCCCAAAAATGATTAAGGCATATGTAGAACGAGAGCCGGTGTCTATTCCAGTGCAGGATGATTCCCTAAGAAAGGATTGGCATGAAGCTGTGGAGCTGATGGAAACACTCAGCCTAAATTGGATGGAGAGTGCAGGAGGAAGCAGAGGTCAAAATAATAGAAGAGGAGAGGCTATGGATGGAGGAGAAAGGATTTCAGCTGGTGCAAGGAGAGTACCAGGTTATATGATGAGCTATAAGCTAGAATTGGAAGAAAAACCTGAGGAGACAGTCACAGATGAAGAGATAAATTTTTCGAGTGAGACAGAGGAAGGGAGCATCTCATCAGAGGAAGAGAGTCAGTTGTCTTCACTGCTGAAGGAACCTCATGATGTAGTGGAGCTAGAAATCATTACACTTATGAATGGAGGCTTGTCAGTTGCTATGGAGGAGGGTGTTGCTCAACTAGTTCTGTGTGAGATGGCAGAGGAGAGCCCGAGAGAAGGGGTTGCTGCGAGAGCCCATTAAAGGCAGCTAAGGATAAGTCTATGTGTGTAGATGATGATCATGCTCTAGTGTTATGTGGTGATGATGTGCATATGATGGCTGAATGCAATTAGTTTGTGGTTGACACTGTGATTGTGCATACCGATGAGGTTGAGATAACAGGTTCAACAAGTGAGGAAGAAAGAGTGAAACTAGCAATGAGGATGAGAGCTCAATCATGTCTGATAGTGATGAAGCTAAAGTGGCTATTATTGATAAAGTAAAAGATCTGCAGTTAAACCACTTAGTTTGGGTGGGACCAGCAAGTGTTGATTGTGTGCATGTGGGCTGTGATTTGTATGATGAGGTTAAGATTCAATGTTTACAAGATGATGGTGATTCAGAGGATGAGCTGGATTGTGTTCTTGATGATGCACCGGATGATATATTAGCATTGATCTCTTCGAAAGAGAATGAAAACACCAATATGCATGTTGAGCAGGATGGTAGTGATAATATGGTTGATGATCAGCTGGATGCTTTACTTGATGATACCCTCATGGATTTTGCATGTGTGGTTGGCAATGACAAGAAAGAGTGTGCTGATATGTTTGAGCATTCTTCAAGTGGGAAGGATGTTTGTTTGCTCCTAGGTGATCTTGATAATTCATGTGATGGGTTAAGTTTTGCAACTTTCAAGGTTGAGGCAATAGGGTATGCTGAGAAGTCCCTAATCATAGATTATGAGCTGGTTGTGCCCGTGAGATCTATGTGTGAGGTAGTGACCTCAAAAAATGTGGCTCATGAGAAGAGGAGCAAGACTCATGATATAAGTGTGATGACTAATAGCCAGTGGAGTGGTGTAATGTCTTGGCAGGATAAGATATGGGATCCTGGAGGCTTATATGGAAGGAGCTGGTGGCTACATCAATTTGGTGTATTGTTGATTCCATTTGATCTAGGTGGATGGTGGATTATGCATATCTAGCAATGGAGGGTTCAAAGTTTTCCTTTTGATCTCGGTGGTTTGCTGATGTTTTTCTTTATAGCTGCTGGACATTAATGTCACAACAGAAGAGAAGGGGTTGCTAAAGGTGTGTGAAGATTTTTGAAAACCCCAAACTTGTCTTGTACATAGGTACATGTGTGATGTTCAACTTGTGTGTGCGCTTGCTGGCGTTCAATCAAATTTTGTGTGAAACACCTATTTCATTAATTTTGGACTTTTTGTGTTGTTTTTGGACAAAGCCCAAAAATCCTTCCCAAATGAAAACTTTACTTTGTGAAAATATCCTTTCCAAATCAAAATTTTACTTTCTGAAAATATTCTTCACAAATCGAAAGTTCACTTTGTGGCACTATCATATTCACACAAAAATATTGTTTTTTCAATCTATACTTTTGCACCAACATGCAAGAATTTGAAATAATCCTATATTAGAAATTCTAGCTATATCTAAGTTATTTGTTAATTTGATTATTTTTAATATTTTTCCTTGACGTTTTTCCTTCCCAAATCAAAAGTTCACTTTGTGGCACTATCATATTCACATAAAAATATTGTTTTTTCAATCTATACTTTTGCACCAACATGCAAGAATTCGAAATAATCCTATATTAGAAATTCTAGCTATATCTAAGTTATTTGTTAATTTAATTATTTTTAATATTTTTCCTTGACGTTTTTTGTTGACATGATAAATTTATAAATCCATGAAAGGAGACTTAAATATTTCATGAAAATAACATTGTCACTCGCAATATGCACAAAATGGGCAAAACTTTTAATAAATAGAAAGAAGACATGATGCCATAAGACCCAAGTTTTGTATTGAACCAAAGAGGTATAATAGCAATTATAGCTATTATTATATGATTACATTGAGAGACGTTGCTCTCAGCTAGAGTCTTTATATCCAAAATGATATAGATTGAACATATGTTTACAATTTAAATTGTTGCTCTTAAAGAGCCTCAATTCATGCCATCTGCATAATTTGACTCCCCATTGTCTTATTGCTCAATGTCACGACAGTCCCTTGCCAGGTGCCATCTGCATAATTTGACTCCCACTTGTCTTGCCAAGCCTTGCCCCTTGGGTGCATTGACTCCCATTGTCTTATTGCTCAATGCGATAGTCCCTTGCTAGGTGCCATCTGCATTAACTCCCTATTGTCTTGCCAAGCCTTGACCCTTGGATGACATCCAGTGCAAAATACAAGTGCCATCTGCATTAACTCCCACAAGTTATCTTGCCAAGCCTTGCCCCTTGGGTGCATTGACTCCCCATTGTCTTATTGCTCAATGTGATAGTCCCTTGCCACGTGCCATCTGCATTAACTCCCTATTGTCTTGGCAAGCCTTGACCCTTGGGTGACATCCAGTGCATATTTTGACTCTCATTTGACATAGGAGGTGATGACTCTGATTATAATTGTCTTGGATTGGCTCCTTGCCTAGAACCCAAATAAAATCCTTCAATGAACTTCAATACAAAGCTTTAATCATGGACATTCTTCATTTGTGCTGTCTCCTTCTACTTCCTCCATGGCGAGCATCCTTAAAAATTCGTGTATATGCAAAATAGTTTGCTGTGGTATTTTTATTTTTCCTTCTACCTCATATCCCATGCGCTTTTTTGATTTCTTTGCCCTTGAATGCCAAGACACTATGATTGTCTCCGTCGAAACTTGAGAGACCGCTTCATCATTTGGGACCCACTCCTTCATTATACAATTAGTATATAATGTGTTGTTATCCATATTCTCCTTCTTGCCCTTTGGCTGCTCTGCAAAATTTTATTCAGTTGGACAATCTCCACTCACTTAAAGTAGAGCATTTCCAATGCTTCTCTCACTTTATTCCAACCCTTATCCTTATCATAGCGAACACATCGTGCCTTAGTGCACTTGTAATCTTCCATCGTAGTCCTTCCACAAGCACTCTCTTATTTCTTACATCCTAGTCCTTCTGATTAACTTGTATTCATCTTTCACTTTACATCTTCCCTCACTTTCTATCACTCTTGAAGGAGGGGCAGCTCACTGTGCATCCCTCGCTATTGCTCCCTCACTCTCCTTCTCCCACTTTCCCTCTAAGACAATGACTACTTACTACCCGACTTCATTTACTGAACTCAAATTCTGTCTTAGATCTCTTTTGTATGGACCAATGAAAGGAAAATCATTCAAGGAGGATATGTTATGCACATGGCTGCTTGATTTGAACTCAGCAGAAGAGGTGAATATCCTTAGCTTTCTTTTTTGCTAAGTCTTTTAATCACGTACTTCTTATGCGAACGAGTTAAATTTTCGTACAAGATATGGTGGTGGCTAGAAGCTGTATTAAAAAAAATGGTGAAGATGAGGAAAGCCAAGAGAGAAAAGAAGAGTTGTTGAATGCTTACAAGTCGACGGAAGATTCGAAACAAGTCTGTGAGGAGATTTGCGATGCTATCCCTGGTTACGCATGGCCTGCAAGTTTAAAGTCTGCTTATTTTCATGAAGCCAATGCCATAGTTGGCATTTTCGAGGACATATGCTCTCTAATGACTTAATAGTCAAGTGATGGAAATTTAATTCCATAGAAATTTAAAGTAACTGTGACATTTAATTCCATGGACTTATGTGTTTTCTAAAGTAACTATAAGAGACAAGAAAGACAAAGATGACATCTTCTAGGCTGAGCTAATGGAAGGTGTTTTTTAACACCATATAGCTTTGAGTTATATGATCTACTTCTTGTACAAATGTGTCATGCTTTTTTTAAAATGTACTCTAGTTTTTTAAATGTACTCTAGTTTTTTTTCTAATTTGATTTTTTAAAATCTTACTTTTTGCCTCTTTTAACACATGAAGTCCTCTTTTTTTAATGTACTCTAGTTTTAATAACATGTCACGTCATTTTCCTCTAATTTGCTTTTTTAAAATCTTACTTTTTGACTCAAAGTTTTGTTTTATAAGAGCCTCTTTTTTTGAAATGCTTTATCCAAAATTATCTCACAAAACGAATTTGGACAGTGCACTAGTCCAAAATTAATGAAATAGGTGTTTATTCCAAGAAAAACATCCATTGGCTATGCAAAGTGCCTGCATATGCCACTTCACCTATCAAGTGCACAAGCAAATGCAATTGGATGTCCATGATACTCATTGTAAATGAATTTTCAATCAAACATACAACTTTGACTGCGAGAAGTCTCATTTGTGAAATGGATGATTTCTTGATCTCTTTTGATGATATCCACCTGCATTTACATGTTGATAAGCAATGGAACTTCCTTTTGCAATGAGCACAAAAATTAGGCATGCATTTAGCCTATAACATACCTTTACGAATACACTAAGCTTGTTGATGTCCTCTAATTCATCTTTAGTACTACAGCCGCAAAGTAATTGGAAGTACATACTATAGAAACAATGTTGTGGTAAGTCAAATTTAAACTAGAGGTAGAAAATGGATTGAACCGAAGTGGAAGAAACCTGACCTGAATCATATTGTGACAATTATGTGAATTTATACCACTTAATTTTCTAGAGGAAGAAAAGGCACCTTTGAAGCTATGCATGTACCTAGTTGTGGTTTTCATACCCACAATAATTCTCTTCACCCAGTTCTCATATGCTTTTGTCAAAACCCAGGGTGCCTTTGGTAAAATTCACTTTGTGAGTATGATTTCCTCTTGGCTAGATCATCACTTTCAAGTCAGCTCGTGCCTTTGGGGTGTCTCTATCCCCAATCATATGTTTCCATGAACTTTTAGACACATTTTTGAATATTTGCATTGGGTGCAACACATATTATGCGACCTTGTGTTGTCTCTAACAAGGAAGAGTATAAAATGTGGAGAGACATTGCATGCTAGGTGGAGGTATTTGGAATTTTGGATCATGCGGAAGTCTCTCCCAATCTCTGAGCCTCATGATTGGAGTATTAGGAGCTAATTTTGCCCCCCTAAAAGATGGATCCACATGATATGGATGGTCCATAGGAAGAAACCGCCTATGCTTCTCATGTACCAACTTGTTTAGATCTTTTGAGTGCTGATTACACAAAGTGTCTCCACAATTTGGACACACAAAGTATTTAAACACTTGGACCTACTAAAATGCAAGGACACAAGTTACATCTTGTAGAATTCAAAGACCATCGAGGAAAAGAGCATCGGTAGAAGTTACATCTTGCATTTTAATAAGCAGATGAGAATTGAGAGGAATATAAATTTGGCACATGAGTAATCATGCATGGTCCACATTAGAATGCCTTTCAATAAAAAACAATGTTGACCCAAAGGCTTTCAGATGTCATAAACTTGCATGCCATTCCATAATATTTTCCAACTCGTTCACTAAAGAGGCTAGATAAACATCCATATTTTTCACCTTGTGCATTCGAGGCACAATGAGTGCCAACATCAAATTCCCCTTCTTTACAGTCATCCAAGGAGGAATATTGTATATTGTGACTGCCACTAGCCACATGGACTGCAATGTGGATTGATGTCATAGCCATCCCAAGGTGCAAATGATGAGGCTCAAGCCCAAAATTTGGCCATCTCTTCTCCAGATATCTCCAAGCTTTTCCATCCATAGGGATCCTCAATATTCCATCCATTGAGTGGTTGCAAGAATGCCAATCCATAAGTCTAGATAATGATCCACAATGAAACAAGTGCATGATGCATGTTAGGATTGACATGTGTTGTAGTACCTTTCCCAAAATCTTGTCTCCTTGTATGTCTTGTCGGTTTCAAGATGCACTACATTGTGGACAGCTTATAGAGTGCTCATATGTTCCTCTGTAAAGGTTGCAATCATTGGGACATGCATGAATGGACTGTTAATCCATTTCTAATGATGCCAGCATCTTCTTTGCATCCTTTCTTGAGTCAAAGTAGTGTTTGGAGTAACCTAGGACATTGACCCATTCAATGAATTTAAAGCAACAATTTGAAAGTACACGCATGAAATTATAGTTTATACTACATCAAAGGGGGGACATAACACTAGTGTCTATAGCCATCCATAAGTTGCTTGTATATTCAAGATTATAAGAATGGAGGCAAGATGAGAATGGCTTGCCCCTTCATACAACATGGTTCTTGCCTCACATCGCAAGATATCCTCTTCATGACACATGTTATCCTCCCTATTCACTTCCACATCATCATCTCTTTCATTTTGGGGTGAAGGAGCACAAACTAAGCGTTTATCATGTCTTCCATTATTTTTTACTCATTCAAGGCATCTTCCTCTTCACTACTACTATTATGTTGCTCTTCCATCTCTCCGTCTTCCCTTATAGTGTTCCATATCCTTGGGTCAACATCAACTCGAGAGGATTATTATGCAATGCACATGCTCTCAAACTTCCCGAAACAATTTCATCTCCCTGCATGAAAATAGTTTGGTTTATTGTCTCACATAAGTAACATATAAGCATGGAGAGTTAGTGCATGAAATGAATTTACTGAATTCACTCATAAAGAAGATAAAACATGACTTCTACTTCATCGTTCAACTCTATCTCTAGTAAGGGTTGAAAGAGACCATATCTCTTTATGTTTGTTATTGATATGTTGCGTAATCTCCTTATTTGTCCTTTACATCAATCACACAAGAATAATTGATACATATTTTATCTACTAGTCTCCTCTTTAGACTTTGATGAGCTTGAAGACATCTACAAAGGTTACACATGATCATTAAAACACCATAATCCATACATGAGAATAGAACATGCCAAAAAGTGAACCCATCTTGTTTAATCATTGATCATGCTCTATTTTGTCTATATTTCCATTGAAAAATGTTCTAGAAAATTTACCACAATCGATATTAATGTCGAAAATTTTCTCTATAGATAGGACATTGAGCACTGGATTTTATAATCTTAAAAAATATTAATCTATCCCATGGAGAGAATGGAGGTTCCATAATATATACTCACACATTTTTTTGTGTAAAGCATAGCATTACAACAGTGCATTAGGATTATTCATGAACCAGAAGAGGGGATGCATGGGCAAAATCATCAAAATGTTTATTCTTGACCATAAGAATGAGATATGACGGCCATAATATTTTCAAGGGACTCAATCTAGGTGAGTATAAGTCCCTTGAAAAGTATCATGGCCATCGGGTTTCATTTCCATGACTAGAATACCACTGAGGCATTATTTTGAACCAAAAGAGGGGATGCATGGACAAAAACATGGAAATGTTCATTCTTGACCATAAAAATGGGATTCAATGGCCATGATATTTTACATGAACCTAAACTTAGTTTCTTTCAAGTCCATTTCAATTCCATGATTTTCTACGAAGAAATATAGATTTTGAAGGGGTAGACGAAGAAATTTGACAACTTTGGCCATTTCAATGTCAATTTTTGGAAAATGTAGGAGGAATTTGACCACGATGGAGAAGGCAAAGTTGGTCGAGACATCATGGGGTGACCAAAAATGCAAAAACCCACCACGGCATGAATTTGGCCATTTGGACACCCTCCAAATGGCCAAATGCGTGCTGTGGTGGGTTTTTGCATTTTTGGAGACCCCATGACACCCCGACCAACTTTGTCTTCACTGCCACAGTCAAATTCCTTCAACATTTGCCAAAAATGGACATTGGAATAGCCCAAATCATCAAATTCCTTCATCTACCTAATTGAAATCCATGTGTCTTTATAGATGCATCAACTTCAACATACATAAACATGGAAAAGAAAATATTTACAAAGTAACTTAGCAAATAATGGTTGGTCGATATGACAACTTATGTGCGTTATAGCATAGCTCTAGTAAGACCCTTAAGCAATATATTCTCTACATAATTTCTTCATGGCATCAAGTCCCATTTTCATGACTAGAATACCATCAGTGCATTATTTTGAACCAAAAGAGGCGATGCATGGGAAAAAACATGGAAATTTTTGTCTTGACCATGAAAATTGGATACGATGGTCATGATATTTTGTAAGGGCCTCACACTAGGTGATTTTAAGTCCATTGCAAAATATCCTGGCAATCAGGTCCCATTTGCATGACTATAATACCACCAAGGAATTATTTTGATATAGAAGAGAGGATGCATGGGCAAAAACATGGAAATGTATGTTCTTGACCATGAAAATGGGATCTGATGGTCATGATATTTCTTGAGGAGGAACTTCAAAAGAAACTGTCTTCTACTCAAATGTTGGAAGAGGTAGAGGCAAAGGTAGAGGAGGCCGATCTGGAGGCCATGGTAGAAATAAGAATATGCAGCAAACTCAAGAAAACCAATCCTTTGGAGGAGGACGTGGTAACTCTAGAGGCAGTGGGAGCCAAAGAGGCCATGGTGGATGGCAGAGAGGCCAAAATGCAAACAGCAATGTTGAATGCTACTACTGTGGTAAAATGGGTAATATGGCTAAAGACTACGACAAAAAGCAGAATGACATTATGAATGGAAAATTGCAGCAAGGTAATTATGCATCTTCTAGTAGACAGGGTGATGACAGAAATGAGCATCTATTTATGGTGTAGCACATGACCAATTCTGTGACAAGTGCAGAAGAAAGAAATGATGTGTGGTATGTTGATTCAGGTGCATCAAACCACATGACAGGTCATGTAGAATGGATGCAGGATGCAAGGAAAATGGAAAGACTAGGATTTGTGGAGACTGGTGATGATACTACACATCCTATTGTGCAGATTGGTAAAATTCCTTTGTCTATGCAGGATGGGAAAAAGAAATACCTGTCTGATGCATTTCATGTCCTGAACATTACCAAGAACCTGGTTTTTGTTGGTCAAATGGTTGAGCATGGGCTTTCAGGTCAGATTTAATCCTCATGGATGCTTTGTTGAGGATATGAAAAATGACGGTCGCTTGATATCAAAAGGAAAGAAGAAGGACAGGATGTTTACGTTGGATGCGGACATGCCTAAATTGAGTGCAGCAATGTTTGCACATGGGACCGGTGTAGTTGCAGATATTGATATCTGGCATAAACACATTGGTCATGTTAATGTACAACGACTTAAATCAATGCAGGCCCAAAATATTGTTGCAGGATTGCCTAAATTCAAGGTTGTAGAAATGCATAAGGTATGTGAAGCCTGTCAATTTGGAAAACAAGCAAGGAAACCATTTCCTAGGCATGTTCAAGAGAGTAAGAAGCCATTGGAATTAATCCACTCTGATGTGTGGACTACTAAAGCTGCATCTATTGGAGGCTATCATTATTTTGTCGCTTTTATTAATGACTACAGCAGAAAAGTTTGGGTGTATTTTATGAAAAAGAAAAGTGAAGTGTTTGGGCACTTCAAAGCTTTTAAAGCTATGGTTGAAAAAGAAACAGACCTGCAAATAAAATGCCTAAGGTCAGATGGAGGGGGAGAGTACGTCTCAAATGAGTTTGCAAGGTTCTTGCAAGAGCATGGCATAAAGCAGCAATATTCATGCAGTCATACCCCACATCAAAATGGAATTGTAGAAGGGAAAAACAGGCATATTTGAGAGGCATCTCGAGCCATGCTAAATGAAAAAGACCTCCCAGATTATTATTGGGATGAAGCAGTTGCTACAGTAGTTTACATAATGAATAGGACTCCCACTGCAGCAATACATGGCATGATGCCGGAGGAGATGTATACTGGTAGGAAACCAGATATTTCTCATTTGAAAAATTTTGGTTGCATTGCCTATATTCATGTGCCAGATGAGTTGAGGTCCAACTTGGATCCAAAAGCTGAGAAGTGCATCTTTATTGGTTATTCTCTGCAACAGAAAGGGTGGTATTGATGCTATAACCCTTCTATTCGTAAGTTTACAGTGAGCAAAGATGTTGTTTTTGATGAGATGAGCAACTGGTATAAACCAGTAAATGTGATGATTGATGTAGATGCACAAAATGGTAATGCTGCACTGAATTCACAGCAGCAATCACAAAATATTAGTGGACCTGTAGTGTCCTCTAGCAGTGGTTCACATACTTCACCATGGACAGGCAGATTGAGATCAGGAGAATCTCCTCAAAGCAATGCAAATAGTGGTATATGCAGGTATCACGAAAAGGAAAAGAGAAGGTAGATCAACCCATGGTTGATGTGAATGCAGGTCACTCTTATGTGGATGGTGAATCCAGTGGCTCAGGACAGAGCATTGATGATGAGTTGGGTATTCCTTCTATTATTACACCTGGAGTAAGGCAGATCAGGGATGTTTTGAGAGCACCTGGAAGTGAGCCTATTTTGCACAGGTCTACCAGAGCTAGATATCCTATGGAAAGGCTGAAATATGATGGATTTATAGCCATTCACTATGCCTATATGGTTAAAGTGATACAAGAACCAGAACCCACTTCTTTTGAGTAAGCCATGGGAAAAGAAAAATGGGAGAAAGCCATGGATGAAGAAATGGATGCCTTGGAAGCAAATGCTACAAGGGAATTGGTGCCTTTGCCTCAAGACAAGAATGCGATTGGCTATAAGTGGGTCTATAAGGTGAAGCACAATGCAGATGGTTTTGTGAACAGATACAAGGCAAGATTAGTTGTCAAGGGGTATGCACAGACATATGGTATTGATTATGAAGAAACATTCATTCCGGTTGCAAGGATGGCAACCGTAAGAGCAGTCATTGCTATGGCTGCATCAAAGGGATGGTCTTTACATCAGATGGATGTAAAGAATTCCTTCTTGCATGGTGATTTGCAAGAAGAGGTCTTTATGGAGCAGCCACCAGGTTATGTTCATGCTATTCATCCTAAGTTTGTTTGCAGGTTGAAGAAAGCCTTGTATGGCTTGAAGCAAGCACCTCGAGCATGGTCTGACAAGATAGGACTGTATCTTGTCACTATTGGCTTTCAGATTTCCAAGGTAGATTTCTCACTTTATGTGAGAAAAATAGAGAAAGGCATTATGCTGCTGGTCATTTATTTGATGATTTGATCATCACAGGTGATAGTGATGAAGATATCCTTCATGTGAAAATGCTATTGAAGCAGAAGTTCGAGATGAAGGATTTGGGAGAGCTGCGTTATTTCTTGGGCATTGAGGTGATTAGATCACCAAGTGGGATACGGCTCTTGCAAAGGCAGTATGGATTGGACATGCTGTCCAAATATGGGATGACAGGCTGTAAGCCTATTTCAGTTCCTTTAGAGCAGAATGTGAAGCTGAGCACAGATGCAGGTGAGCTTCTGGAAGACCCTACTATGTACAAACGCATAGTAGGAAGTTTGATTTATATGACTATTACCAAGCCAGATTTGAGCTATGCTGTTGGATTAGTAAGTCAGTTTATGCAGGCTCCAAGGAAACCGCATTTGGATGTGGCTAGATGCATACTCAGGTATGTGAAGTCCACGTTGCAGTATGGACTATTTTATGAGGCTGGGGTTCAGATACAGTTGCATGGATACACTGATGCTGATTGGGCTGGTAGTATTTCTGATAGATGATCTACCAGTGGATATGTGTTCTCTTTTGGGAGTGCTGCAATCACTTGGAGCAACAAGAAACAGCCTACAGTTGCCTTGTCGAGCACAGAGGCTGAGTACAGGGGTGCAGCGATGGCTGCATGTGAGGTAGCTTGGTTGCATAAGCTACTTTATGATATGCATCAGTCTACAGATGGGCCAGTTGTCATTTATTGTGACAACATGAGCAGTATACACTTGGCAAATAACCCAATCTATCATGCTAGAACAAAGCACATTGAGGTGCATTATCACTATGTGTGGGAGAAGGTTTTACTAGGTCTTATTGATCTAGTTTATGTCAGCACAAAGGATTAGGTAGCTGACATATTCACGAAGGCATTGGGCGCAGAGAAGCTATGCAAGTTCAGAGACCTGCTTGGTGTGTAGGAATTGGGATTGAGCTCGAGGGGGAGTGTTGAGATATCGAGCTCCACTCTTGATATGCCAAGGTGACTGTTGTGCATTTATGTCACCGACTTGTTAGGTGCAGATGTGGTTGGTACACCGCCCATGAATAATAGCTAGATGACAGCTATCCTTATGTACTCTAGTTCATGGCTTAGTTAGTATGCCACCTTAGTTAGCTGAGTTTGGTTTGAGACCCACATATAAGGTTCTTCTATTTCTTTGTACTAGAGTTCTTTTGGCTTTTACAACTAAGAAGAGGAAAACTGTTTTCAGCCTCCACCTTTATGTGTATTCCCCCATTGTGTATGTGAGAAAGCTGCAAGTGAGACTCCTTCCTTCTCTCCCACTATCTTCACATGCAGTGGTGCCAAAAATGTGTGGGTCTCGGCAGTGACTCATGTGTCGTGGGGATGTTGATGAGATGCCAATGGAGCCTCCACTCCAAGCTACTCCTTGTGAGAGAAATGCCAGGCACGAACTATTCGCAAGTGTCACTCAAGCATTTTTTGCAATGTGTTTCCATGAAAGAAAGAGGGGAGGGGGAGAGGGGAGAAGAGAGGGAGAAGGAGAAGGGAAAATGAGAGTGAAGGGGGATGGAGTGGCAAACACAAGGGCAATATGTAATGGAAACAAGGGAACACCCAAAACACTCTCTTGGAAGAGAAGAGGGAGCTTGTATTCAAACTTGAGTACGAAACGATGTCTTAGGGACATCCTCTTCCCTAATTTGTACTTGGTGATATCTTGATCTTAAATCAATTTTAGTAAAGTATTTTGCCCCTTGCAATTGATCAAAGAGCTCATCAATGCGAGGCATAGGATACTTATTTTTTATGGTGATTTTATTTAGTGCTCAGTAATCTATGCGTAAACACATAGTACCATCCTTTTTCTTTACCAGTAAAGCTGGTGCAGACCAAGGTGAGCTACTTCTTTGGATTTGGCCCATCCTAAGATATTCCATTATCTTTTGACCTCACATTCCTCCATTTGACTAAGCCTATATGGGGGTTTACAAACAGGGGTAGATCCAAGAATTAAATCTATTTTATGATCTACTTCTCTCTCAGGAGGTAAACCATCAGGTAAATCAAATGGAAAAAATCTTTAAATTCAAACGTTAAATCATTGAAAAAAGATTTGAGGAAGATTTATACTTTTTAACATTATCAAAAACAACATTACTTCTTTCCGATGCAGAAGACATAAAATCACCAATAAAAGTAAGTTCACAAAGATATACCTCGCATTCTTCTTGGTGTAGTAGTCATTCCAATTCCATCGAACAAATAAGAGTCTCCTTGAATTTGGAAGACTCTACCCTCTTTTTCAAATATAATGGAGTTATTAAGATAACTCCTCTGTAAGCTATGCCCAAGACTATAGAGCCATTCTCGACCAAGCACTACATCTATCCAGTCAAGATGCATGATTTGGAAATCCAAGGCATCTTGATAACCTTAAATATCCACTTCTACACCATATATCATGGTGTCCCAAACTTTTTTATCACTACCCTTTGCCAAAGAGACCACATATTTATGGGCACTAGGACTCTTAGGCAATTTTAATTTCTTAACTAACGAGTAGTTTAAGAAATTATGTGTTGCACTATCATCAACCATCACTCTTACTCTTTGCCCCTTAATTTTTCCATGCATCCTCATTAAATCATGAGGACCAAAGGTGGGCTACCACATTGCCGATGATAGACAGCACATGTGGGTGCTATCCTCATGATAGACCTCTACCTCAGTGTACTTTTCAATACCATTAAGCGGCAACACTTGCACCACATGCACTTGTTTTTGTGGAGGTCTATTTGGGGCTTTAGCTCTTGCTGGTTTATTTTTAGGGCAGGTTCAAGCAGCATGGTCTTTGCCCAGACATTTGAAGCAAAGATTTTCTTGCCTGGCCCTTTCATAATCCTCTTTCTTCAAAAGAGGATAATTTTGTGTTTGAGGTTTCTTAGGTGGTGCCTGAGGAACCTCCTTCTTAAAGTGCCCCTTCCTTTTCAAATTGGAAAATTTATTGAACTTTGGAACAAAACCCATTTGCTCTGAAGTTCCAACTCTGAATTTCCCCATCGTATCATCGTATATTTGGGCATACTTAATGGCTTCCTCAAAGGTTTTTGGAGAATTTCTTTTCACCTCAACTTTATAAGTGTCTTTGAGACCTCTCAGAAACCCCTTATCTTTTGGAATATATCAATTCCCTTCAACTTAAGGACTGCCTCTCTATCATTTGCTATGTATTGGACTAGAGTGTTTTTACCCATAGTGCAATTGTCCCAAGCCTCCCATGCTCTTTCTAATTCATTTTCTGATAAAAATTCTTTTAGGAAGGATTGTTCAAACTCAGTCTAATATCTAGGAATTCTATCACTCTCCCTGAGGCTCATCCATCATTTATAGGCTCTAATACCAATGTAATAATTCTTGAAGAAGAGGACTCTTCTTTTGCTCATTCCACCCAGCCATGATTCCCTTAGAGCTCCCTTAGTTTTCTTCCTTGATGGAGCCTGTCTCTAGAAATCTCCCCTGAACCCAATGCATGACATGTGGACTTCAAAGGACCTTAATCTTTTGACCCCTCTTGGCATCCTTCTATAATGCTAGGCATTAATCTCGCGTGTCCACCATTGCATTGTCAAGCCCTCTGGCTTCCCACTTCACCATATCCACACTCTCAGGATTATGGGTGACATAACACAATGTGAGATCTCTTTGGTCCATGTATCCAAGATTCACAAGGATGTGAATTGTAATATTTTCTACATAGTAGCAAAGCAAAAAGGCTACACGAAGGGTATCAAAGTCAGGGAATGATGTAATGGCATACTCCACATACAAAATCATAGATCTACTATGGAGCAAAGCTAGGAACATCACTATTTTGATGGCTTTCATTTGTTGCACCAGTAGAATACTAGCCTGCTACACACTTTTAAATAGCATCACGTGCACGTAGGCATCCACTTCAGGGAACTTAGAGACCTTGGGGTACTTAACCACCATGATTGGGCATCAAGCATGAACACAAACGGGTAGACGGTGTCATGATTGGGCATCAATCATGAACACAAATGGGTAGATGGTGAAAGGTGATCTACAAATGGTATGAAGGAGCAGGAGGGATACAACCTGACATAGATGTTGGAAAACATGGGGAAAAGCGCTAGAATTGTTAGAATTCTCATTACCCCTATGAGAGTACTGCTACTAGCTTCCACGAAGTCCTAAGAGCGATGCAGTTTGTGGTTTCTATATCAAGCTTCTTGTGTAGACATGTATCACAGGAAAGCATAACAATGTAGAGGCAAAAGCATAACAAGAAGGTTTTACAATCGTGGTCACCAAAGTTTTAATGGGGATTTGTCTGCAACTCTAACCGATCGTATCAATATAACGTTTCTCTAGACTATGACCGTGAGCTGGAGAATAAAGTAAGAAGATTAGGTGTTAAGCGGTACAAAATCAAAACGGTTTGCTTGAGTCAAACATAGTGATATAGTACTTAAAAGAAACATAGCAAGAACAAACAAATAAATAACAAGGTTGGAAGCTAGAATATAGTACTTTGAAGAATGCAGTGCTTAAAGTACCCCCATGGAGTGCTATGACTCAACCAATAGGTCATGACTAAGAAATTCAATTGTATTTCACAAGTCTCAAATCAACAACTTACAAAGAGGGGCAAGGTGACCCTTTCAAAGTCTACTTCCTACCAATTATTATCGTAAGGTGCCATGGGGCTTGAGTTAACTATTGTATCTTAACACGACTATAGTTGTGTGAGTGGCATAATAACTAGGGGCACTGCTACATTGAAGATTAGTCACCCTATTGACCATGCCTTAAAGGATTTGTCAGAGGCTAGTCAGGTGACTCTGACTATTAGACCTGATGACTAGTGTTACGAAAATGCCTACTTGAATAGGGTGGTCCGACCGCTTAACACTAACAAGTTGTATCAAGCATCGATACCCACATATGTGTTGAGATATCGAGCTCCACTCATGATATGCTAGGGTGACCGTTGTTCATTTATGTCACCAACTTGTTAGCTGCACATGCGGTTGGTACACCATCCATGAATAATAGCTAGATGATAGCTATCTTTATGTACTCTAGTTAGTGGATCAGTTAGTATGCCACTTTAGTTAGTTGAGTTTGGTTTGAGACCCACATATAGGGTTCACCTATTCTTTTGTACTTAGAGTTCTTTTGGCTTTCACAACTAAGAAGAGGAAAGCTATTTTGAGCCTCCACCTTTGTGTACATTCGCCCATTGTGTATGTGAGAAAGCTGCAAGTGAGACTCCTTCCTTCTCTCCCACTCTCTTCACATGGTATCAGAGCTCAGTTCATGGTAAGGAGCTCAAGAAAGCAAACCAAGTTCGCGGTGTCCTAGTAAGAGGATTAGTATTGCTTTCCTTTTTCTTTGAGTTTGGGAGCAAATCTCTGCAGGTAGCACAACCGAGAAGTGCAAGAGTGCACTGTCTCAGATTGGGATGCCCTTCACAGTGTTGCGAGAGGGCAGTATTATTTTCTTGATTCGAGGCCATTTCGGGGCCCTTTTTGGTGGCAGAAGTTTTTTGCAGGCACTCAAGAAAGTGCCCTATTTTTTATGTGCGACCACTGTTCTGTAGGTCGGTGAAAAGTTATCGCAAAAATTACATCGTATGCATGTGCATAAAGATATTGGGAGTGACAAAATCATTCTTATTACCTGTTGATGCATCATCATCACTAGGAAGTGACTCTGTGGTCAAATACCACTCTCGGCAGTTTTGCAGATTTGCCCTTGTGAGGCAGAAGTTGTGTTTTTTTGCAGTGACAGAATATCGTGTAGTGTTCTATGATGGCGTCTAATGCTCTTTCACAAATTGTCACTGAAAAGCTTGACAAGAACAACTTCCAAGCATGGAAGTTTAGAATGACGAATTTCCTTAAGGGAAAAGGCTATTGGAAGTTCATTACTGGAGCTGAACAAGAACCAATTATTCCTAATGTTCCCAATCAATAGGAGTTGCAGGCATTTATAAGCTGGCATGAGAGAGCTAGAAAAGTTATGTATTGGCTGTCTATCACTATTTTAAATTCTATGATTGTGCATATTTCGGATACAAGCATGCCGAAGAAGGCATGGGATACTTTCACAAAAATGTATAGCACAAATACACAAGCCAGGAAAATGCAGCTCTACATGATGTGCAGAGAGAAAATATGAGCATCAATGACTACCACATGAAGGTGAACAAGATTGTAGATGCACTTGCTTCTATTGGGTCGCCAGTGGAAGATGATGATTTAGTTTTTGTGACCTTGAATCTAGGAAAGGATTATGCACAATTCCGGACATCCATTGCCATCCATGAGAATTTTCCTGATTTTGAGAGTTGATTGCTCTTCTAATTTCTGAAGAGCACAGAAATGGTGGTGCATCTTCTTCAAGAGGAAGTTGAAAAGAAGCTGTCTTCTACTCAAATGCTGGAAGAGGTAGAGGCAAAGGTAGAGTAGGCCGATGGCCATGGCAGAAATTGAAATATGCAGCAAATTCAAGAAAACCAATCCTATGGAGGAGGACATGGTAACTTTAGAGGCAAGGGGAGCCACAGAGGTTGTGGTGGATGCCAAAGAGGCCAAAATGCAAACAACAATGTTGAATGCTACTACTGTGGTAAAATGGCTCATATGGTTAAAGATTGCTATAAAAAGCAGAATGACATCATGACTGGAAAATTGCAGCAAGGCAATTATGCATCCTCTAGTAGACAGGGTGATGACAAAAATGAGCATCTGTTTATGGTGCAGCACATGACCAATTCTATGACAAGTGCAGAACAAGTGCAGAAGAAAGCAATGATGTGTAGTATGTTGACTTAGGTGCATCAAACCACATGACAGGTCATGCAGAATGGATGCAAGATGCAAGGAAAATGGAAAGACCAGGATTCTAGAGACTAATGATGATATTGCACATCCTATTGTGCAGATTGGTAAATTTCCTTTGTCTATGCAAGATGGAAAAAAGAAATACCTGTCTAATGTATTTCATGTCCCAAATATCACTAAGAACTTGGTTTCTGTTGGTCAAATGGTTGAGCAGGGCTTGTAGGTCAAATTTAATCCTCATGGATGCTTTGTTGAGGATATGAAAAATAAAGGTCACTTGATAGCAAAAGGGAAGAAGAAGGGTATTTTGCGCAGGTCTACAAGAGCTAGGTATCGTATGGATAGGCTGAAATATGATGGATTTATAGCCATTCACTATGCCTATATTGTCAAAGTGACACATGAACCAGAACCCACTTCTTTTGAGCAAGCCATGGGAAAAGAAAAATGGGAGAAATCCATGGATGAGGAAATGGATGCCTTGGAAGCAAATGCTACATGGGAATTGGTGCCTTTGCCTAAAGACAAGAATGCAATTGGCTGCAAGTGGGTTTATAAGGTGAAGCACAATGTAGATGGTTCTGTAAACAAATACAAGGCAAGATTAGTTATCAAGTGGTATGCACAGACATATGGCATAGATTATGAAGAAACATTCAGTCCAGTTGCAAGGATGCCAACCGTAAGAGCAGTCATTGCTATGGCTGCATCAAAGAGATGGTCTTTACATCAGATGGATGTAAAGAATGCCTTCTTGCATGGTGATTTGCAAGAAGAGGTCTATATGGAGTAGCCACCAGGTTATGTTCATGCTATTCATCCTGAGTTTGTTTGCAGGTTGAAGAAAGCCTTGTATGGCTTGAAGCAAGCACCCAGAGCATGGTCTGACAAGATAGGATAGTATCTTGTCACTATTGGCTTTTAGATTTCCAATGCAGATTTCTCACTTTATGTGAGAAAAACAGAGAAAGGCATTATGCTGCTTGTCATTTATGTTGATGATTTGATCATCACAGGTGATAGTGATGAAGATATCCTTCATGTGAAAATGCTATTGAAGTAGAAGTTTGAGATGAAGGATTTGGGAGAGCTGCGTTACTTCTTGGGCATTGAGGTGATTAGATCCACAAATGGGATATGGCTCTTACATTTACTTTATGGATTGGACATGTTGTCCAAATATGGGATGACAGGCTGTAAGCCTATTCCAGTTCCTTTGGAGCAAAATGTGAAGTTGAGCACAGATGCTGGTGAGCTTCTAAAAGACCCTACTATAGACAGATGCATAGTAGGAAGTTTGATTTATATGACTATTGCCTAGCCGGATTTGAGCTATGCTATTCGGTTGGTAAGTCAGTTTATGCAAGCACCAAGGAAACCGCATTTGGATGTGGCTAGATGCATACTGAGGTATGTGAAGTCCACATTGCAGTATGGACTATTTTATGAGATTGGGGTCCAGATACAGTTGCATGGATACACTGACGTTGATTGGGCTAGTAGTATTTATGATAGACGATCTACCAATGGATATGTGTTCTCTTTTGGGAGTGTTGCAGTCACTTGGAGTAGCAAGAAACAGCCTACAATTGCCTTATCAAGCATAGAGGAGTACAAAGGTGCAGCAATGGCTACATGTGAGGTAGCTTGATTGCATAAGCTACTTTATGATATGCATCAGTCTACAAATGGGCCAGTTGTCATTTATTGTGACAACATGAGCAGTATACACTTGGCAAATAACCTATTCTATAATGCTAGAACAAAGCACATTGAGGTGCATTATCACTATGTGTAGGAAAAGGTTCTAGTAGGTTTTATTGATCTAGTTTATGTTAGCACAGAGGATCAGGTAGCTGACATATTCATGAAGGCATTGGGTGCAGAGAAGCTACGCAAGTTTAGAGACCTGCTTGGTGTGCAGGAATTGGGATTGAGCTCGAGGGGGAGTGTTGAGATATCGAGCTCCACTCGTGATGTCACCAACTTATTAGCTACAGATGCGGTGTGGCGCATGAATAATAGCTAGATGACAGCTATCTTTATGTACTCTAGTTAGTGGCTCAATTAGTATGCCACCTTAGTTAGCTAAGTTTGGTTTGAGACCCACATAAAGGGTTCACCTATTCTTTTGTACTTAGAGTTCTTTTGGCTTTCACAACTAAGAAGAGGAAAACTATTTTCGGCCTCCACCTTTGTGTATATTCCCCCATTGTGTATGTGAGAAAGCTACAAGTGAGACATTGGTTGTCTACCATTGAAAAACATTTGAGTCATAGCTTAAAGCTATTAGCCAAGGCCAAGCACATTGCAAGCTTGGACCCCATCTTTGCATGTTGCATCATAGGTTGGTGTCAAGAGAAGTGGAGTGGCCAAATACTCCTAGCATCAGCCCTAGAGCAGGTCCATGCAACACAAAGCAGAAAAGTACAAGGAGAAGGGAAGTCAAAAGGAAAAGTTAGAGGGTGAGAAAGATGACAATGCAAGTTCCCCTTAGTCTCGAGATTATAAGTCATGGAACTTTGGGTTCGACTCAAAAGTTACGAGTAAGCACGATGAGGACAAGATTCTCAACAATAGTAAGAGAAAGAGATTTGAAGAGCTATAGTAGTAGAACAAGTAGTGGGACCACAACCTGAGTGATAGATGTTAAATGAAGTGGTCGTAGTAGCATGAGCCAATTCATCCACCACACCCATGCCCCTTGACCTTCTCCTAGTGCTTTCCCTGACTAAAATTATTCCCCTCAACCCTCTATTGCACAAAGATGATCATATTGATAAGTATGCCACAAAGACAGTGGCATTCTTTGAGGGAGAACATGGTTGTTATTGCCCAAGCACTCTGGCACTTAGCCAACCATTGGCTCCCTCCATAGGTACTGAATCACAATGTCTTCCTCTAGATGCAATATAGGGACTAGTTGGTTGAGTTTTTTGAAAAGAACATGGTTGGACTTTACCAAGACCACCCTCAGTGCAGAAAGATATAGCCTACAAGAGAAACTAGATAGTCAACAGAATCTTTATGATGAATTGGTGTAGTCTCACAGGCAACTAGAATGCACTCACATTGAGCTACAAAGAGATCATGGAGATTTGTAGTGTGAGGTGGAAAATCTACACGCCACTGACTCTAGACACCAGGCTTCCCATGAGATTGGTATCCAAAGCTTCTCGAGACTGCTACTAGCCTTATAGAGTGCACAATAGGTGCAAGATAACTAGTAAGTCGTTCAAAAGGCACAAGCCATACTAGCGACACCTGGAGCAAAGAATGAATGGGTTTTCTAGGATCTAGAGTAAGTGGAGAGTGTATAAGCTGAGAATCCAGGGCTCAAGGAAAAGTTGGTGCACTACTCTCAATTGTAATCTCTAATTTGACTCCTCCAAGCATTAGACAAGCACTTGGCAAAGCTGTCTAGGTGAAGAGAGACCAATGATGTTGACTCAGTAGCAAGCCAAGAAGGAGCCTGCCATCTCTTTAAACCTCTCCCTCAAGTCTAACCAACAATTCAAAAGAATGCCTTGAGCTTAGAACTTAATTTTACTAGATCCTCCCATCCAAGGGCTTTCTGAGCCAAATTCATTGAAGTGGGAGCTTAGACCCACTTGGTTTTCTTTTTTGAGAAGGGTGTATAGGTTTCTCCCCTAGCTCAATTTTTTGATCTAGCTCATTTAGACAAGGCGGTACAGATTTTCACTTCGCTTATTTTTTAGATGGCCATCAAAACTTCACTCAACCAAGTTTTTGAGGCAGAGCCAATTTTGGAGGGAAAGGATGTGATCCCTATTGCCACCCTAGAAACTAAATTTTTGTGCCAAGTATCCCATCGACATCAACTCCCTATCCACTATAGGGCTAAAAAACACATTGACTTTTTGTAGACTCTAGCCCCCCTTTAGCCACACCTTAGCCTCTCTGTAGTGCAACACTCGAGCCAATCACCCAAGTTATTCATATATATCACTGTGCCTGTCGTAATTTTGATTTGTTTGTCTAGGACAGAGTATGCCACCAGCACAATATACATAAGCAACAAGGTGCATTATTGCATCTTGGATCTACGCACTATTGCACCCCTCTAAGTTGACTCTTCCATTTTACTATGTGACAATACTTAGGGAGGTAAAAAAGCTACTTGATAGCCACATCACGAAGGAAGTTTATATGCATAACAACATCCAAGACCTATGCAAGGACCCGTGATTAAGTGGCAGGAGAGAGTCATGTTGTGTGGGTCTCAGTGGTGGTAACTCATGTGTCATGGGGATGTTGAAGAGATGCCGATGGAGCCTCCACCCCAAGCTACTCCTTGTGAGAGTAATGCAAGGCACGAACCATCTGCAAGTGTCACTCACGCGGCCTCTAGATTGTTGCAATGTGTTTCCACGAGAGAAAGAGGGGAGGGGGAGAGGGGAGAAGAGACAACAAGTGCAAGCGACTGGCTCTATGAAGCCAGAATTTCAAAATAATCCACGAATCCTTGTACCATCTTGGTCTAGACAAGGTGCTTTGTAGATGTATTCCCTTGCATGAACACCAGCAACCAGTGTTGTGGGGGAAGAACACCAAGGTCTAACTAGAGGAAATTTTGTTAGAGATGCCACCAGTTGTAAAATTCTCTAGGCTAGCCTATGGTGGACCACAGTTATAGGTGATTCCTTTTTCAATGCAAAGAAGTGCAACATATGCTAGAGATTGGGACAATCCACCATCAAGGACCACATGTAGTACAACCCAATTATCTCTTTGGAGCCATTCTAGAAGTGGGCCTTCACTTTTTCATCCCATTCAAGCCTGCTGCCCACCCATCTCACCGCATCTTGATGGAAATAGACTAATGTAGCAAGTGGGTTGAGGCAAGGCCTTTGAAAGATAATTCGATTACATTGACTGCCAAATTTTTGGACGAGTACATTATCATGCAGTTTGGGTGCCTGATTGAGATTCTCAGCAACCAAGGAGGCCACTTCATCGATGAAGTGATAAAGAAGATGACATGGTAGCACATGATTATCCATAAGCTATCCACCATTTCCTATATGCAGGAAAATGGGATAGGCAAAATCCTCCAACAAGATCATGACAACAATCATGAAGAAAATCATAATTGAGAATTAGACACATTGGGACCAAAACCTATATTCAATACTATGGGATTTTTGGATAGCATATAAGGTACCAACAAACCTCACCTCTTTTAAGATGGTTTATGGAATTGAGCGGTTGTGCCCATGGAGTACTTGATTCCAAACATGCGGATCAAATTCCAGAATGCCAAACCTAGATGAGTCACTCATGCACTGCATGGAATAGTTGCAACAGCTTGGCAAGACTAGATTCGTCACTCATTCTATTGGTCATTTTCAACCTTGTTCATCACACTTCTGCTCTTCTTGCTCTTTGCACTCTCTTGTACTCTGCCTCCCATCATTTTAGCTCCCACCATGGTGTAAGTCTCTCGACTATCAACCTTTGATAGTACTGCATGGAGCACAATCCCAGTTCACCTCGAGGTTGACATCATCATGGCACAACTCCAACGGGGGGGGATAGTGCATGTAAATTGAGGGGAGCATCTGCTCAACTCCAACTTGGTTGCCTCAACCCTTCATCTCCATCTCTAGGGTGAAGTTTGTTGCTCCAGTTCCAAGCCCAAAGACACGGAAGGTGCTATTCGAATATAAGACTACCCAAGAATACCTGCTCAGCAATCATGCTGACCCTCCTCTCATCCCCTTCTACAAATGTTTTCTTGATTTGATTTGGTTGCAAGCAAAGCCTGCTAATAATACTGTAACTGGGTGGTTAATGAAGGAGGAAGAAAAAATGCCCATGGCATGGAAACATCTATTCATGGAGGTGAAACGCCTTGTTAAGCACAAAAACACATAAGAAGCATTGGCTAGGCATTGGGGGAGAAATGGGGTCTCAAAAGGGCCTCATAAGGAATGGATTAAGAAATGGATTACCATATAGACTGCAAGAGGTGATGGTGGCTCAATGTGCCTTTTCTTAAGTGGCCAAGATGTAGATTATTGTGCAAAAGGCACTAAGGGATTGGGTCCTTGCTTTTGTTGGAGCTTGTCCTCATCCATCTCACCAGGAAATGAAATTGAAGGGGTAGGTAAAGACGATGGATTAGTGGCAGAAGTGGTGGGATTGAGATTGTTGGAATCCATCTGTGCCTCGTGGATGCCAGACATCTGTTCTTCAAAACAAAAGAGAAGATTTTTCTCCATGGTAAAAGGGATTCTTCACAATGTGATCAATGGAATTGTATGATTTAGATGACATTCGAGTGTTTTTGGTTGGGTAAAGAGGGTATATAAGGATCGTTTTTGAGTCTTAAGTTAGTGTCTGGGCACCACAGGTCACTTTATATGCATGGCAATGTATCTCAGTGAGCTTCCCCCCATAAGCTACATCCTAATGGATTTAGTAGACAATATTCCTCTACAAATTAACACACCCGGCATGGTGGCTAAACCTAGAAAACAAATATTGGCTCTCCATCATTACCCTGAACTTCACAAAAAATGGCTACACCCAATTATGCATTGGCCTATTCATATGAAAGCATATAATCTCAAGTGACTGATCACTGACTAGCAACACATGCTATTGTGTCTAGGTTGGGCATTTCTTTCATGTGCTAGGATTGGGACTTTAGACCATCCTACATGCATGGCACCTTTAATGTATCACACTTACATAGATGTCCAACTAGAACCAGGATGGTGGTTATTATTTCAACCATGAGGCTTGAAAAATAATATGCTCTCTCTCTCTCTCTCTCCCCCCCCCCCCCCAAGTTTTTTTTTTCATAAGATACAAATGAAAATGTACCAGCATAATGATTTGTAAGAAAAAAAGATAGCCAAAGACAACATAAAAGTATGAATAACCTTAGTTGTGTAAACGATGTGTATGATGTGCCTTTCTTGCTGCTTGCATACTACAAACATTCTTCTTATTTTGAGAAACTCTTGTGTTATTGTGCCAAAATAATGCCATTGTAGTGATGGTTTCGTCACTTAGGCATTCTCTCCTTTTCTTGTGATTAGTTGATGCCCACAGGCTCACATTGTGTTCCATCACTTCCACTCGATGGCCAATCACTGGAATCATGTTGGTCCTTCTAATGGACAATATCTTTGACATTGTACACCGAAGCCATTTTGTGTTTGATCAGGTGAAATAACATAGCTAATATCACCCTCTTTGTAGCTAGTTGCTCTAAGCTATACACCCCATTCACATTATCACATGTATGAATTTAGTCTTTTCTAGTGCATCCATTTATGGGTGAACTAAGCTAAAAATTTCAACAAACATCAAAGTTTAAATACCATCATGCACTAGATCCATAAGTATGGAGTGTCCCAATCTCTGGGAGTGTTTCAAAGGATGGATTGAACTCGTAAATCCCCCTCCACCTATGAACGATGTCAAAGATATCCCTGTGCGGATGGGTGAGAGAGATAACATACGCAACATTATTGTGCCTTTGATCCACAAGGCATATAATGAAGTCCCAAGCCATAGTGGATGGTGGAGCAGGTGTAGATGTCCTATCAAAGGATCTCTATGAAGAATGGGGTCTCCCACCAATGCAAAAGGCTAATTTCAACATATGCCTTATCGATGAGTCACAGGCTAAACCCTTGAAAATAGTAAATGGCATGTCCACAAAGATCGCAGGAGTCCACTTTTCCCTTCAATTCACAATCTTGGATCTCCCCAAAAAATCCTATCAAATCTTACTAGGATGTCCTTGGTTACGGGAAGCATCAGTCCTCCAGGACTGGGGAACTCATAGACTGACAATCCAGAATCATGACATCGTAGTCAAGTTGAATGTGGGGATAAGAGCTATCAAACCAATTATGCCTATAGTGTTGGATGACACATCTTCAACAACAATCTCAAGCAAATCAGCTCCCTTGCAACAGCATGCCATGGCAGGTGACTCACAAAGCAATGTCAATAACTACATACAAACATTGGCAACCATCGACAACTGCCATTCATTAGACCCTATCTTCTCATAGATAGATGCTAAGGTGCTACAGGTAGATCCTCCACTCCCATATGAAGAACCAATCGATCTAGAGATGCCATTCTTTATGGCTGACCTCGAGTGGGATAATGAACTTGAAGAAGATACCCATACCAATGATGGCTCAGATTTTCCTTGGGACCTTGAAACAGAGGGTGAGAATGCTGAAATTGAAGGTCAAATATTTGATAATGACTTAGCCATTCTGCATGCCCTAATGGCAGTCGAGCTCCCAAAAGTTGAACCTCCAAAGTTGAATAACAACAGAAGATCCCACAAGAAAGCCGGAGGAGGAAATCGCAGAAAAGCCAAGGCCGAGCACTTCAATGAATTCAAATGAGTCCAATCAAGGATCTTTGAATTGTACCTTGCAAAGTCAGCTCCCTCAAAATCAGAACCATCACCTCTTGAATGGTCCCCTGAGGGACTGGAAGGAGTATGCGTAGCAAATGAACCCTCACTTGGAAACACTTTACCAGTGGAAAAGTTACCCCACAGTTCCCAACCTAAGAAGTTTTGGAAATATAAGCCACATGTACAGATGAAGCTCGATCAAGAGACTTCAAAAAAAGAAAGTAAAAAAGAGACTAACAAATTGGTAAATGAAACTATGCCACCCAGTACAAATGGCACATGTCAGGCTAGTTCAACACCATCAGAGGCCGATTTTCGAGAAGTGCCAGAATACTTCAAGAATTACACAAGTGGCAGTGCGCCAATAGCAATACCAAGACCACTAAGAGAATCTGAAGTTCAAGAAACCAATAGCATTGGAGAAACTCCAATCTATGAGGGACCGGCAAAAACATGCACAATAAACCTCGCCCTTGAAGGGGAGGAAGAAAAACTGGTTTTCATTGGGAAACAGCTTCGACTCTCATATGTACAAGCCCCAATAGCACCCACAAATTGGACTCGCTATGTTGAGAGTTGTGGTGCCATGAGCACATGTAGAGCAAAGGTATGAGTAAAGGGCAAGCTGCCACATGGCATGGAGGAGCTATCCCACATGTGAGCAATAACCCTCACCTATAAAAGGGAGGTTCATTTGAAGTAATATCAATCAAGCACTTTGCACTATCTCAAGATTCTCTTTATGAGTCCAAGCTAATCTATCTTGGAACCTAATTGACTTGAGGTACATGTCATGAGCACTCTCTTCATCATGTCTCCATGTAGGTTCCATCCACCTTAGAGTGCTCCATAGATCTTGAGGCACACATGTTTGTCATGGTATTAGAGCATAGGTTTAGCTCTCCTAGTTTAGCTCATTAGTAGTTCACTAGGATTGCTCCGATTCCTAGATTAGTTTTAGAATGTAAGATTAGTTTTAGATCTCTGAGTTCTTCATTTAGAGAGTTGAGTTCATTGTGAGCTTGAGTGTTTCTTGCTGAGAGAGATTTTCCGTCCCCATTGTTCTTGTGAAAAAAATGATAGGGAGAGAGGATCAAAAATGTGATTCTCGGGCCTCCATAGCTCTACTCCTGAATCCATGCCTTAAAGTGCAAGTACTACGAGCCTCCAAAGCCTTCACTCTCCCACGCTTCACTGCAACATAGGCTCCATATCCAGCAAAGGCAATGCCTATCTACAACTTCTCATTTGCCTACACTACCAGCCCTGAGGCGCTACAGTTAAACAACCAAGCGACAACCATCAACATCGTCATCTACAAGTAGGCAGCCTGTACATCAGCTTCTCGACCGCCATAGCTTCGCTGCTATAGCAACGAACCTTCTGCCTGTCAACGAGCAAAGGCCTCCAACAGACAGTGCGCCATGGCTCATACCAACAAGCGACTCCAGCAAGGCAGCCGATAGAGCAAGAGTGGCTCAATAGCTCCTCCAACGTGAGCACCTAGTAGCTGCCGCCAACGACATCAAATGCCTCCTATGCATCAAACTTGGCTCCAATGTCCTCGACTCCATCTACAGCATGCTCCATACAAAGTCTCTCCTTCACCGAATGGCTGCTCCAGTCCATCGCGATGCCTGTCCCTGCTCCCGAGTCGCAAACACGCCCATCAAATGCATTCTGTAGCCTCGGCTGCAATAGTAGATCCACCAAAGCCAGCAGTAGTGACTTTAGCTCCAACGCCTTAACGGTCGCCTACATCTTCTTCACCGCGTGCAACTTCATTGCGCCAAAGCTCACACAACTGACCCACACGCATTCCATCTGCAACCCAACCTTCTCCAAATAGAGCCTCTTCTTGCAGCCAGCTAGCCCCCACCGGTGCGCCATCTCCAGCGACTCTTGCGAGTATCTCCAGCAACTCTTGCAATTCACCCGTGGCCTCACCCGACTTGAGTCTCCACACGCAGAAGCGGCTCCATCCACAGCTCGAAGTGCTTTCGATCGTCTACTGCTTCTTATTGCCTAGCCTCTTCTTCGTAAGCCTCCCGTCTAACACGCAACCCTACAGCTGTGGAGATCATCGTTTGCATCGCCTTCACCACATCGATGTTCTTGCTCCAGATCCTCAAAGCTCTCCTTTCATTTTCTCTAGGTCTAACCTTAGGACACATGGCAGCCTTTGGCAAAGACACGTGGTAAGATAGAATTCAAGTTAGGTTAGTTAACCCTTGGTTTGGGATTGGTTAATCGTTTGCCACATGGCAGATAAGATTGGGTGTGGGTGTGGTTAAGTTCAACTGTGGTTAAGTTTATAGTTAGGTTCAGTTTAGGTGGACCATGGTAAAGTCAATGTAACCATGGGTTAACCTATTTGGGTTTAAAGATTACCACATGGCACAGTGCCACCTAAGCACAGAGTCCCTTGCTAAGCACAGTATGAAATTCATCATGTGAATCCCTGTGCCACATCATCAAAGGCCCTGTTCTTCACAGGAACTTCGACAAGCCATAACTTGCAATCCAAGAAGAATTTGGACACATTCTAAAAAGGAAAAGTGATCGTCTTTTCAAGCTCTACGTGCCTATCAGATCAGAATCATTGTATACAATTAGACACTGCCAATATTTTAAAAAAAATCAATTGGTAAGACTGTTGCAACAAATGATAAATCAAAGCATGAATGCAGACATCGTTGTCAAAAAGCATGCCAAAAACTCAAGTGCATGAGATGACCATAGCACAAAGCATGGCATCCACACATAAAGCATCAAGGCACATGGAAGAACAAAGCATCATGCATGAAGCTACACAAGGAAGAAGATTGTAGATTGAAGAACCAGCAGGTCAACTACACAGCATCGTCATCAAGCCATGAGCCAAAAGGTGACATCAATGGAATGTATTGAGAAACAAAAAAAAACCCTTGCCAACCTTGCCTATATTTTGTAAATCAAACCTGACCACCTGAGAGTAGCTATGTAGCACCCAGGGGAGGATTTGATCTTGTAACTCACATCTGACCACCTTGCAGTAGCCAAAGGATTATGGCACCAAGAGGAGGTGTTGAGAGTTGTGGTGCCATGAGCACATGTAGAGCAAAGGTATGAGTAAAGGGCAAGCTGCCACCTGGCATGGAGGAGATATCCCACATGTGAGCAAGCATATGGATGTAAGTACCCTCACCTATAAAAGGGAGGTTCATTTGAAATAATATCAATCAAGCACTTTGCACTATCTCAAGATTCTCTTTATGAGTCCAAGCTAATCTATCTTGGAACCTAATTGACTTGAGGTACATGTCATGAGCACTCTCTTCATCATGTCTCCACATAGGTTCCATCCACCTTAGAGTGCTCCATAGATCCTGAGGCACACATATTTGTCAGGCTATTTCTTCCAAGAGATGCGAACTTCATGTACAAATCAGAACCAAAAATTTGGTAAACCCATGCTTTTCATGCCTCTCATTTACTATCTGATCACATGACAATTACCAAGGGAAGATTTCGGGCTAGTGGAAAAGGCTAGAAACATTATTGCAAGAGCCAACCCGAGTCAATCACCCAAGTCCTATAGAATGATTGGGACACGCAATCAAGGCGACCAAAAATTATGCGAAGGCCAAGGTGAGCCTAGCCAGAGCCCCGGTGAAAACAAGGAGCTCAAAGGAGAGATAAGATGAGGAAGCTAAGGCCTAACTGGGATGCCATAGCTAAGGAAAGGAGAAAAGAGTGAGAAGACAAGGTGGCTCATAAACTAAAGGTAATGATAAATACTACGACTGGAGAGCTAGTACAACAAGCTACTGGACCCCACACCTCTGATGATGCCTCAAAAAAACAAGAAAAGGGTCAATCACAATATGACCAAGGTTAAGATGAATCCGATGGAGCTGCACCCAAAGGGGATCGGCATTACTGCCAAGTAGTTGGCAGTAACTCTATTGTCCTCCATGAAGGGTAAGAGCATTCCTCCACCGCAAGCAACACCGTTCTAACTTTATTGATCATATGGAGGCAATTGCCCATTGCTCCAACAACCATTATGCCAACCAAACTCAATATCATTAGCTACACATGGAGGACCCAACAAAGACAAATAATATGGAATACAACTACATGCTAGCTATGATGCAATTGTAGAAGACAACACTCAATATTTTCAAATGACAAGGAGGAGGCTTGCTACAATTCAGGTAAATTGATAATGGAATAAATGGAAAGGATTAAATCTAGAAAGTGATGCAAGCAAAACGAGACTGGAAGAGGCTAGAGAATGTTGAAGCAAAACTAGTTGCAGAGCAGGATAGGATCGTGGGCTCAAAAAGAATGCCAAGAAGCCAGAGCTGAATAGGAAATCATGACCTACAAAGACACGGTAGATGAAATTACACATCCCATGGGCATGCAGAAGAATGGGAGTAGAAGGCCGATATCAAACAAATTGAGCATCTGCACATCATGGTGCACCAGTACCAAAGGAAAATGAAGAATATGTAAGCATCACTGCGGCAAGACAAACAAGCACCAAAATTAGACCAGAACTAGATACTCAATAGGAATTGGAGTTTGATTAGCTTCTATCCGCCTCCACAAATCTGGTTGCCAAGGCTCTCACCCACGCATCGTTGAGCGCACACTTCAGTATCACTTTAACACACACTCAATGCTGCTTCTATTCAAGATCACATTGATCTCAAACAGCCAGTGCCACCTGCCAGCTGTATCTCCACTAGCATTGCCAATTTTTTAGCTTTGGTGTAATCATGCTCATCGAAGTGCCAAGGAGTCTAATTTATGCTATCCTATTGCATGTTCAAGAAGCATGTTTACCAAGGCGGCTTCTATCTATATAGCAACGTATTTTTTGTCAACATATGTTGTAACAATCTGTTGCCAAAAGGTTCCATTTCTTTGGATCTGTTTTTCATCGCCAGGCTATTTATTGTGACTACTCTTCGAATAATTATTACCAAGAGAATTTGTTTATTGATCAAATGTCGTTGGCCATTGGGTATCCCTGCATATGACTGAAGCTTGGGTTGTAGCAGCCACTCTTGCAAGCAATATTTGGCTGAAGTTTCTTTTGTTGCTAAACACCTGGTTGTAGAAGCCTAGGTCTACCAAGAGTTCGTCGTTACTGCTCTATCGGCATCTTTGTTCTTCGTCTCTATGTCGCTTTATGCTTCTATAAACGTTTTTAAGAGCAGCTACATGCAGAGAGATCTTCCCATGAAGCTACTGGTGGCAGAGAGATCTTCTAGCTGCGACGACGATTGTTGTTCTAGTATTCTACAAAGTTTTTCATTGTTTGGGCTTCAGGAGACCATAGTGATTTGATAAGAACCTACTATGAAGTTTTTGTGAATTGATTCGTGGCGATGCTTCTTCGACGACGACGATTGTTTTACGTTTCTTCCAAAAGTCTGCATTCTTTTGCTAAGGTTTGGAGAAGGCTTGTATATCTTGCACGTGAAAGGCTGATTTATGGACCTTATCCCTCTGCAAAATTCAAAAAAAGAATTGGTCAACTCCATGGCTTGCCCCATGGCTGGTCTAATTGGAGTTTCCACTTTGAGAGAGAGAGAGAGAGAGAGAGAGAGAGAGAGATCATATCCTTAGCTTAGAACTTACCAGATTGATGCAGATGATAAACTTATTAGTCAACTATTGGAATTGGGCATTAAAGATTGACTCCAACTTCATAATAGTGTTCAAGATGCATGTCTTCCACCCTCCCCCTTTCCCCGTTCACCCCTCTCAAAAAAAAGATGCTCTACTTAATAGAACAAGCACGAGACCCATGAGCTCCCTTCCCATGTGAGGTATCCTCATTTGCATTATGGCAAGAAAATTATTCACCATGCCTAGAAAAAGCAACATCAGATCTCTCATGTGTTTCAAAGACATCAAGATTTTGAGTGGCATCTTGCTTGGGTCCATATAGAACCGAGTTCACTCATGGCTTCTACTCGACAAGTGAAAGCGTGCCATGTGACATGCCAAAGACATCTCAATCCACTTCATGAAACCATCAAGAGGGGTCCCACAACTCTGTACCATAGCCATCCATGCGCACCCTTATCCCAAAAGAGTTGACACAATAATGAGGGGCCCATGCTTCATATTTAATACAAGACACATCAAGTCACATATTATATGTGGGACCAAAGTCTTCAATAATCCACATGTTTATATGGACCAAAGTCCTCAAGTCACATATTGCATGTGGGACCAAAATCATGAGGCGTTCAAGTCGCATATTGTATGGGGGACCAAAGTCCTCAATAATCCACATGTTTATATGTACCTTAAGGGGGGTATATCCTCTTCCCATATCTGACATAAGGGGTCTTTCCCCAACCCCCTGTGCTAGGCTCAGCACTTGAACATATGAGGGGAAGGGTCATTTGTATATGTAAAGTGCAAACCATATATATCCACAAATCTGTGTTCTAATTTGTGTCAAACTACAAAATCTACGCAAATATGCATATACCTAGATGAATCCAAGAACATTCCCAAACTCATCCTCTAAAAACACAACATAGTGCAATTTCAATCTCATGATAATCACTCACAAGGTTGAAAACCATTAACTCCATCATGCATAGCACGGACTAGCTACTATGACATCCCCACTGACGTCATCAGCGCCCAACAGTGGGTGTAGACCATAATATGCATGTGTATCAAACTACAAAATCTACGCAAATATGCATGTGTATCTTTTTCTTTTCTTTTTTCCAAAAAGATGGCTTGCGTCTATGGTTCCTACTACATAGCGACCCCAACCATTCCGCTAAGTGATTTTGCTATTTCTCGACCTCCTTGAAGCTCACATGTCACAATCACGTGTAAAACCGTAGTCCAAGGAATTCTTCACAAACGTTGTGGCTTCAAAAGCCTATTTCCTTCTTTCGAACAACTCATCTAGCTTAGCTTGTATGAGGCAAACATGCATCAAGACATTAGCCTTGCTTTATGAAATCAAAAAGCTTCCATAAATGGTCATTCCCACGTTCATCCACTTAAATAGGAGGTATCACAATATGACCCATTCTCAAAAACTGGAAAATGCTCCAACTCAGAATGTATAGACGTTAAAACCACACAGCTTGAGTAATAAGACCATTGCACTAAACAATTGATTGGAAAAGTGAAAATGATAAAATTGATAATGCCTTGAATTGGGATGGCTGCTACAAAAATCGAGCAATGTATTGAAGCAATGCTTTCAATGATGAACTGGCCATTTCATGACGGCAAATTCATGTGTTATAATGTAGTTGCAACCTCAAAGTTAAAGATGAGCCCCAAAGCCTCCAAACATATACAAATATTGGAAGGGACACTGACATATAGTTGTTTACTGTACACATGGACCCAAAAGCTCACACCCTTAAACAGGATGTGTTTCAGCTGTGAACTGACTTGTTACCATGAGAAAGATCCCCCCTGCAATTCCTGCACCACATTATGGAAAATCATCAGTTAATAGAAAAAGACAGAAATGCCTTTCACATTAATCCTATAGAAAGCTTAAAGCTGATACAACTCAATTTCGATTCTACAAAATCATACCTTGCTTGCACATGACAACAGGGAGCAATTTGGAGAAACAACGAATCCTGCCAAAACGTCTGCAATAGCTATCTAGCTTGAGGTGAATGTGGTACAACAGCTGTCATGGCGTCAAGAGACGGCGAGCCTCTCTCCATGGAAACACTAGCTGTCTGCTCAACTCCCGGTTTGATAAAGGTGTTCCTTAAGACTTGCCACGCCATGAATGTAACAGCAGAAGCAGGAACATACCACATCATGCGAGGAAGACTTCCCTTCCAAAATCCAATAAAACCTTCATTTTTCCAAATACTTCTGACGGCATCTTCCCATCCCTTGTATCTGAAAATTGTAACATGAAAAAATAAATCCTTAGTCTGTTCCTGTAAAACCTTATCATAGAAAAGCAAGTAAATTCCAGATAACAGGAGTTGATTCACAAAGCCCCAAATCATCATACACCCCCGACAAAAAAATTTCCAGAGAACTTAGCACTTCAGCCTAGGAAAGTCAAAAGCACATCCAATTCAGTACTCACACATGCAGAAACGTCCACCTTTTCACATTTCCTCACTCTAGCACTCTCATGGCCTGGTGGAGAACACTCATGACTATAAACTTCACAAGAAAGGAATCTATGTCAATGGTACATATTTTGTGTTTGTGCTCATGACCAATCTTGCTAAAGTGTGTGAACCATCATAGTATATTTTATGTGTGCTTCTGCTCATGACCAAACCTGCTAAGGGCTAAGTCATGTCTAAGAAACTACGAGGATACTACTTCTATCCAGGATCCTGCAATTTTTACTGGCTTCCCAAAGAGACATGCAAACTTACAGTGACAAAAAAGTATCTTATATCTCTCCCTGCTGTGCTGGTAAGGCGATGTACACGAAGCATATGGTGCAGAGCTTCTCCTTCCAATGATAGCATGCATGTCTCCAAGAGGACAATGGAGACATGCATGCTATCATTGGAAGGAGAAGCTCTCTCTCTCTCTCTCTCTCTCTCGGAGACCAGCCCCACCCAGGCAAAGTACACTCAGAGACTTCTTCACTGCCAGCACCTCAGCTAGTTTTATGCCCTCCCTGCCATCAGAAACCCCTGGCGCCACCACCACCTTATCACACACAGGCAGATTGCCACACTCTAGTGGTGTGATTTTGGACCGAGCCATCGCCATATCCAGGTCACAGAGGCCCAGGCGCCCAAGACCCCGTGCCGGGCACCCATATCTTCATCAGATCCGTGCCATCATTGCCAAACACCGGAAACGTGTGGCACCGAGTTATGAGATCCTAGAGCTGCCCATGATTGGGATTTTTGACATAAGAAGAGTGCAACCTTTTTATTGATTAGCTTTCTGCCTATGCTGATCAATTGGTACTTTTAGTAAATACTTGCTTGGTATTTCATTAGTTTTGGGTCACTTGCAGTCCCTCTGACTGTAAGTACCTTTAGTAGCTCTCAGCCTTCAGCTTATTTATTTGGTTGTTCTCTTTGATGAGACAACACTAGCAGATGTATCAACTGTTTTAGTCTCATAGGCCGTTTGGCCTTTTAGAGACGTTAATCTCTCTCTCTCTCTCTCTCTCTCTCTCTCTCTCTCTCTCTCTCTGTGCGATATCACTGCCTCTTTCATGAGGGGAATGGCTTTGGTCCGCTTACACGACTGATCCATTTTCCCAACCAGGTCTATGTAGGACTCTATCTGATTGAGATGCGACGACACTAAGATATACTAATGGGACAGACCAAAGAGCAGTAGGAGGCGATGCCACACGTCACCGAGAGCAACCGAGCACAGACACATGTCACAGACTTCTATGCATCTGAGTCAGCCACCGAGGAGGCTGAGGGAGAGGAGCTTGACAAGATGAGAGCATCATGGATTGGCAGTGAGAGTCACCGCCACGATGCTGAGGCGTCACCCTTGACGTAGCCCATCGGATAAAAAAGATCGAGGAGACCACGCCCTCTGCCCCCTTGAGAGACAGCTCGATAGATAGATATACGAGAGCTCCTCACATCTCATCAAAGAGCCACCAGGGTACCTAAATATATGGAGCCTGTGCGTGTACTATGAGCGATAGCTCTCAGCACCTGATACTATTTTGCTACTTTGCTACTCTGCTCACTAGTTTGGCACTTTAGCTTTTCAACAAGGGCCTTAGTGAGCCCTTTGCTTCAGCCCGTATGCGTTACTTTTGGTTTTGTACTTTGTCTCATAGGCCCGCAGGCCGCGATCCTTCAAATCTTCCATCCATATCCTTCAAAAAGACCAGGAAAGCAATCTTGTAGACCAAATGGTCATAGATACCTTGATCATCACCCCCAATCAGGTCCATACCTTGATCCACAACCTGAATTTCTAACACGGAGCTGATCAGCCATGGCAATTTGCTGAAATCGTCCTTTTAGGAGCAGCGAAAAGATGGAAACCTGCCTAAGATGAAAATCGACTAGATACTATGCAAACCACAAAACCAAAAAACAATTGCGGTCTTGCAGGGGATGGAAACTGGAAAGTTCATCAGGGCTGCAACTAAGCGACCGCTAGAACAGCAAAATCAGTTCTACTAGGAGTAAAATCAGTAGGTTCGAGGGGAAGGCGTGCTGGAAGCTACAAAGGTGACCACAAACAAGAACAGGTGCCCAGCTTGTTTTAAAGTCCCCAAAATCTAGCTGGACTTGGGCCACACACCAGGCGATTTTTGCTTTTCTAGGCCTGATTTTTCAAATTTGGCCTTTTCGTGCTTTTCCTGGAGTTTCTTCACCGGTTTAGCTTAACTCTCGCTAGCCTAGAAGAACTACGAAATGTAAAATAGACAACCATCCTCCAGGCTGAAATCCTAGCCCTAAGCCTACACCTACCTAACCCTACATCTTCCCTCCCTGCCTGTTTTCCTCCCAAAATATGAAAATCAACTCCTAGGATAAAAGTCAACCTCTTTCTTGAAGCCCTAGATCAAATTTCTTGAAAATTCCAAGCTGATGCACCACTATCCCACAAATCTTGGCCGACTTCTCTCTGCTCATCCTCTCCTCACAATCAGGGTAATCTTGCACTAAATCTACCTTACTTCCTCAAAAACGAATTCCCCCCCCAAACCTGATAGACAAATTCACATGTGCTTGGAGAAAACTTCAGCAGCCAACTTTCATCTACAGAAATTCGCCTTTTAGGACCTAGCTCTGATACCAACTAAGAAGGCCCCGAAGCTCCTTGAAAATCTAGACCTGCAGACATACACAAAGAAACAATCGTAGAGGCACCTAGTAAAGGGAAAACTTGCTCTCAACCCAACCGTGACGTCCGCAAGTGAAGGACTCGTGAATTTGGTACGTCCCCTTTAAGCCATGAGCTGAGCTGCTGGCACATCTCCAACCAGTTCCCTACCGGCCTGGCGCCCCATAACAACGAACTTGGAAGGGAGATCAAGAGCTCCCCATCCAAGACCCAGTTCTACCGCAATCACCTCTTGAGCATCTCAGAGGAGGGATTCATCATCAGACCCCAATATCTTGCGGGTTTCATCCCATCAGCTGAGGATTGAGGCAAGGAGAGTAGCACGTATACCCAGAGAGCAGCGGATTTGCATGCTATGCACATTAGAGTGATTGAGACAAAGCAACACTTTCTCTACACCTGCCCAACCTACTACAAGATCCAACGGAGATACCACTGTCTCTATCAGGATGGGAGTGGCTTCGGCCCACTATCACGATTAATCCACTTCCATGACCAGGTTTGCATTGGGCTCCAGCTGCTTGAGATGTGCCGACACAGGGTGACCCTGCTACGACAAATCAAAGAGCAATAGGAGGCGATCAAACCACAAGATACAGAGACTGCCAGACTAAGCGGCGAGTCACAAATTTCTATGTTTTTTAGTCAGCCCCAAGACACCGTGGGATGGAGGAGTAGGAGCTAGCCGGTATGCGCGCCAGCTTGGATTTCTGAGAGAGGAGTGTAGAGGCCACCTGCCACACGGAGAAAGAAAGAAAGAAAGTTTATTAAAGTCTTCGAAAAACTGATGGGTCTATGAGACTGTGAAACCCTAGTACAATCAAGCTGTAAGGGTCGAGCTACTAAACGAGCATCCAAACAGTCATGTCGGTGATCGAACTACAAATCAGTCACATCATCATCATCATCCTCATCAGGACATCATAGGTGAATGAGGCACTGAAGGCAAGAAGTTGGCGATAGAGTGTTGTCCGCCACTCGAGGGTGCGGTCTTGTGACGTCTCCTGGTCATAGATCTACGCCTAGCAAGAGCTACACTAACCCCTGTCGGACGGTCTCCGATGGTGCACATGGAAGCGATATCCCCAAGTGTAACCTGTGCGTCTACCCTCTGTCTAAGCTGTCGAGTCACTGGCTCTGAGACTCGATCATGTCGAGGTCTCGTCTCAGGAGGGGGGTCCAGGAGATCTAGCTGAAAGAACTCTGTGATAGAGCTCTAGGAGGGATCTGCCAAGGAAGAAGTCTGCTCATGTCTCCGTGATCTTAGTATCCTCTCGCGGTGCCTGACTACCTCATGAATGAAGCTCATGAATGAAGCCTGCCAAGCATCTTTGATCTGGATAGGAGAGGAATCGGGACAGGGTCCCATAACTATCTCTGAAGAGATAGTAGAAACGCTCGCGGATCTCATAATAGATGGGACACCTGAAGGTGAAGCGCTCCTCTGTCTCAACCTCCTGCATATCGCATAATGTGCATAAGCGCCTCTCCCTAGGTAGACACTCTGCCCTGCCGCTCTCTATATGAAGTCTATGTGAAGAGACCCTGAACTACCCAATAGAGATCCTCAATGAGTGGGGTAAGTGGATCCGCATGTACCTTGGTGGATCAATGAAACCCTCATCTGTGATATGTAAGCAATGATCTCTGTAGAAGCCAAGCTTCACTAGAAGTTTGCTCGGTGCCAACCAGGTCCGGAATGTGTGTAGATGTAAAAGATCCTCACGGATCACCTGGTTGACATCGTGTGACGAGGGGGGAGAAAGGAGCATCCAAACTGTAATGGAAGGGAGGGAGTCTCTCCATGTGGAGTCACAACCTCTCAAACCATCTCTTTGTGTGTGCAAACCAGCATCTCTGGTCACCTTCTGCTGAGAGTTTCATAGAGGAAGACAATATCAACTATGTCAGCCTCCTGCGTCCGGAAGGGTAATCCCCATACTCTCTGAGCCGGTACAGATATGTGACAACCTGAAATGCAGCATCTAGTTGTAGTGGAGATGAGCCAAACTCAGCATGTATGATCTGGTGAGGAACTCATGGCTTACTGCAAATCATCCGTGATAGCATGAGCACCTATAGTCGCTCCACCCGTGCCCACTCCGTATCGGATAGGTCTGGTCTCCAACAAGGGCTGCCATGCATATCCGTTGGGCAAACCAAGGAGTAAAACAACAGCCCCTTGGTCTATGGATCCTGGAAGTGTGAGCGGAAGCACTGCCTCTCTAGTCTGGCCAGTGATGTGTATCCTCTGCCCAAGCGTGCCTGCATCACACGTCTCATAGTGAAGATGGGCTCCGAGAAGACAACCCCCAGATATGTATATGATGAAACTATCTCAACAGGTGACCCATCAAATGTGAACTGCTCATGGCGCATGACAGCTCGAGATGTATTTAAGATCATAAACTTAGTTTTCCCCAAGTTGACCTTCAAATCATGGGAGTCACAAAAATACTGAAGTGCGTCAAGGTGTCTCTGAAGTCCCTCTGCAGAGGAAGACAGAAGAGCCACATCGTCTGTATAAAGCAATATCCGGATCAACATGCCAGCGAGAGATCAACCAACCCCCCCATGTGCCTACATCACTGTCTCGAGCTCGTCTATGTAAAGGCCCAATAGAGTGGGTGATAAAGGACACCCTTGTTTGACCCCAATAGTACTCATGATCTCATCTATCCACCCAACCCCTGCCCAGACTCTGCCTGCAACTCGCTCGTAAAGTGCCATGACAGCCCAAATGATCTCCTGGTCATACCCCAAATCTTGTAGGCGACGTATGAGGCGAGCTCTCGAGACTGTGTCAAATGCCTTGCGAAAATCCACAAAGCAACAATAGAACCTCTGTTTCTCTGCCCTCGCCTCCTCAATGACACATCTGAGCGTGAGAATATGATCCATAGTGCCATGATCACGTCGGAAAAACCAGCCTGTCTTGCTGCTCTAAGTTCTCGATACTCTGCAAATCGGCTGTCCTCGGAATCAAGCACGGATGCAAAGATCTTGGACATCACATGTCCAATCATAATGGTCCTGTAATTCTCCGGGCTCACGGGATCCCCTGCCTTGTGGATAGGTGAAATAATGTTAATAGTCTAGGTGCGAGGAAACCTTAAACAGACAGCTTCATTAAAAAGCTTTGCTAGGATCGGGGCCATGATGTTAATCCCATATGCAATGAACTCAGTGCATAGCCCTTCACGATCCTTCACTCAGCCATTATGAAGTTTCATTACAGCATCCCTCACTCCTACCACAGTGAAGAGGGTGCAGGAAGTGGGGCGTGGCATATTTGAGAGATCAAGGGCTGGAGGTCAATGGCTCGCTGGTTTTGGATGTCATATAATGTGCGTGCATAATCATACCAAACATGAGTGTCGGTGAGTGGTGAGGGGGATTGTCCCTCTAGGAATCTCCGCCAGAAGCCCTTAGAGTTTTTACTAAACAGAATGTTCAATAGTTCCTCCTCGTTCCAACGAATGAAATCTAGTTTCTTTTTACGTACCAGTCTACAATACTCACGTGGCATCTCTAGTTCGCTCAGAAGGCTGTTTTTGGCTTCGAATCTTAGCTGACAGCATAACGCCTTACACTCTTCATCGTACCAATTATTACAGGGTACGGTCCCAGAAGGTAGTGGGCGAGTGGAGCGAGTGGAGCGGGTGGTGTGAGGGAAAGCATGGAGGGCAGCCTCGTGTAGTGAGTGGGTGATCAAGGTAGCTCGGTCCTCTAAGAGGGATATGAAGCCAATGTAAGCACGGAGTATATATAGATGGTCAAAGTAGGCAGATGAGTGGTCACGGTCAAAGCGTATATAGTGGTATGAGAAGTAAGAACTCCGTGGGGTGGAAGGTACTCTGCAACGGTGGGGAGTGGAGATGCTAAAGAAAAGGTAAGTGTGATCAACCCTTGGGGAGAGAGGTGCTACAATGAAATCGGTGATGCGTGAAGTGAAGGCAGGGGATCCCATGATGTAATCAACAACGCTAGAGACCCCCCCCCCCCCTCCCCCATGTGGGAAGCATGTGAAACCACCCAAGGTGGGCCATCTATTGAGACCATTATAGATAATGAGATCATGCATCTTGCCAAGGTCTAGTAGAGCCTATCCATAAGATGTGACTGGCCCTCGTTTATCAGCTAAAACCCGTATCACACCTGCATCCTCAAGGTCAACGTCTGGCAATAGAATGAAATCATCCCCGAAGTCAAGAAGTGGTACTTGACGGGCGCCTGTCCTTGCGTTGAAGTCTCCAACTAGGAGGACTTCTCCGTGGCTCGAGAAATCAACAATGGATTGATATAGGGCTGCAAATGGAGATGTCTCAGTCTCATCCCGGATATCTCTCGCAAAGTGGGAGCTCTCGGGAGGGAAGCAGCATACTGCAACAAACCTGGCTGTCCACATGTTGAGCGACCACAGCACCCTCTATTGAGGTCAACCCTATTACAACTTTCCTTAGAGGAGACCGCCTGAGACGAGGGGTCACTCTGAACATGTCATGTGCACGGATTAGTATCTGACGTGTACTGGGTACACAAGACTAGCTCAGGTAGCCTGGGGAGGCTTAGAGCTAGGCAGGCTTGATTCTCGGGTTGAGTGGCAAGGGTACGAACCAGTTATAGGTCTTTGATATTTTTGGCGCTTGGGGTCCGAGTCTATAAAAGGGGCCCAGGGGGTTCAGTTCTCAGTGAGCCGATGGGAGCAAGTTTCGTTCCCAGGTGCTAGCTCTGATCCTGGATTGAGTTGCGGATGCGCGCCTGCATCTTAGCGTAGCCCAAGGCCCAGCAGCAGATCTCAAGCTTCACAGCGCCACCTGGTGGTATGGGACACCAGGCTGGTTTGGATCTGGTTGGGAGTTCGTGCCAGTAGCTCAGCTAGTGGCTCGGAGGCTCAGAGGGGACATCTCCTGATTTGGGATCATATCCCGTAGATGCCATGGTTGGGTGGTGAGCAGCCTGCTCAGTTTCTCACGTTGTGTGTGTGTTCTTGTGTTTGCTTGCAGATCAGAGGTTTCAGGAGTGCTCGGACGTGTCAGTTGGTATCAGAGCCAACTTCTGAGGTAGGAACTTCTGATGCGAAAATTTTGGATGATTTCTTCCTCCAGGTATGCCCTAATTTCGAAATTAGTTGCTGCAAGATCTTGTTGGTTCATGGGTTACCGGAAGTGGTCAGGATCTAGGGAAAAGGTAGGAAGAAGGAGAGTCTTGATTTCGAAATTTACTAAAGGGAAAAGTGAGAGAGGGTTGAGGCATAGCTAGGATAGAGTGGAGATGCAGGTAGGAGAGGCGTGAGAAGAGCTGAGTGGTAGGCGAGGGAATTCCGTACAGTACGGTCTGCAACAGACTTCTGTACACTGCAGCCTGCAGTGAAACCAGCAAGGGGAGACTCCGGGATCACCTACGCCCGCTGATCGTCAGCTTCCAGCATCTTCTTTTCGGCCAGCTCCTCTTCTTTCGTCACCTCTTCTTGGGACGGGTTTTTTCTCTGCTCCACACTCTTTCCAGCTTCGATTCCCCCAGTTATTTCTCTCAGTTTACTACTCTTTTCAGATCAGATTTCAGACATGGCTGATTCTGTAAATCCTGAGTTTGCCATGAGAGATCAGGATTTGGACTACCCTGCTGAGGACCCTGTGACTACCCTGCTGAGGAAGACCAGGGTCTTTACGACGATCTGATTACGAAGAAGGCCTTCAGTGAATTTACCACTGCTCTAGATGGAAAATTTGAGCAGGTTAATGCGAATCAAACAGGGTTGACACAGCAACTCCAAGGGATTCAGGCTACTCTCACACTTCTGACTAGCACTGTGTAGGCACTCACGCATGTGGATGCCATGGCTTCAGTGTTAGGTCCGAACATAACTCCAGACCCTTTTCCCGGAGATCAGAAGTCTCGAACCAAGGAGGTTGTTGACACTTGGTTACACAAGTGGCAGGTACACTTCAAGTTCCACCCGTACCCAAATGAAAAGAAAATACAGCTTGCAGCTGGCTTCATGTCAGGAAAGGCTTTGTTATGGTGGAAGGAACTCCAACCTAAGCCGGTAACATGGACAGATTTCGAAGGGGTCTTAAGGAAGGAGTTCCTGAAGGAGGAGGATGACTATGATATCGTAGGCAAGCTTAAAGCCCTCGATATGTCTAAGCTGAACTTGACGTTTGAAGTTTATCTTCAAAGGTTTCGAGATCTACAGACCAGGGCCACAAAGATGGATCCAGTGACCTTGTTAGGTTTCTTTGTGGATGGTTTGCCAGATTCGTACAAGTTGCAGATCAAGAACAACAAATGTACAACGTTACAAGAGGCCATGAACTACGCGCGTATTTATGATGATACCATGGCCAGTGCAAAGGCAACTACAGTTTCCGACACGAGTGGGAAGAACAAACGGAAGTTCTTCCAGTCTACGACTGGTACCGGGGAGACGAAGTCTATAGACAACGCCTCCAAGAAACACTTGACTCAGGCGAAGAATGGTCGAGCCCGTTTCCTTCATACCTTGAAGCTTAAGAAGGAAGGACGTTACTTCTACTGCGAGGAGCGGGGCCACACCAAGAATGAGTGTCCAAAGCGCAAGAATCAAAAGCAAGCGCTGGGACCGAAGCTCCAAGCGGGTCCAGGAACCAAAGCCAAGGGAGCGAACCAAGTTTCGATGACAGGTATTTCTGTAAATGTCATTACCTGCCCACTTTCTTGTAATTGCACTTTCAATACTTCGTTATTTGGTTCCCATGATCTTTTCCGAGTTTATGGAGAAGTTAGGGACCAAAGAGTTCACATTCTCTTTGACCCAGGCAGCTCTCACAACTTTGTTAATTACAAATTTGTGCAGAAGATGGAGCTGTCCACGATACCTAGCGATCACACCTATGAGATGCAGCTTCTAGCTGGGAAGCAGTTTTGGCATCGCAAGATTGAAGCGCTTCCTATCTGGATTCAAGCATACACAGGGGCTCTTACGTGCTATGTTATGCACTTGGAGCATGTGGACTTGTTAATCGGAATAGAGTAGTTTAAAACCCACAATATTCAGATTGGATGGACGGAGCATACCCTTTCTTTTGTGGATAAGGACACCCAATTTTGTATTTAGTGTGATAATATTTCCTCTTCTCAGGGACTTATTGTATCTGCGCGATGCAGCTTCGGAACATATTAAACACTTCTCATTATGATGTCTATCAGTGTGTTTTGATTCTGCTTTCTTCATTTGTTGTCTCTATAACTAACAAGAATGATTTAAGTGTGTTTGAACACCGTGAATTGAGAATGTTGTTAGATAGTTTCAAGGATGTATTCCCTGCTCAACTGCCGGAAGATTTACCTCCAGAACGGGCAGTAGATCATCGCATAGATTTAGTCCCTGGCGCTCAACCTATTAGTGTACCACCTTATAGGATGAGCCAGCTTGAGGAGGATGAGCTTGCTTCACAGCTACAGGATTACCTGAATATGGGTTATATACGTCCAAGTAAATCACCTTGGGGAGCACATGTCCTCTTAAGAAAGAAGAAAGATTCTACCTGGAGAATGTGTATAGATTATAAACGATTGAATAAAGTGACAATTAATAATCGATACCCTCTACCTCGTTCCAATGATCTGATAGACTGTTTGGCCGGAGTGAAGTATTTCACTAAGATTGATTTGTGTACGGGTTATCACCAAATCCGTATCTATGCTAAACACATAGATAGAACCACATTCTGAACTAGGTATGGTCACTATGAGTTTCTTGTATTACCTTTTGGTTTGACCAATGCTCCAGCCACCTTCCAGCAGATGATGAACGATTTGTTCTGAGATTTTTTGGGCAAATTCGTTGTCGTGTTCTTAGATGACATCTTGGTATATAGCCGAACACTTGAGGATCACATAGGACACCTCCGGATTGTCTTAGTTATTCTAAGACAGCATAAGCTCTATGCCAAGATGAGTAAATGTGACTTCTTTATTAAGGGGATCATTTACTTAGGACACAAGATTTCTTCTGAAGGTATTAGCATTGATCTGGATCGTATCCAGAAGGTTTTAGAATGGCCTGTCCTTCAGACTCTGAAACAACTTCGATCTTTCCTAGGATTTACGGTATTTCTTCAGAAGCCTGTGCGTGATTATTCACATATCACGGCACCCCTGACAAACATATTAAAGGGTCGTGGACGCAGGTCTACCCGATCTCTTGGAATGATGCAATGAACAAGGCTTTTGAAACCTTGAAGTTTTCTATCAAGGAAGCACCCGTTCTTGCATTACCCGATCCTACCCGGCCTTATGTTTTAGAGGCCGATGCGAGTGATTTTGTGATTGGGGCAGCTCTATTCCAAGAGGGCAGACCTGTAGCTTTCGAGAGTAAGAAGCTAGACGACACCCAATAACGTTGGCCCACACTAGAAAAGGAACTTTATGCTGTAGTGTATGCCCTTAAGGTTTGGAGACACTACTTGTATGGTTCGAAGTTTCTTGTATTGACTGATCATCAGTCAATTAAGTATGTGTGTGACGGATCTGAATTGAGGGGACGGAAAGCTAGATGGGCAGAATTAATGCAAGATTTTGATTTTGAAATACGTTATCGAAAGGGTTCGTTGAATAGTGTGGCGGATGCCTTAAGTCGAGTCAAGTTTGTAAATGCTATGTCATTTACGGAAATATCCTCAGACCTATTTCAATCCTTGAGAGAGCTATACGCAACTGATAGTCATTTCAGTTCTTATTGGCAACGAGTCCAGGATGGGAGCTCCATGGTTGACTAGGACTCAGGGATTGTGCCACCTATGGTACACGCGGCGGGAGGTCAGTGGATGATTAGGAATGGCTTGTTGTTCTGGAATGGAAAGATTTGTGTGCCAGATGTTCTCGAACTTAGATCCAAGATTCTCTGGGAGTGTCATGATGCTCCTAGTGCTGGACATCCGGGTACACATCGGACTCTGTCTCTTGTGAAGCATACCTTTTATTGGCCTAAGATGCGTGCATTTATTGAGAACTATGTAGTAGGTTGCCAGGTTTGTCAGGTTACTAAGGCAAAACGCCTTAGGAGCGTGGGTTTATTACAGCCATTACAGATTCCAGGTAATAAATGGGAAAGTATTTCCATGGATTTTATTACTGGTTTGCCTCGAACACGCAAGGGTCATGACTCCATTTGGGTCATAGTTGACCGTTTGACAAAAATGGCTAGGTTCTTACCTACTGGAACAACTATTTCAGCTGTTCAGCTGGCTCACGAGTTTGTGGACCACTTGTTTAAGCTGTATGGTTTACCCTCTGACATAGTCCGTGACAAGGACTCAAAGTTTACAAGTAACTTTTGGACACTTGTTTTTGAGAAGTTAGAAACTACTCTAAGTATGAGTTCCTCAGATCATGCACAATCCGATGGCAGTACATAGAAGGTCAACCAATTGGTTAAAGACATGCTTCGGGAATATGTATCTAAGAGACAGTCTTCATGGGAAGATTATCTACCTATGATAGAATTTTCTTATAACAGTGCAAAGCATTCGAGTACTGGTTACAGTCCTTTCATGCTTATGTACGGGTTTCAACCTAAGTCACCAGTTATGGTTGGGTTAAAAGGGATTCAAAATGATGCTGCAAAGAACTTCTTGCAAGACATGCAGGAAATGTTGCAGTTTGCCAAGGAGTCTATTAGAAGTGCCCAAGATCGGGACAGATTTTATGCTAATAGACATCGTTCACCTAGAGAGTTCTCTGAAGGAACGATGGTATATTTGCGAATTCCCAAGGAATCCAAGAGCCTAAGTACTGGTTTGGTTCCAAAATTATCCCCCAGATACTGTGGTCCGTTCAAGGTCATTAAAAGAATTAGACCAGTTGCATATCGACTAGAATTGCCTCCTGATGTTAAAGTACATCCAGTCTTTCATGTCAGTAGACTGAAAGAAGTCTTGGGCGTGGATGATCAACTTGTTTCTCCTCAAGAGATAATAGAAGTTACAGATTTGACTTTTATTCCACATGAACCTGAGTGTATTCTTGAATTTCGTGAAAGACAGATTCGAAATAGAACTATCACGGAATACAAGATCAAGTGGAAGGATCATGTTGGCGAGGATGCAACATGGGAGACATTACAAAACCTCCAAAGAACATTTCCAGGTTTCTTAGCGAACTCAGGAGTGAGTTCTTAGAGGAGGGGAAGTATGTCATGTGCACGGATTGGTATCTGACGTGTACTGGGTACACAAGACTAGCTCAGGTAGCCTGGGGAGGCTTAGAGCTAGGCAGGCTTGATTCTCGGGTTGAGTGGCAAGGGTACGAACCAATTATAGGTCTTCGCTATTTTTGGCGCTTAGGGCCCGAGTCTATAAAAGGGGCCCAAGGGGTTCAGTTCTCAGTGAGCCGATGGGAGCAAGTTTCGTTCCCAGGTGCTAGGTGTGATCCTGGATTGAGTCGCGGATGCGCGCCTACATCTTAGCGTAGCCCAAGGCCCAGCAGCAGATCTCAGGCTTCACAGCGCCACCTGGTGGTATGGGACACCAGGCTGGTTTGAATCTGGTTGGGAGTTCATGCCAATAGCTCAACTAGTGGCTCGGAGGGGACATCTCCTGATTCGGGATCATATCCCGTAGATGTCATGGTTGGGTGGTGAGCAGCCTGCTCAGTTTCTCACATTGTGTGTGTTCTTGTGTTTGCTTGCAGATCAGAGGTTTCAGGAGTGTTGGGACATGTCAGAACACAACTCAGTGGGTTCAAAGATCGAGGAGACCACGCCCCCCTCCGCCACCGCAGCATGAGACACCCCGACAGACACAAATCTGAAAACCTTTAAAGGGTTAATAAAGTGTTCGAGTTTGTGTAGGACTTGGAAGAGTGCTAAAAGGCTCAAAAAGCTAGAGCAAGTGGCAAAAAGCAAGTCCCACAAGGCAAAAAGCACCCGAGAGATGGCGCTATTAAAGAAGAGTCCATGGGGTTCTAGAAAAGGCTTAAAAAGCGGCCCCACACTAGACAAAAAGCAGGAAAGTCTACTTTTATAAAAGGAACTATTAAAAGCGGGTCTAGTTTTTTACTAGCCCATGTCTATAAAAGAAGGGCCTCAGGGCTCCCAGATCATTAACTAGGTTGCAGTGGGCAGTCTTTCCGTCATGGCTTAACTCCAAATTGGGCCTAAATCCTCACTATTATCCAATTGGGGTTTCAGTAGCAAGGTAGTGAGCTTTATCAAACAATTACTCAATCAAGTGATGGCAAGAAAGAAAACATGCAATTATCTCCCTCCTTATATAATAGATTTGCAGGAAGAATGAATGAAAAAGTATGCTTTTGGGTCAAATTTGGAAGGAGTGTTTTAGTCCCTTAGGTCAATCTAAAATCAAGGGCCTAAAATTGTACACATGGCTTAAGGAGAGCTCACAAAAGTTTGATTTTCTAGAGAGCACTTTTCAAACCCTTGGATCTTCATAAAGATGAACGCCCATAATCACAACACATGGCTTAACAAGGGCTTAGAAAAGAAAAACTTCCTTCTAGGCTGCCTACCGTAAAGATTGTACTCATACTTATGCTCTTTCATGAGCATATTGTACAAAGTATTATTCTATTGCAATAAAGACCTTCGGGGGGGGGGGCAATTGGGCCCTAGTGTTGCGCATGCTGCTGCTCTATCACGAAGAATCTTTGAGATAACTGCTGCAATTCTGATTTTCAAATCTCGGTTTGTGCTCTCCAGCTGCTATCGCGAAGTTCTTGGGAAATATTGCAAAAATATTGCGTGGAAGTAGCAATCTCTGTTCTTTCTCTACCTCTCTCAGTTCATTTTGATTCCCAAAAGAAATCTGTGTTGCTCCTCATTATCTATGAAATTTGAAATCTATCTTGGTGATTATCGAATCGAAGATCTACCAGCAGTGATTTGTTTTTAGGGTTTCAAAGCTGAATACATATTCATTTTAGGGTTTTTGGTCCAGTTTCAAGAGGGAGAGTTCGAGCCCCAAAAGGCCTATTAGATTGGGTTGAGAGCACGATCCAAGTAAAGTAGGGATGCCAAGTTTCACAAACTTTCTTCACGCTCTAAATTGACAAGATTGTATCTGCCCGCTTAGGAGGCGAGGGATGACTGCTGGCTGATTTGATTATACAAATGCTGCTATATCTGAATGACACAGGCCTTATATTATCTTCAGCAGGGGGATTGCAGAGACATTTGGAGGCCCTAGAGGTGTTTGCAAAGAGAGACTTGACAGTTAAACTTGGGAAGACTAAGGTTATGATTGTCAACTTCTCACGCACAGTACTCCACAAACATAGCTTCGCTTACCAAGGTGAGCCAATGGACATACTTTAAGGCAGTCTTCACAGGGCCAATTTTCACAATGATCCCCACACATACTTGAGCATCCATTTATACAAAGGCCTTCATACTGATTTTCTATTAGCACACCAGAGGTAAAGGGCAAACTCAGCCATGACAAAGGCTAGTATTAAAGGACAAGGCTAATCAAAAAGTAGTCCACATTCTCTTCATTCAAGCTACAACTCCTTGTGAAGGCTATACAATACAGTTTCATCCAAGCAAAAAAATGCTTAGACCATCTACATAATAGGGCAAAAGACCACTTAAGATAGAAAGAACTTATCACAATGTCAACAGGCCACAACATGAACAAAAACTTCACAAGGTGAAATTCGCATGTCCGCTAATATGGCGAAAACATATATCTAGATGAATCCAGGAACATGATCAATGTCACATGCACCAGTGCCAAGCACAGGTGGTAGTGACGACTAGCTACACAATCACCATCTCGCAGCCTTCAAATGCAACACATTTTCATGATTTTGGGGCCATTCCAGCAGCCAATTTCAAGGCCAACTGGGTCGCCCATGGTCGGCCTAAAATAGTTGACCAGGTCAACTCATTTGCCCAACCAAGAAGGTCGGTCAACCAGCTCTGCAAGTCATTCAACAGACTCGTCTCCTGCCATCGGCTGGGTTTTCCAGCCCTATTTAAAGAGTTCTTTACCCCTCAATCTCCCATTCAGTTTCCGGCCTTCTTACTTGCTGTTCCAACCATCAAATCGCATAGACAATATAGAAGCAACTCTTATATATATTTCCATCCGTCCACAAACTGAACAAGATACAATACCAAAAGGTTCTCCTACTATATGCCTCGCATCTCTAGATATCTGAGCCTGCGTGCTCCCTAGATATCTGTCCAAAGGATCTCTTCCACCTTGCTGTCCGAAAACTCAGCCTAGGTGGGCAGCTCCTTGAGCTAAGTCTACAGCCCTCTGTAGGTCACCTTCACCTCCTGTATAGGCCTAAGGGTGGTCCTCCTGCTGCTCCTTCCTGCTCTTGGATTGCTGCTCCAATTGATGCATTATGAGGCCCCTGTTGGAGATATCATAGTCAAAGAGTGTGTTGGTGTGACGTGTTAGTGTGAAGTACTAGGCGATCTAGTACTAGTCTATGTGAGTGAGTCTTGTGTGAGTGCCACGTGTCACTTATCCCATATGCACTAGGTGCTACTGTGTGAGTCAGTAGCGTATATAAGGCTTGTACTTCACTTGTCTTGTCATACTTGATGGATGAATGAAAGCCTTCATGGTTTCTACATTTGTGTACCACTTCTTCTCTCCCTAGCCTCTCTCTCTCTCTCTCTCTCTCTCTCTCTCTCTCCCCTTTCACCATGTTTCTAACACGGTATCAGAGCAAGTTAGCCCTGCCATAGCTGCCCTGCCACGTCATCATCTTCGCCCTAACCCTAACTCTGCTCAAGCTATTTTCCCTCTTGCAACCGCCTCAGTTCAGCCTCCTTCCCTTGCAGCCCTTTGCACTCCTACCTGCCCACCTAGAATCTCCATAGCCGCCTCTTCTTGCAGCCCTTTTCGCGTCCATTTCTGCCCGTCTAACCTCTCCACAGCCCTGCTGGTCAGCTTGTTTACAAGAGGCGTGTGCACACGTGCTGTTGGTTGGCATCTCCTTCAAGTGGCACTTGTATACGTTCTGATTCGGAGCGTTTCCATTCCCGTTTTAAGGGTTTCCAGGCCACTGCAACAGAGTTGTCCATCTACACGCATTGGTTGCAGACTTCCGAGCCTTTTGGAGGCATTTTCGGCCAGTTTTGGAGCTGCTGCTTGCTTTTTTGAGTTGTTCTAGGGTTGCTGCTGCAGAACTGCCTACCCCAGAAGCATTTTCGGGACTGCTCCTAGCTTCCAGCATATCTACTTGAGCCGTTTTTCAGCTTGGTGACCTGCTACATCAATTCGAAGTTGTCCTGCTGAGCCGCCTTGCATATCTCAGACCTGCTACTGCTCACGACATTTTGGAGGTGATGACTTCCCCTCTACTCCAGCCCACGACTTGCTCCATGCACTCTAACTGGCCCGAAACCCTAAAAGTCGATTTTTGCAATATCTGCTCAGATCTTTCAAATTTTTTAGGGCTTTTATGATTTGAGGGCTCTTGAGTGTTGCAAGAACACTCTTCTAGCAAGAAAATTTGAAAAGCCCCAAAAATTTCCAAACCCTAATTTTCAAATTTTAGGGCATTTCTGTTTTTTGCATCCCTTGAGCTGTATTGAAGTCTCCTGCATGTAGACATTTGGGGATTTCTCAAAATTCATGTAATTTCATTACTATCTTGTACATTCATTTGGGCATTTTGCTCCTTTGGGCATAATTGCTTAAATTTGAAGATCTTTGCATTCGGTGCCTCTCCAATCAGCACAATGATAGTCATGCCATGATCTCCCTTGATAGCTGCTCCTATGGACTCATCGGCACATCATTCGAGGGCATCCTCGCCTGGTTCTTGACCAACATACTCTTCGCATCAAGATTCGCACACTCTTGTGCGGTAGCTACTTCGGGATCATGGCTTCTTTGCCCTTGCTATGCATAAAATGAACGAAAATATTTCTATGTTTGAGTTAAAGGTTCTCTGCCTTGAGTAGTCCCTCTAAAATGAATGTTTGAAGAGTCAATAAGAGGTCCTCTGCCTTGGGTTGTCCCCCAAAAATGATTGTATTGTGTTTCACCTTGGTTGATGGTATTGCCCACCCAGAACAGAGTAAGGGGGGATGACGAGTGATGGTTTGCCCTTGCCGGTCGCAAGCTAACTGAGAAGTCACTATCACACGGGAGGTGTTGGGTAGTTGGACTTGCTTTTTGCAATATTGCGGTGGAGGGGGAATCGGTCTACTCTTGAGTGTTGGGTCTCACACCTCTTTTCTCTGAAGGGGGGTGTTGGAGATATCATAGTCAAAGAGTGTGTTGGTGTGATATGTTAGTGTGAAGTACTAGGCGATCTAGTACTAGTCTATGTTAGTGAGTCTTGTGTGAGTGCCACATGTCATCATGGGACTTGTCCCATATGCACTAGGTGCTAGTGTGTGAGTGAGTAGCCTATATAAGGCTTGTACTTCACTTGTCTTGTCATACTTGATGGATGAATGAAAGCCTTCACGGTTTCTACATTTGTGTACCACTTCTTCTCTCCCTAGCCTCTCTCTCTCTCTCTCTCCCCTTTCACCTTGTTTCTAACAGCCCCTTGGGGCACCTTTTATAGGGCTGGAGCCCCTGCCAAAAAGACCGACCCATATGGCCAACTTTTCTGCCCCTACCAGCCGAATTTACGGGGAGGGCTATAAGTAGCCCCCTAGAGCTCACTTCTCTTGGTTTGGTTGGACCTGCCTGGCCACATGGTTTCCATCCATTGGCCCAGGCAGTCCCCCCCTCCATCCTTTGCCCCAAACCTGCCCATAGGGTCCAAAAACCTTTGCTGAACTGGTTTCCTTGTGCACCTCTGTCCTCTCCATGTGTGGACAGCATCTGGATCCAGATCTGCCCTCCATGGTGGTTCTCCTCTACCAGGTACTTCCACATTCTCTCTGCTGCCCACATGACAGGCCATGTGCTGCCCATGTGGCAGCCCAATGCCTATAACTACTCTACGGTCCACCCCCCCAATGCACTCCTCATATGGGGGATCACAAGTGGGGCGGTGGCCTATTCTATTCCACCATGACAGTAGGCTGAAAGAGTCATCTAGTTGTGAGGCTGTGAGCAGCCCAGCCAAGAGCCCGTGGTCAGGGTCAGAGGGCTGCAGCCAAAAGCACTACATGGGACTGGACTATGGCTAGTATTGGACCCTAGTACTGGTTGGCAGTGGCAGGACAGACCTACAAAGGACCAGTACTGGTCCGCAGCAGACAGCATCTGCAACTGGCCAGCAGTGGATCTGCATAGAAGGTGGGCCAATGGCCGTGGCAGACCGGACCTGGACCAGCACCAGCAGCAGACTGCACGACACAGTTGCGTACAGCAGACTGCACAGTGCAGTCAGGTACATGGATGGGCCAGAGAAGAGGCCAGATCAGGTTGGCCAACAGCAGCAGGTGAGGTTGGGAGCAGGTCAGGTGGTGGGCAGATCTGTTCGGTCAGATTAGCAGGGCCTGGAGCCCTATATAAAGGTCCATTTTCGGCATTTCCTATAGTCAGTTTGCAGGAGCATTTGCACCATCCAAGTTCACACAGAGAGGCAGAGCTACATCGTGTAGGAGAGCCAGACTGTGGTGCACTGGAGGATCCATAGGAAGATCAGCAGCAGAGCACCCAATTAAGTCTGACGGAGACGCTTAGTGATCTAGGGGATAGATACCACAGTATGAACAGCAGACAGAGTCTGAGCCTAGTGCCTTACCTCAGCAATTGTTTGCTGGGTGATGGTACAAATTTGGCAAGATTTACACTTGGATCTGTTATTTATACGAAACTGTTTGCTGTAATCTACGTGTATTTTCCCTCTATCGAAGTGTTCTCTTTCTACATACAAGCAAAAGGAATAAGTTGGCATTTGAAGTTTTCGTTGTAGGGATTGGCTCTAGCGCGCTGTCAAAATGAATCAGTAATACACCGTTCAGACATGATAGAAGTCAATTAATCCTTATTCACAGCATGTTCCGACAATGTACCAATAAGCCCTCGTAGTCCAAAAACTCTCACTTTCTGATGAACAATCTAGGATCTACAAGTTGAACATATTTCAGCCTATCAGCTAGACACTGAACAATGATATGTATTTCTTGCAAACATGCATCGTCCTCCAAATCTCAAGCCATCGCAAAATGTGTTTCTCCTTCAAGTATAGGTGGCTTTAATGATATGCTCAATAGCATCCCCATGTGGAAAAACAAAAAATGCCCATTGTTACTAAAGATCCTACACAGTTCCGATATCCAGTGGCTCTTATGGTTCCCCCTTTTACTCCCCTAAGATCAGAATACATTAGCGAGACAACTGACCGTTTTGTAGACCCTTGCACTTGAAGACGAGTTTTGATCACATCAAGAGGGGTTGTCAAATATGCAGATATTCCTGGGAAATTAAGGGAGCAATCAGACAGGGTTGACATTTAGAGTACCTCTGCAAAGCTACTCCAAGCACTCCTCGATGTGCACACTACTTGCTTTTCAAAAACCGAGCAACAACTATGGCCACATTGAATAAACCCACCAAATCCAGCACTTTGAATGGAAGGAGAGCATAAGAAACCAGCATTACCTCCTGCAATACCTCCCATTACAAGGTCTTCAAAGCCAGTTATTGCAAATTGTTTTGCATTAGTTGGATCTTCAGCTGATCTGATGCACTGAGCTAACCCTTCATAAAATACAATCTGCCATTTATCATGAAGGAGAAAGCCAAGTAAGAAAGGGATTCCTTGTTCAAGTCCTTTTGGAATACAAACCAACCAAATACTTTGCATATATAGATCTTATAATGCAACATTCTCTAGAAAAACTACAGAATGTATGGACCCACCATCAAGCCAGCAAAAGGAACATCCCTTGCCAGAGTTGATCCGAACCTAGCATTATAACATACAATGAGAATCAAATCCATTCACTTCCATGGTTGCAAAGAATTCTACAGTTATATTTATGACCTTCCAGAGGTTGCAAAATTGCCTTCCAGTTCGCAGCCCAATAAAATTGTACACACAAAAACCATGCTAAAAATAACAAGAAACTGCATTAGACTAAAGAAACACAATCTGCATGATCGACCATGTCACTGGAAGACATATACAAGCACCCGTGTGTGGGTGTGTGCATGTGCAAGTGTGCAAACATGGACACACACAAAACACACACACACTTTTTGTTTGATGAGAAGAAACGTTCCATTAAGAAGAATCTACATTCATGGCTGACCCAAGGTGGGACAGCTACTAATCAGAAATAGAAACCATAAAAAGGACCAACAAGCCATGTACATTCATAGCTGTTCAAAGTGGAACAGTTACTACTCAAAACTAGAAACAGTAATAAAAGACTTCCAACTGGACTAGAAGAAGGTCTCCAATGGAATGAGCATCCTGAAGAAACCGAAACAAAGAAGCTCGAAAATAGGGAAAGACATCCACCAAAGAGCGCTCATACCACACATCCTGAACTCAAAGAACAAAACAGCAAGGGAGAGGCAAACATGATAGAGTGGAAGAATGTGATTAAAAAGGGCACATCAACCCCCAAGAACGAGTTTATCTAGTGAAGCTTTGGAGGAAAAAAAGTGAATGGCCAGCAAGACAATAAATGTCTTGGTCAGGGCCCTATCAGTGGGAGACACTCCAATGACTGATGCCAAAGTCTTGTTCAATAAGATGGCGGTCATCTCACTTGTGAGACAGCTTGGAGAGGCGGCTACACAACTTCATTGTGCCGTCTCCCCCACTCGATGCAGACCACTCATACCTAGCCTTTCGTATTTCTGCTACTATGCCAGTCATAGGGAGAGCCCCTCCCACGCCCGCTCGTGTCCATGCCCTTGATCCAATTTATATGAGCCACCTCCCGGCCCTACTTGGAAATGATGTCGACCTCGCCCATGCCTCAGATACCCTTGTCTTAGTGGTACAAGAAGCTGCCACCAGATCTTTCCCCACGACTCGATCTACACATGTCCCAGCTAGGAAGACCCTCAAAACCCTTGGTTCGATGATGAGCGCAGAGAGATGAGAGCTCACCTCACACATGGGCGAGCCTTAGGCGATCTGATGTCAGCTGAGGCACGACGGATCTCACAACGATTGACACGTCATAAGAGGCAGGCTTTCCCCATACACTGCATGAACGAGGTGATCAAATCGTTTTGAGGGCGATGAGGCTCTCTCTTAGCTCCATATGTATAGGGCATTTTGACCCCTCTAAACTTTAGACTAATCTTAGTCTATGTGGGTCTCCCCACCAAACAAACGAATGCGCACGCGCATACATTTATTTCTCTGGTTGACCAAGGTCAACCCTCTTTGACTATAATCAAGGGCCTTTGACCATTAATTATAACCAAATCTCTTCAACTGAGGTTGGAATATCTTAATTGACTAAAGTCAACCCTCTTGGCCTAAAACAAGTCTCCCTGACCGAAGTCAATGCTTTAATTAATTAAAAGAACCCTTTGACCATACTTTGATCAATTAAAAGAACTCTTTGACCATAATTATAAATAAATAAGGAACTCTTTAACTATGGTCAAATAAAAGGTTTTTGTATGTATTTTACTTGGAATATTTACAACTAGGTGACTATCTCCCATCTAAAGCCAATGGCTTTGCAAATCAGCTAGCTCAAGAAGCTTTGGGATGCTCATGTTGCAATCATCTTGTTCTTTCCTCTGGTGTTGTTGAGTGCTTCTCCCATGACTCTCCCTCTTTCTCTTACAATATGCATCGCTTTTCTTTAAGTATTTAACATTGTGAGAGGGGGGCGGAAGCAAGGGGAGAGGAGAGAGAGCAGGACCGTGGAAGCTACAAGCCTATCTCGTGGTGCTTGATCATGGTGATCATGGAAGAGTACACAATATCGAATGGTTCGTAAGAGGTGTTTTGCTACTCGTGGTTTTTGGTGTTAAGGAAGCCCATCTTTCCTTCGTATTTCATCTTTTCTCTTGATCCCAAGAGCAGCTAGGCTTTCAACGGAAGCAAACTTCATACCCACAGGTAATTATGTTTGGTACTCTCAGCCACAATCTTGGTTTCTTTCTAGATTTAAATATCCTAAGATATTTTCAATGGCACTTTACCAATTCTTTCATGCTCTCCAAAATATATTTGTGCTTTGAGTTCCTTGGCCTTGGTCATTTCTTTAATACTTATACAAGTTTTTTTATGGATTGTCTTCAAGGGGGTTATGTGAATGACTATTTGTTCAGATTCCAAACTCTGACTCAGACCATGTCAATTTAACCTACATATCAAATAAAAAATGACCAAACAACCAACAAAAATTCAACAATCTCACTTCACATATGGGAAGCAACAGCAAACCCTCCCCACCTTTGAAAAGCTTGAACATAAAATCCAATAAGAAAAGGAAGCCTTTCTTACCCAGTATACAAGCCTTTGAAACCCTCTTGCTTTACAATGGACCTTGCAGCGTGGAATAGTGTCCTATAATATTGAGCTTCTGTATTAGCTGTTGAGCTACTCACATTAGACATCCGTGCCTCCCAAGTGTGTGGTGCTCCTTGAATCTGCATCCGTTGCTTGATAACCTCACAAGGAACATAGACAACACTACCAATCGTGTCTCCTAAATCACAACAAAAGAGAAACTGACTTTAAAAACCTACATGTACACCAACAAGGGAATGGCTACCAACAAATATGCCAATGTAAGATATAACAGTGAATATCGAATGTCCTAAGATGACACATTCCAATTCAAATTTTGAAAATGTTTGCATGCTATAGTTTACCATTCATAGCATTAGAGGGACAGGAAGATGGAAGAAAACCTTTGCGGATTAGACATGTCTCTAAATTAATCTCTCAAGCATTACAGTACTTCAAAGGAAGCTAACATTGGACTGACACACATCACATGATGTTGCAAGCTAGCGACAATATAAAGCCAGTCCATGAAAAACATATTTAATGTCAAGAATCAAACCCACAAAAAATAGGCTGTAGAGTGACAAGTCTAAACTCTACCATGATATCTGAAAAACACACAAAACAATAAAATCTGATGTATAAAGAGTCAATCTCAAATGATCACTCCATCTCATGCAAAGTTCTCTAACTCTTTTTCAGAAGAGCATGAGGATAAATAATCTCCATTGCTAAGAATGTTTCCCTCTCTTTTGTACTTATATCATTACGAGTACATAAGACGTTAAAAGAAGGTCATAGTCAACAATAGTCTTCCGCCATGTGCTCCCTCTCTTTTTGCCTTATAAGGGAGAGGACATGGCAATGTACCTGGTTTAAATCTGTTTGACCCACTAGCAGTAGAGCACACCATTTTATTAAAAAACGAAGCCTCTTTCCAGTCACTCTAAGATCTACACTAAAAGCAATGGGACCTCTAGAGTGCCAATGAGAATGGCCTCACCTTCACCACCTGAGCAGTTATAGTACCAAGATGCAACACTCAAACAGGGGGCAGCCCTCTAGATTATAGTTCCAACCATACACTTATATTTGGTTTTCTCAAATTTGCAAACGTTTGTAACATATGAGCATATAGCGGCAAACCTTTGTCTCCTTTAGAAGAAAAAATAGTGCTGTTTCGTCTTCTTTTATCATTTCATATGTTATGTGCACACTTCCCTATGTACTATTTTACCTTTTCGAGATACCCACAACAGGAAGCAACTTTTGCAAATCTACATCACTCCATCACTACCTACCTTAAGCCATGCTGAGGCTTCATGATTGTCGAGGCATGTCAAGTTGCCCACTGCACAAGAGTAAGAAACCTTTGCTCCGCATGCCTAATGCAACTGTGTCAAGAACTGGCTGCACAATGTACAGTCCGTAGACATTGTGTGCGGTGTGCACTCTGTGCCGTGTGATGTGTACAGACTGCCAGTTTATGGGACCCTACCTCCACCTCAACCCCTCTCCTCTCCTGTAAAAGAACCCCCCTACAGCCCACTTTCTCATCTCAGCTCCTTCGTCCGCATCTAGTCTATTCCTTGCTGCGACCATGCTGCCCCCTCTACTTCCTCTCCAGGCCCTGCTGAAGCATCTCCACAACCATGCTGCTGCAAATCGTCAACTTCTGTGCAGGATCAGGCTAGCCACTATCCAACACTGATCCAGCTCTCTCCACGCTGCCACCTACTGTCCAATGCTTGGCAAACCAGCAGCCCATCAATTCGCAATATACCTTGGAGGAAAAGCCGCTCTAAGCTGCTGCACACTGCTAGTTCTGCAATCTGAAAACCATCTGTGACCCTGCTTCCCTTTGGCGGATCAGTCAGTCCATGCCTGGCCCTCTCAGCCCTCATCTGCAACTGATTCCAGGCCCTTTTTCTTCCCTGCTCAGCCTGTGGCATTGTTTTCCTTCTGTTCAACTCACCATACCTTTCTCACATTGCAATCAGAGTTGTTCTCAGCCTCATTCCCAGCTGCTGATAATCCTCTGACAGACAAATCTATATAGAGCTCCTATTGACAGAGTTTATTCAGCCAAAATTCCTGTCAAAACTTCTGGTCTAACAAAATCTGCAATGAATGCTTGCTGTGCTGCACCTTATCCTACAGGCTTTACTGCGAGACCAGCCTCTGCTGCAAGATCGGCCCCTGCTGCAATAAATTCCTACAAGCAGCTGCCTCATCTGAATGGAACTGCGTGATGCAGTGTTAACCTAAATTCCTCCCAATCCCCTAGGCCCTAGTTGGGTAAGGGTGATTAGACGAGTGCTACTTGTTCATCAATCTAAGCCCAAGTTGGGTAAGATTGATATTCAAATTCATTGTAAAGCATAACAGTAAAAGGAGCGTATCATAACGAAAACACACTAATCAGATTTGAATGGGCATGGCTCACCCATGTTGAGCCCAAACAAGGTCTTGTCATACACTTGGTCAGTCTTTGTATGCTTGTCTTGGTCCCTAGGTCATGTCCACATAAAACCCTAAGGGCGGGGCCCCCGATCTTGGCGGTGTTGGACTTAAAAATGTTTCTAAACCTAAGTCTTTAATTGTGTGGATTTTAACAAATTGTTGACCGTAGGATTAGAACCCTAACACAATAAGTGGCTAATTTTGGGCCATCACGGGATCCCCTCTAGGGGCAAACCGTAACTCTACCAAGAACAAACCTTATAGACAAAATCACTCATGTCTGATGAACAGGAAGAAGTCGAGCTGCATACTTGACTCATATTCCACCCATACCTCTTCCTCATGGTCATGGTATTGTGATACAGGATTAGGATCCCTTACTTCATCTTTAAGGGAGGGAGAGAAGAGAAAATCTGACCTGATTTATTAGAAACTAGCAACAAATTCAATGGTCCAGAAAAGGATTTTAGTACACCTTAATTCGAGTTTGGATCCTACAAAGTAGACCTTAATTTGAACTTGGATCCTACAAAGGTCTACTTTGATGATCCAGATAGGTCATCTTAAGAGGGTGGTCTGTAGTGGTATGGGAAACTACATATACTATTGTGGATGCATCAGAATTCCTATGGGGCAGGAAATTCAGTACCATTACCAATGGGCCCTTGATATATATAGTTGGTATGAGATGCAAATGTTTAACACTAACAAAGCTGATCACTTTGCTAAGAGCTAATGAAGTTCCGATTGAATCTTTAATTGCTTGATATCTTGTAGTATCTTGCATTGTCACAAGGACGTGATTTTCTAAGCTTTAGGAATTTACGGTGACTAGCCTCCAACTCATTAAAACAGTTCAAAGGACACTTCAAAGCAATTAATTCATGGGCCAAGGCAAGCGACTGAAGGTTAGAGAGGGTTAAAAATCCCGTTCTTCTGTGGTCCCAAAAAGCTGCCTCAGAGCCAATTTCGCCCTTTTTTTTCTTGCTCCTCAAGCCAGCTTGCTAAATGTGGCCCCTTGAGCTATTTTTAGCAGTAGGGAGAGGTAAGTCACAGGCTGGGAAAGTGCTCCAGGGCTATTCTACCACATCACCTTGCTGATTTTTTACTACGAAAGCAAGTTGGGAAGGTGCTCCAAGGCTATTCTATCACATCGCCTTGCTGATTTATTCAGTTGGCTATCTGTGGGCTGATGCACTGCGGTGCTATTCTTGAATTTGCATGCCTTCTGAATAAAAGATAAAGAAATACCGAAAGGGGCGCTAAGTTTAGGGCCAATCTGGTGTCCCGCTTCACAACGGGGCAATGTAGCTCCTTGTCTTCATTTTCTGATTATTTGTTGGCTGTTCTTATTTTCTAGTTGGCTGTAACAATCTCTAAGTGGCTGAAATTATGGTATTTGCTGGTTATAATAATTGTTCACCGCCCTTTGGAGTTCCAAGGGCCGGTTGCATGCATTATCTATTGGTTGTGTGTCTGAAAAGACATACCCAATGGACTGTTATTACCCAAAGGATATTGGATAAGTGCTAGTAACTTACTGAATGATTTTTTGTAAGTGTAATCCTAGGTTCTAGGTTAGTCTGACCTAGGCTTTGGTAATTCTATACCCTAGTTAGTCCAGTCCTGGATGTAACATTGTCCATTTGATTCCAATGTAGTATTTGTGAGACATCCTTTGAAAGGAAATTTGGAATCAAGACATATACACCACATGGTAAATGGAGAAGTATCAGCTCTAGAATCCTTTGAGCGAACTTAGAAACTGATTCTGACTCGCTTCCTCAATTCTCATCCGAGGTTGCATTCAATATCCAATTGAATATTCAAATTCTGATTCAGCCCAAAATCAAAATTAGTGTCGTAATCTTTCATCGTCATGCCCACGTATACCAATTCTTCTTTCAGATTTTGAATTCATTATTCTATATAACTTTCTTGACATAAAGTTGTTAGAGAGTGGTCTAACCCGAGGTAAGGAATACACCTAAGATGGTGACCAGAGCTAGCATACGTGAGGTCTAGATTCTGTGAATAAAGCTGCTCCATTGAAGGCATGGCAAGATTTGCATTCGGCCCCTTTCGAACGTAGCTCCTTCGCTCCTAGTTTGTAAAACACACTACACAAGTTAAAGCATCAGCCTTTGAGCTTGAGGATTTGCGGTGACGATCTCTAGAGTCTACAAGTTGCATGCTATTTCACGCTTTATTTGGTTGTGCGTGCGTGCGTGTGTGTCTGTTTTCTTTCTTTTTATATCTTTTTCCTGTTTTCTTTTTTTTTTTTGGGTGGAGGAGGGGGTAAAAGAAGAGTGACAGAAAGAGAGAGAGAGAGAAAGAAAGAAAGAAAGAAAGTTTATTAAAAGTCTTCGGAAGACCAATGGGTCTATGAGACTGTGAAAATCCTGATACAGCAAGCTGTGGTAGTGGAGCTACTAAACGAGCATCCATACCAATGCAAAATGCAAAAATGAAAAATGGCAGTACTAAGTCCTAAGTACAACATAGTCATGTCAATGGTCGACTATATATCAATCTCAGCATGGTTATCAATATCATCATCATCATCGGCAGCAGCAAGATATCAGGATGGAGGAGGCAGTGGAGGCATGAAGTCAACAATAGAGTGCTGTCAACCACTTAGAGGTGCGGTCCTAGCACGTCTCCTGGTCGTAGCTTTGCGTTTGACCAAGGCTACTGTGACCCTCATCGGTCGGGCTCCGACTCTAAACAAGGAGGGGATGTCTCCAAGTGTGATCTGTGTGTCGACCCTCTGTCTGAGCTGTCGGGTCAGGGGCTCGGGGTCACGGTCATGTCGAGGCCTCGTCTCGTGGGGGTCCATGTGATCTAGCTGAAAGAACTCCGTGATAGAGATCTGAGAGGGATCAGCCGAGGAAGAAGTCTGCTCCTGTCTCCGTGCTCGGAGTATCCTCTCACGGTGTCTAAGTGCCTCATGAATGAAACCTGCCAAACACCGCTAGTCTGGGTAGGAGAGGAAATAAGCCAGAATCCCATAACTATCCCTCAAGAGGCAGTGGAAACGCCCTCGGATCTCATAGTACACAGGACACCTGAAGATGAAATGCTCCTCTGTCTCAACCTCCTGCATGTCACACAGTGTGCATGTGCGCCTCTCCCTAGGTAGTCGCTCTGCTCTGCCACTCTCGATGCGAAGTCTGTGTAAAGAGACCTAGAACTACCCAAGAGAGATCCTCAACGAGTGCGGTAGGTGAATCTACGTGTATCCAGGTGGGTCAATGAAACCCTCCACTATGATATGTAAGAAGTGATCTTTGTAGAAGCTAAGCTTCACTAGGAGTTCACTCGGTCCCAACCAGGTCCGAAATATGTGTAGCTGTAGTAGATCCTCACAGATAACCTGGTTGACATCGTGTGATAAGAGGGGAGAAAACGGAGCATCCATGCTGTACTGAAAGGGAGGTAGTCTATCCATGTGGAGTCCCAATCGCTCAAACCATCTCTCTATACGTGCATACCAACACCTCTAGTCTCCTCCTGCTGCAAGTGCCATAGAAGAGAGAGAGAGAGAGAGAGAGAGAGAGAGAGAGAGAGTTTATCAAAGTCTTTGGAAGACAGATGGGTCTATGAGACTGTGAGAAACCTGGTACAAGCCAACTGAAAAGGGTGGAGCTACTAAATGGGAATCCACACCATACAAAACAAAAAACTATAGTCATAACAAAATAGTAGTCATTAAATAGCATCCCTATCGTTCGACGTCAACATCATCATCAAAGCGATTGTCCCCATAATACAAAGTAAAGTATGCTTCAAAGTCACGATCCCCCCTCATCAAGAGTGAGAGAGCGATAGCATGAATCAAATATAGAGTGCTGCCAACTCCTTGTTGATGCAATCCTGCGCCGTCTCCTGGTCACAACTCTACGTCTAACAAGGGTGACAGTCGCCCTAGTGGATCGCGCTCCCACCCTGAACATGGAGGCAATGTCCAGAGTCTACAAGGGTACGCTTCTCCTGTCTCTAAGATTTAAGTAGGCGCTCACGATACCTAACTACCTCATGAATGAACGCAACCAAACACCTTTGATCTGGAAAAGAGAGAAATCGGGATAAGAGCCCGAAGCTATCTCTGAATAGACAATAAAATCGTCCTTTGATCTCATAATACAGCAGGCATTTGAAGATGAAATGTTCCTCCGACTCAAGGTCCTGTAGGCCACACAAAAAGCATAAGTGTCGCACTCTGGGTAGACCCCTTGCCCGACCACTCTCAATACGAAGTCTAAGTGAAGAGAGACTTGGAGCTGACCAATGGAGATCCTCAATGATGGGATAAATGAATCCGTGTATATCCATGTATATCCTAGTGGATCAATAAACCCCGCATCCGAGATATGTAGGCAATGATCTCTGTAGAAGCTGAGCTTCACACGCACTTCATATGGTTCTAACCAAGTCCGAAATGTGTGTAGTTGTAGGAGATCCTCACATATCACCTGGTTGACCTCATGATACCAGAGTGGGAAAAACGGCGCATCAATCATGTACCGAAAGGGAGGAAGCCTATCCATGTGTAACCCCAGTCGCTCAAACCATCTCACTATGTGTGCAAACCAACATCTCTGGTCACCTGCCTCTGATAGCGTCATGGAAGAGGACAATGCCAACCACGGCAATCTACTGCATCCAGAGGTGTGATCTCTGTATGCCCTCACTCGATATAGGTAGGTAATGACATGAAAGGCTGCATCACGCTATAATGGTGAAGATCCAAACTCAGCCTGAATGATCTGGTGAGGAATTGATGGCTTACTGCGAATCATCCATGATAGCAAAAGAACATGTAGTCGCTCCACACGAGCCCACTCAATATCTGATAAGCTTGGCCCCCAACAAAGTCTGCCATACATCCTTGCTGGTCGAACCAAGGAGTCAAAGAGTAGGCATTTAGTCCAAGGGTCTTGAAAATGTGAACGGAATCACTGCCTCTCCAAACTGGTCGGCGAGGCATATCCTCTACTCAAGTGAGCCTACATCGCCGGTCTTATGGTGGAAATAGGTCCAGAAAAGATAACCCCCAAGTATGCATATGATGAAACAATCTCGACTGGTGACCCATCAAAAGTAAACTGCTCTCGATGCATTGTGGCCCGAGATGTATTGAAGATCACGACCTTGGTTTTGCCGAGGTTGACCTTCAGATCATGCGACTCACAGAAAGATTGAAGCGCATTTAAGTGCCTCTGGAGCCCCTCTGCTGAGGACGATAGGAGTACCACATCATTAGCATAAAGCAATATCTGAATCAGAGTGCCAGCACGAGAGTAGCCGACCTCCCCTAGGGTCTGCATGACCTCCTCAAGCTCATCGATGTAGAGGCCAAACAAGGTGGGTGATAAAGGACATCCTTGTTTGACCCCAATCGTCCTCAAAATCTCATCTGTCCATCCAGATCTTGTCCGAACTCTACCTAAGACTATCGTAAAGTGCCATAACAGCCCAGATAATCTCCTGATCATAACCCAAATTCCTACAAACATTTGATGAGGCGGGCTCTAGGAATTGTATCAAAAGCCTTTGCGAAAATCCACAAAGCAACAATAAAACCTCTGTCTCCATGCCCTCGCCTCCTCAATGATACATCTGAGCATGAGGATGTGATCCATGGTCCCATGATCATGTTGGAATCCAGCCTATCCATATGCTCTAAGCCCCGCATCTCTGCAAATCGACTAACCTAGCAATTAAATACGGATGCATAAATCTTGGACATGACATGCCCAATTATAATGGTCCTGTAGTTCCACCGGCACATGGGATCCCCTACCTTGTGGATGGGTGAGATAGCACTAAGGGTCCAAGTGCATGGGAAGCCAAGGCAAACAGCTTCATTAAAAAGCTTTGCTAAGATCGGGGCATCCCATATGCAATGAATTCAGTGCATCCTTGTGATCTTTCGCTTAGCCGTTATGAAGCTTCATCACAGCATCATTAACACCCCCTTTAGAAAAGAGTGTACGTGAAGTAGGACAAGGTATGTGTGCAAGGTCCGGAACAGGCTGATTTGGGATGTCATATAATGTGCATGCATACTCATACCAAACCTTAGTGTCAGTGAGAGGTGAAGAGGATCGTCTCTCTAGAAATCTCCTGCCAAAAGTCTTTGGAGTTGTTACTAAACAAAGTGTTAGTAACTCCTCGTTTTGACGGACAAATTCATGTTTCTTCCTACAAACCAATCAACAATACTCGTGTGTCGTGTTAGCTTTGGTCGGAAGCTTATGTTTGGTTTCGAACCTGAGTTGGCGGCCCAAAGCCTTACACTCAACATCGTACCATCTATTGCAAGGGACATCCCAAGTGGTGGTGGGGGGGTGAAGTGAGTAGTGTGAGGAAAGGCATGAAGTGCAACCTCGTGGAGTGAGCGGGTGATCAGGGCAGCATGATCCTCGAGTAGAGGAATGAAGTCAATATTTGTGTAATCAACGATGCTGGAGCCCCCACCGTGAGGGAAGCAAGTAAAGCCACCCGAGCAAGGCTCTCTGTCAAGCCCATTATAAATAACGAGATCATGCCGAAGTCTAGCAATGCCTGCCCATAAAATGTGATAGGGGCTCGCCTGCTGGCTGAGACTCGTAGCAAACCTGCATCCTCGAGCTCAATGTCTAGTAACAGAATAGAATCATCTCTGAAGTCAAGAAGCGATAACTGACATGCCCATGTCCTTGCGTTGAAGCCCCCAACCAAGAGGACTTCTCCGCAGCACCAAGAGGACTTCCCCGCTGTGTATGGTGATGTCTCAGTCTGCTCTCGAATATCTCGGGCAAAGTGTGAGGTCTCGAGGGGGAAATAGCATACTGCTAAGAACAAATCCTGGCTATCCATGTGCCAAATCCGGATCCAAAGAAATCTAGATTGTGAGTCTCTCTTCTCTGAGATGGCCCCCAAAAGAGAAGATCTATAGAAAACTGCTACTCCACCGGACCCTGGTACTCCTTCAGTGTACCTCCTCTCATCTCTATAAGCGGCCTCCGAAGTATAGCCACTGACCACTAGTAGTGGACACTCTAGACTCTAATGTGTCTCTGTATAAAAGACTATGTCATGATCTGTATAAGATTTTGAGAAATTCCCTGATTTCGACCATAAGGTACCATTACAGTTCCAAATGGTGTAAGACAGGGTCTCATATGTCTGAGAGAGATGATATCAAATAAAATGCTTGTATTAAAGTCTACAAAAGATAGAAAGAAAAGAAAGAAAGTCATATTAACATCCGCAGGAGGCGTTATGGGCCTATGGGACAAAATGCAATATAACTTAAAACATCTGGATAAACTAGAGAGTCGAGGAGTGCAGATGGCATCTCAGCTCTAGGTTATTGTAGCACACTAGTCCTATCATAAAATGGCCTTCATTACATCAATTTAAGACTCAAGTCTTTGGGTTTAGATTTGAAATCTCTAATTAATGCCAATCCATCTTGGCATTTTCCAACTTGTGTGCATCTTTGACTTTGGTAAGTTCGATATTCCTTTGTTTGAGCTGAGTTGGAGTACACTGCTCAGAAATCCATATCCATACCCATGTATCCTTCAACTTGTTTGTCTGGCGGAGAATCTTTACTCTCCCTGCCCTCTCATTGATGTAAACTTGTAGTTGTTTTCCCTTTTTGGAGATACAACTAATGTCATTTACATCCCATTCAATTTGTGCTATCTCCTTCTTGAGGCATGTGATTCTCTCTTCTTCATTGCACCCATCATCATCTTCAAAGCAGCCGAGGAAATCTTTTGATAACCCCCCAATGCATAGTATTTTCTTATCATACACTCTAGCTTCCTACTCTTTTAGATCTACATAAAGATCTTCTTTGTTGATTTTGTTGTTGGCCACAATGGCCATCTCTTATTTGGCTGAACTTACTTAAGTTGTGATCATCTCTTTGACTGTGGAGACAAGTGTTGGTGCTATTGGAGATGTACTGCTTTTTTGTATGACCTCTGCGATGATTTCTTGCTTACCATTTCCTGCCATTGTAGGCCATTCTATGGGCTATCCATAGGTGCCACTCATTCCTTGGTATGTGCCTTGTAGGCCTACTTTTAGTCAGTTAGGTCAGTTGGTACAGTTAGTACATGTACCACTTAGGACACTTAGTCCAGTTAGGGCGCATTGCCCTAGGGTTTTGTTATATTGGCTCTCTCTTGTACTTTCACTCAGTTTTTGCAGCAATTCATTACAGCAGGTCATTTTTGTCTTCATTCCCTCATATCTCGAGCTTCTATTGCTTGCCCTACCCTATCTACAGCCATCTCCTTCACTTTCCTATCAAGAGCTGAGATCGAATCCAATCCTCCGCTTGTAATGCAATGCATAGGGGCTGGGTGTTGATGCCGAGGCTGCAACGTCAGAATAAGAGGGCTTTCTAATCGGTGTAGTGGCAAAAGTCTTCATCTTCAAAAATTCCATGGTGGCCTGTGAAAATTTTAATAAGCCATTTCGATGAAGCTAACCCCCCAAGCTGAAAGAAAGAAAGAAAGAAAATTTATTAAAGTCTTTGGAAGACTGATGGGTCTATGACACTGTGAAAATCCTGATACAACAAGCTGTGGTAGTGGAGCTACTAAACGAGCATCCAAGTCCTAAGTCCTAAGTACAACGTAGTCAAGTCAATGGTCGACTATATATCAATCTCAGCATCATCATTAATATCATCATCATCATCAGCGGCAGCAAGATATCAGGATGGATGAGCCAGTGGAGCCATGAAGTCGACAATAGAGTGATGTCGACCACTCAGAGGTGCGATCCTGGTAGTCTCTTGGTCGTAGCTCTGCATCTGACCAGGGCTTCTATGACCCCCGTCGGTCGGGCTTCAACTCTAAACAAGGAGGGGATGTCTCCAAGTGTGATCTGTGTGTCGACCCTCTGTCTGAGCTGTCGGGTCACAGGCTCCGGGTCACAGTCATGTCGAGGCCTCGTCTTGTAGGAGTCCATGTGATCTAGCTGAAAGAACTCCGTGATAGAGCTTTGAGAGGGATCAACTAAGGAAGAAGTTTGCTCCTGTCTCCGTGCTCGGAGTATCCTCTCACGGTGTCTAAATGCCTCATGAAAGATGCTATGCGAAGGGGAGTGGAGATGCTACAAAAAGGTATGTATGATCAGCCCCTGGGGGGAGAGGTGCTACAGTAAAGTCAGTAATGCGAGATTAAAGACAGGGGATCCCATGATGTAATCAACAACACTGGAGCCCCCCCATGTGGAAAGCATGTGAAACCACCTGAGACGGGCCATCTGTCAAGACCATTATAGATAATGAGATCATGTATCCTCCCGAGGTCTAATAAGGCTTCCCATAAGCTGAGAATGGACCTCGCCTGTCAGCCGAAACCCGTAGCATACCTGCCTCCTCAAGGTCAATATCTGGCAGTAGAGTGGAATCATCTCTGAAGTCAAGAAGTGATACTTAACGGGGCCTTGTCCTCCCGTTGAAGTCCCTTACTAGGAGGATTTCTCGACGGCTAGAGAAGTCAACGATGGACTAATAAAGAGCAACAAATGGGGATATCTCATCATCACCTCGGATATCTCTAGCAAAGTGGGAGGTCTCAAGGGCTTTCTTGGCTTTGTCCCCCATTACTCTTTGACTTTTTTTCGTCTTTCTTGGCTTTGTCTCCCATTTCTCTTTGACTTTTTTTTTTTTGTACAGGTTTAGTGTCCGACCAGGAGCGGGAGCACCGGTTCCCCCCCCCATGATGGGAGGCACGCCCGGTGCGAGGTGGTGGCGAGGCGGGGTGGAAGCCTAAGGTGGAGAGGCAGCCAGGAGGTGGAGAAGGAGAGGCTAAGGTGGCGAGTTTTCTTTTTCTTTTCTTTTCTTTTTTTTTTTTTTAAGGGCCTAGGGTGGCGAGCAGCGAGGGGCTGAAGCGGAAGGAGGAGGAGCAGGAGCAGAGAGGGGGGTGGCTAGGTAGGCTGAGCGTAGGGAGGGGGTGGCTAGGTAGGCTGAGCGAAGGGAGAGCGTAGGAGAGGAGGCTGAGCGGAGCGGGGTAGGCTGAGCGTAGGGGGCATAGGGAGGGGAAGCTGAGCGTAGGGAGAGGAGGCGTAGAGCGTAGGGGAGGCTGAGCATAGGGAGCATAGAGCTGAGCGTAGAGCGTAGGCGTAGAGCGTAGGGGGCGTAGGGCGTAGGCTTAGCATAGAGTGTAGAGCGTAGGCGTAGGTTTAGCATAGAGCATAGGCTTAGCGCAGAGCTAGAGAGATGTAGGGTGTAGGCTTAGCGTAGCGCAAAGCTAGAGGGACAGTTTCTTTATCTCAACAGCCTGACGCTGAGCTTGGGATGGCAGGTACAGACTATCCTCTTGCACTATAAGAGATACGGTACTTACAACTGGCTCTACGGAGATACTGAAACGGCTATAAGGGAGGTACGGAGGTACAGGTGAAAGGTGTGAACGACAACTGTAAGGGCGGCACGAGAGGTATGCACGACAACGACTGTCCAGACGCCGATGAACGGCTATACGGATGACAAACGGCTATACGGATGTATGGGGGGGGGAGAGGGAGAGAGAGAGAGAGAGAGTTTATTAAAGTCTTTGGAAGACCGATGGGTCTATGAGACTCTGAAAAACCTGATACAATGAGCTGTGGTAGTGGAGCTACTAAACGAGCATCCACACCAATGCAAAATGCAAAAAATGCAAAATGGCAGGGTCTATGAGACTGTGAAAAACCTGATACAATGAGCTGTGGTAGTGGAGCTACTAACCGAGCATCCACACCAATGCAAAATGGCAGTACTAAGTCCTAAGTACAACATAGTCATGTCAATAGTCGACTATATATCACTCTCAACATCATCATCAACATCATCATCATCATCAACAGCAAGACGTCAGGATGGATGAGGCAATGGAGGCATGAGGTCAGCAATAGAGTGCTGTCGCCCCCTCAAAGGTGCAATCCTGGCACATGTCCTGGTCATAGCTTTGCGTCCTCAAGAGGCCTCGCGGGCCTATGGGACAAAGTACACCAAGCGAAAAAAAGCTCATACAAGCCTCAAAGGGCTGAAGCAAAGGGCGCGCTAGCGCCCTTGTTGGGTACTATGATAAGCTAAAACTACAGAACTTAATAGCTGAAACAAACTCAAAACTCAAATACAAACTAAAAGCTCAGGCTCAAAAACCGAGCTGTAAGGAATACTTAGATCTGCGTCTGTGGAGCTGTTTCGAGCAGAGGACGTGGTCTCCTCAATCTCTGGATCCGGTAGACTATGTCAAGAGTGACACCCCGTCTTTGGCGGTCCCCTCCGAACAAGGCTGAGATAGGCCGGACCTCAATCATATGTGCTCTAGTCCCTCTCCGTGTCGGGTGTGGTCTTTGCACCCCTCGCTCGGGAGCCTCGTGTCGGCTCTCTCTACTGATCCATGCTTGCCCTCAAATGAGCTAGCTCCTCATCCTCTATCCCACTGTGTCCTAGAGATCACTCAAATGCATAGTAATATGTGACGTCTATGTGCTTGGTCTGCCTCGATGGCCTATGGTGCGGTCGCCTCCTGCTGCTCTCTGCTCTGTCACAGTAGTGTCTCTCTGTGTGGTCTCATCTCAAGCAAACAAACCAATGCAAATTTGGTCATGGACGTGGAGAAAGTGGACCAAAGCAATGTGTCTCTTGAAAGAGACAGTGGTATCATCCCCAAATCTCTTAGTAGGCTAGGCAGATAAAAACCTGTGGTCAGGTCTAAAATCTCCCGAGTGTCGGTGTGCATGATGCCTTGCGGATCTCGGAGACACTACAACTATGTGCCTACCGATCGGGGCCCCATGCCCCCTACTTACCTACGGGGCCCGGGAAGAGTGGTAGGAGAACTCAGCCCACCAGATCCCTTTTGTGGAAGACCTTGGCGGGGCTGCTCTAAGTGAAGTACTACTATGGAGTGGTCTGACATCGTGGTACCTGCCAGAATCCCAATAGAGCCGCTCCCTCTATGCACTGCCCAATCCCCAACGTAGAAGTGGTCTAGCCTCTTAATCAGTCCATCATGTCTCCTTTGTCTGAAAGAGAAGAGAAGACTGCCAGGTATCCTGCTGAAATTTGGCTCTCACCACGAGTCTCTGCCACTGATCATGAAAATGAATTGCTCCCAGGTGCTCCGCTCTACTGTTGGCATCTCAGAGAAGGAGGTGCTGCCCTGTTTGTCCTCCCCAAACTCCAAGTTGTTGAAGTCCCCTCCAGCAATCCAGGAGTCTACATCCGGAAGACACTCTGATAGCCTCCTCCAAAAGGCTAGACGGTGCTGTCTACACGCTGGGGCATACACATTCAGGATCCCAATCCTGAACTCTCCCATCCAAACTGCCCGTCCTGGGATAAGCTCACCCTGATCATAGACCTCTAGAGCCACTGTCTATGAGACTGAGATGCAGACCCCTCCGCTCCGTCCTACTACAGCGGACCACTCCTCTAGACCTCACCCTGGGAGAAGGTGGTGTCGCGCTTTGATGTCTGATGAAGAGAACATATGCTCTTGAATCAAAAGGATGTCCACTGTCCGCCCTACCACTACCCTCTACAACTCCTGCCGAAGGATCGGGTACTGCGGTTGACTACGAGCACGGTCGTGGAGCCCATGCATGTTCCAACTCATTATGGTCTAGCTCATGAGGACGGGGATGCAAAAAACAAAGCTCTCCTGTGAGTGGGTACCTGTTCCAGAAAGACTACCTTATGTGACTTTACCGGGGGTTTAAAGGGCAAGTAGTTCGTGTCTGTACGTCGATGTACTAAGGTGGACACCAGCTCAATGCTAATCTTCCATGCCCACTTCATCATGAAGGAGACTTCCAACACAAACAACTCCGTACACTTTTGGAGTGGCCAGTAGTATGTCTGATCAACCTTTGCCTCAAGCGGCAATCTGATAGCTCCTACCGCCAAACCACACATCCGCTTCTCTCACCTGAAGCCCAGCTGAAAATTCACCTCCGCACCATGGGCATGCCAAAGGTCCAGTCCCTGTGACCCCATCCACTCGTTCATCATGCATGAAATTTGATCTCCCATAATAGCATCAAACACCACTGGGGACCCTCTGGCTCCCTCCTCCATTGGGCAGGATGTTGTGGTGAGGAAGCGGGAGGGGACGTTGTCTTACCCTTGCCTATTGGCAAGGGTGTCGAGGCAGGGGAGGGGTGGGAGGCTGAAGAACCTGCTGAGGAGGTGGAGAGGGGGGGAGAGGGGGAGGGGGGCAAAGGGAGGGGGGCGGGTGGTGAGGGTGACCATAGCAGGAGGGACCGGGGGGGGAAGGGGGGTAGGAGCAACCACAGCCCCCCTGCTAATCAGGCTCGCCGGGACTCGGGATTCGCACCTCCTCAGCCGTTGCTGGGCTAACATCCGTAGCTTCCGCCATCACAGCGTCAAGAGCTCATTGCTGATGCAAGGGCGAGTGTGAGCGCTAAACCTCCATCACGGGATGGTCCTCTGGCTGAGCAGTGGCCCCTTCCGCGGGGCGGGCGGGGGGGGGGGGGGGGGGGGGGGGGGATCTCCACGTGAGGGCTCCTGATGTTGCTCCTCCTCAGGTGCCTCTCAAAAAGCCATGTCTCTCTCTCTGCATCTAGCCCTCTGCCTGCGACGCTTACGGGCATGTCTACTTGGTTTATTTTTCTTTTTAACATGGATCCAGTCTCCTTTTAAAGGGTCACCCAGGAGTCTGAGACTCTTGCTGCTCTTGTCTGGGGGGTGCTGGGCTCTAGCCTACTGACTCTGCCTGCTCTACGGGGGTGGGGGGCGGAGGAGCTCGGCCTTGGTCACGGGGGCAATCTCTGCTAGGTGACCCATCTGTCTACAACGAAGACACTGGCCTGCTAACCCAAAAATCTCCACTCGCTGGCATAGTCGGTGTGAGCAAACAGGAAACTACCCGCCCAATCAAGATCCCTCAGAGAGTAGGGAGGCAGATTTGTGTGTAGCCTGGAGAGTCGATGAAGCCCTCCTCTAATATCCTTAAGCAATGATCTCTATAAACGTTGAGATTCGCAGAAAGCTCGCTAGGGGCTAACCAGATTCTGTACATGTGTAACTGTATAAGATCCTTTCCGATAACCTGGTTAACCTCGTGATGAGCGAAAGGAATAGAGGGAGCCTCGAGGCTACACTGAAAGGGGGCAATCTGTCCATAGAAAGTCCCAAGCTCTCTAGCCATCTGCATGCACAGGCCTACCAACACCTCTAATCGACCTCAGCTGGATGTGGATAGGACAAGCAATAGTAACATGCCCTGGCCTAAGGTCAAGGAATCAAAATCCTTGACTCAATGAAGGTATGTGATCACCTAGAATGTTAGGTCAAGCTGGAAAGGGGAGACCCCAAACTCAGCCAAAATCATCTGGTATAGAGCCTGAAGCTTAATGCAGATCATCCAAGACATTAGAGTCTGAAGCCTCTCCACTCAAGCCAGTCTACCTGTTGATAGATCAGGCTCCCAGCAAGGACTGCCGTACATGTCCCCTTGACACAACAAAGAGTCTAAGAGAAGAGACTCGATCAAGGAATCCTAGAAATGAGAGTGAAGCACTGCCACTCAAGCCTAGCAAGCACTGCATATTCCCTGCTCAGTCGGGCTTGCATTGCTAGTCTCATCATGAAAATAGGGGCAGAAAAAAAATACTCCCAAGTATGTGTAGGATGTGAAAACCTGCACTGGTAATATATCCAAGGCTCAGTGCACGACTGCCCTGGATGTGTTGAGACCATAACCTTTAACCTTTAAATCATGTGTCTAGTAGAAAGTATGGAGTGCATATTTAAATGAATGACATGCCCAAACTCATCCTCTAAAGTATGGAGTGTAGCATCCAAGTGTCGCTCGAGGCCCTCATCTGAGGAGGAGCGTAAGACCACATCGTCTGTATAGAGGAGAATCTGAATCAAGAAGCCCAAGACACGAGCCTGCCTCTCCTAGTGTCCAGATGAGGGTCTCTTAGCTCATTGATGTAGAGGCCAAACAGAGTTGGCTATAGTGGACAATCCTATTTGACCTTGATAGTGCTCCTAATCTCCTCTATCCACCTGTAGCTGTCAGAGACCATCTCATAAAGTGCTATGACTCACAAACCGATCTCCTCACTGTACCCCATATCCTACGACTGTCTAATGAGGCGAGCTCTCAGCATTGTATCCAAGCCTTGTGGAAATCCACATGGCATCAGTAACCCCTATAGATATAATGGTATAAACCAAGTACAAAAACTGCCAACTCGTGTACCAACACCTTCAAGGAGCAAGAACTGACTCTATGGGCCTTTTCTGCTGCTCTGGATGCAGCCTGTTCTTAGGCTTTCTAGAGTACCAAGTACCCCAACGCTAGGGCCTTGATAGAGGAGTGCATGCACGCCAAACTGACAGTCTTCTGCGGACTGGCCAACCAGTCTGTCAGCCAACGACAGACTGGGCCGATCCAGTCTGCTCACCCGACCTGGATCTGGGCCTATTTAAGGCCCTGTTGTAGACCCGTTTTGCTGGGTTCTGCCCCAGCCCTTCTGCAGTCTCCAGGCCACCTTTCCAAGAGCCTTGTCCATTCCTCTGGGAAAGGCAAACCTACAAACATGAAAAAGCACATCTACACATCTCAATTCTTTCCAATTAGGGTCTAGCCATTTTCACCCACCAATAAGAGGGAATAGAGCAGCCCCACCAAAGAGGGGGCTTCAGTAACACAAAGGTGAAAAAAAGCTGTTAAACAAATTCATTTTATTACATCGACAACACGTCATATATCAAATCCACGATAGTAAAGAAGCGAACCAAGAGCACCCGCCAAGAAATGAGATAATGGACCAGACAAGCTAGGATGTCTCTCCTGCAACCATGATCTTGTGGTTTCTATGAACCCAAAGTATGTAGCCCCGGTTGCAAAAGAGCCAACCATTCCTGGTGCAATCCCCCGATATAGACCTGTCAAAAGGGAAGCCATTATCAATCATAGTTCGAAGAAACCACATTATGTAACTTATATCTTGGCTAACCAAAAGAAGCCCATACATCCTGCAATTCTAGCACACTTCCATCAAATCAAGACATGTGAAGTAATGACAACTGCATATATAAATAAAAACAAAGGCCAACAAGTAGCTGTTCTGAAATGTCTTGAATTGAAAGAGCTCAAATATAAACAAAATCTTTACATATAATGGCAACAGTTATTGCAACAAGGCACAGCATAGCAGTTAAAGGATAAATTACCAAGACAAAACCGATGTATATACCTACCATGGACATGGCAACTGCAATGGATGATAAGCCTAGCAGCTCAATGACCAACCATGCATAATTAAACGATTTTTCAAGGCAGCAATCCCCACCACAATGAAGAATTCCGGGTTCCCTTGGCAACAAGGAAAATGGAGGAGAAACAAGGAAGGTGTTGGACTGTAAACAGCTAGTAGCCACTCGAAACATAGAAAAACGTCCTTGACTATGGGAAACATCAGTAGGTGTAGAGTTGGATCTGGAATCTGGGATTGCCCTCTAAAAGTTGGAGTTGCAAAGAAACAATTCCTATGTGTCAAACATTCAAGTCAATTGTGGATGCATCAGTTTCCAGAATCAGGGTAGAATACTCCAATTCGATCAATCATCCATCTATGCTAATTCTGTTGTACACTAATGGAGAAGCACCAAAAATGGAGAACGTTAAAAATAGACATTTCTTCTTGGCTTCAATAAAAGTTTCCTCTATCCCCGACCTATTTCAATTTACTTCTGTCAATGATGCTGAGCCTCTTCCTCTCCTTGTGCGCTTGCCTGTGTGCAAGGCTGTAAGTGCAGGTGATGAGGAATGAGGGGGGAAGGGGGGCTTTTTATAGGAGGGGCTAGGCCCCCTCATTTTGGCCGACCAGGGAGTCGGCTCCCTGCCCAAGGCACCAACCTGCCAGCCCACCAACCAACCTGATTGTCGGCCTTTGCTGGCTGGTCAGGCCGGCTTAGGCCAGCCCTATTTAAGGGCCCATAAGCCCTCCTTATGGGCTGCTGTTGCAGCTGCCAACTCTGCCCGTGCGCAGGTCCAGGCGCGCCTAGGATGTCGCGCCACCTTCATGCTGCAGCGCGAGTTCCCTGACAGATGAGTCTTCTGCCTTTTCACCTCCCCTACCCCCTATGGTCTCCTGCCCCCTTGTCTCCTCAAATCGCGGGCTCACAGGTGGGGCAATGACCTTCTAACAAGTTACTAACCTAGTAATCCGGCGTACGCAATCTAATGAAACGTTCTAGAGCATAAATAGAAAATAAATTGACCTCCCTACTCTCATAATCTTACAATATATTCCGTGTAAACAAAACTTCAATCAAAAAGTGTGCAATAACAAACTCACCCCGTATTCCGTCGGTTTTCAATATAATCTTCAAGACTTCCGTGAATTTTGTGCTTTCCTGATATAATTGCAAACAAGAAAATAAAACCAACACCATAAGTATTGCAAACAAAGAAGAATTAACAAAGCTTATTGGTCATGCTTTGTCCCCAAACTTTTATCCAAGTCAAGCATAAATAATAAACCTTCAATGCATGAATTAAAGTTACATATTTATATCACCTACAATACCCCAAGCTTGTTTTCTAAAACTACTATCAAGGTCAAGAAAGAATTGAATAAGTATTGCACCACAAGGTGATGAACATGTGCTTTGTTAGTAAAGGGGGGTTTTCAACAAAATCTGCACTCTTTTATTTGAAGAGATAGTTAGCTACTATAAATAACTAGTTGGTGGCAGTTTTTGCACAAATGTGCATGCAAAAGGCATCAAACTCTCTATACCATAGAAAGAGACACACGTTTTATTAATAGGGTGAAGTGAGCCTTGCAACAAAAGATTGTACTTTTACTTCATCCCTGTAATAGATCTAAGCCTTTGGGCATTACAACAGTCTACATCTATTGCTGCAACTATTCACCTCCAAGGGACTTACACTACACTAGCTAACTCTAGATTTGTGATAATTGAAGCACTCACCACAGGTCTGTCTTTGTATTAAGTAGAAATCAATGCATCTGCTCCATGTGCAAAAGTGTAACATAGAGGCCTCACGGACAAATCAACAAAAAAGACGATCAACATGCACACGTGACTCAAGAGAGACTCTACATACATAGCCAAGAGCAAACGCCATTACCTCTACCCTATCCTTGGTGTATGGCCCTCAATAAGCTTAACTGGCATAACTCCCAACTTCATGGACAAGCATGGAGAATCATATCTCGGTATGCCGATTTAACGTGCCATCGGTTGGCTCACCATGAGGGTTGTCTATCGACCTGAACAACCTCGCATAACTATATGAGGGTTGTCTATGGACCTGAACAACCTCACATAATTAACCTATTTTTCTTATGACTCCCAAAAATGAGTCCTTTCTCAAAGCTCCATTCCATTCCAAATGCATGTATCATGTAAAACTCTGTGGTATGCTTATTTGCTTCATAAGCTGTCTTGCTTGCTGTGGCCTGACCTACTACTCATCTAAGTCACAAATTACCAAGACAAGCTCATTAACTTGTGCCACATTAGCCTCAAACTTAAGCTCATTGTTGGCCTTCTTCTTCCAATGCTTGGCATAATTCTATGTATTATGAAACCAAAAGCACTTGCCTTTGTTCTCTTTTTGGTGAGACCCTCTCAAAAGCACTGCAAGAGAGTAATCATAATGTCTGTGTTAGAAATGACCCAACAGAGGGTACACACAGCAGAAGACTTATAGTAATGCCCAGGAGCTCACACAGTGTGCGGTGTGGGTGTGGAATCACAAACTTCTTTACTTATGTGCATTCAATAGATGTGCAGACTCATCAATAGACAATGAACCAACCAGATAGAGAAACCACCAAAATATATATTTCCGTCCAAAACTATGGACACAATACAAAAGAGATAGATCCAGAGTCCCACCAATGGTGTGGTCCTATGATCTTACCACAAGGTCCTTCTCCTATCTGCTGGATATCTCTAGACTCGAGCCCGCGTGCTCCACCTCGAGCGTCTGTAGACTTTCCGTCCAATGTGTTCTTCTCCACCTTACTGCCTGTGAATCAGCCTAGGTGGGCAGCCCCTGCCAAGCTTGTCTGCAGCACACAGGTCCCTGTTCCACTGCTCCAACCTGCTTGTGAATGGCTGCTCCAAAAGGTATGATGATCTCAGCACCTTGCTGCCCTAGAAGACAGCCAAGGTCCAGCCTCTTCCTGACTAAGTCTGCAGCACTTGTTGCACTCTCTCACCTCCTGTAGATAGGCCCAGAGAGTAGGCTCCCTGCTGCTCCTTTCTGCCCTGGAACTGCTGGCTGCTGGATAAGAAATGAGGCCACAAGCCTCTCCTTTTATAGGCCCCAAGGGCCCCTTGAACTAACCGACCACCCAGCCCTAAATGGGCCGACTGGCTGGTCTGTTTGGGCTGACCAGTCTGCCCCAAAACAGCCCTTTAAGGGCTCACAAAACAAGGGCCCTTTGGCCCACAATTCTAGGACTTTTGGCCCTCCAATCAAGGCAGGGGCCCAGCCTATATAAGGGATGCCACTGCCCACTGGCAGCCCCATTTGCTGCTCTACCAGACCCCATGCACCTGCGCTCCTGACCTGCCATGTCAGCGCCTGTTTACCCTGTTCTCCTGATCTGCCACGTGTGCGCCTCAGCTCTGCACTATTCCGTACTGTTGCTGACGTCATCCGTGGTCTCTTCTCTTGGGTCCCTATGCTGTCCTCTGCTCCGCCTTATGCCCCTGCAGATCAGCCAGGTAGCCGCCTCTCTTCTTTTGGGGCACATCCTGCCCTAAGTCTCCCTCCCCCACGCTCTCCTCATTTGGGGGCTTATAGATGGGGAGGTGACCTTTCCAACACTATGTCCTTTGACTTGGCCTTGGCTTTCAGTTTAGCCTTATCCTTGCCCTTCGGTGCTTGCAGTATATTGCGTTACAGTTATTCTGAAAGTTGCAGATATTCCCCTAGAATAGGGAAAGGATATTGGTTTAGTGGTGTGGATTTATAGTTTTACAGAATTTGCAGTTTTGGGATGGTGCTTGTATAAAAAGAATTTAGGAATTCCGATCAATGTAAGGTAAGATTTCAGCTTTGGGTAGTGTGTGGAAAAAATAAACGAATCCAAAACAAAACAAAACAAAACCAACCCAAGCGGGTTACATTTTTAGACTCCAGATTTGAGATTCTATGGATAAAGGGAAAGCCACTGCAATGGAAGTTGAGGAAGAAGACTCACGGGCGGATCCCCTAGAATCAGGAGTCTGACCGACACAACAGGTGTCGTGCCCTGCGGCCCATGCATTGTCAGATATGATTGCTTTGTTAGGGGATGCCTTACAACAAATTTTGACTCAGCCACTACATGCTAATGTAGGACAATCCAAACTTAGAAGGATGGTTCAAAGTATATATGCGAGACCATCCAAGGAAGATAAAGGAAAAGCTCCAGTTAACATACGGTCAAGCCTAGGAAGGCTATGTTATCAAATATTTCTAATTAGAGACCAAAAAAGTATTCTCATTGGATGACAGACCGTAGCTCAGATTACAAAGAGGACGGGTGTCATGACAAGAGAAATCACTAATCCGTGATTAGTAGACATTGAAAACATTATTATATATTATACGCCAATGGTGTAACATGTATTTGTATTTATGATGAACACCGACCGATTTGGTGGATCATCTGAGTAGATAGGACTAGTCGAGCTGGAGCCATTGCTTCAAACGGCATCGAATTTGGACATGTGATACTTATTCTATTAATAAAAATGTGCACACGTGTGTCTAGGTCCTAGGGGCAATAGGAAGGGAAGGGTACATTAAGGTGCAATGAATGGTAGATGCATGGGTCATAGGCTAAGGGTAGGTGTAAATGGGAAGATGGAACTTCAGTGATCTCAAGGGACATTAATGAAAGGGTATCACCCTTTCATTGTGAATCTCACGTAGCATTCTTCATTCACCTTGCATTCATCCGCCATCTCTCTCCCACCTTGCATCACGAGGGCGCTCTTCCCCATTGGAGGGCCAATTGGCATTCAAATTCTGCATGCATTGCACACATTTGCATTCTTGAGAAGGTTGTTTCTTCACATTTGGTATCAAAGCATCGACGATCCACCATCGGGACAGCAAGAGAGTGCGCGGGACAGAGGGTGCAAGGGCACGAGAAGGCTGCGCGGAAGAGAGCCACGGAAGGAAGGCTGCGTGAAAGGCAAGAGAAGAGTGGAGCGACACGTGCAAAGGCTATGCACGAGCGGAGGGGCATGCGAAAGGGAAGGTGTAGACAAGGGCTCTGTAGATTACTGCGTGCAACAGCATACTGGTCGGCGCGGGGACCGAACCTGAGGCCGCAACAACAGGACAGTGGGGATGCGGGTGGAAAGGGCTCGCGTAGAATGCTACAATCAATGGGGCCGCCTTTCAAATCCTCAGTCCTAGCCGGAGGCAATTTCTAGAATTTTGAGGCTCTACAACTCTACAACACTTGACTTTTGTTGTAAAATAAACCCCTTTTCTGAAATTATAGCAAGCCATTTTCTCTTGTATTATTAGAAGAAAAGAATTGAAGGAGGAGGGATATTTATTAATGAACTTGTCCTTTTTCCTCCACTACCAAAAGAACATAGGGAGAGAACACCATCACCTCCTCTTGAAGAGGATAATGTAGATGAGAGTTACACACATATTGAGTATGATAACCCACGTATAGAATTACCTTCATCTCTCCTTCAAGAATCTCTTGATAGAGAGTTTTCCTTTAGAAATGAAGGGTAGAAACGAGTTCATCCAAGAGCAAGGCACTGAGTTTACGCCTTTAACTCAAAATCTCGTACACATGGATTATAATCCAAGTGCAAGAGGGAGAGAGGAGTCTCCCGTTGATAAGCTGGTTTCTCAGCTTAGCCATATGATTGAACAGTCCATTATGACAAAATTAGGGACAAAGAGAGTGCTCAATTTTGAGAATGACGATTTAAGTATCCCCTCGAAGAGAGCTAAATTCCAACCCCTCCCAAAGTATGATGGAGTAAGAGATGAGGATAAAATCCTCAATTGGATTCGCCATTTTGAGCTATATTTTGCTCATCAAGATAAGGCCGACCATGAGAAGCTTGCTCTTGCCACACTACATCTACAAAAGGATGCTTTAATGTGGTGGTGGTCCTTATCACAAATGGGAAAAGAGCCTATTCTTCAATGGTCCAAATTTGTAGAGCAGATTAAGGCCACTTTCATGCCTCCGAGGCGTGAAGAAGAATTGACCTTCCACTGGGAAAGGTTGAGGCAATTCGAAAACGAGAGTAACGCTGAAATTACAGCTAGGTTCTAGAAACTCTCTTTAGAGTTACCTGAGAAGAGTGAGGATGATAAAAGGAAGAAGTATTTAGCATCCCTAACCCCGAAAGTGAGGTACGAGGTTGAAATGTTCAACCCAACCACCTTGAAAGATCTCACTAAATTGGCTGAGATTACTGAGAGGAAATTGAATCCTCATAAACCCTTCAACAAAGGAAATGAGAAAGCCATTGTACAAAATGTTAACAGCCAATCACGTCTTGGATGGATACCATTTCCTTCCATGACTGATGATGAGAAGAAAAAGCTAATTAAGGAGGGTAAATGTTTCGGATGTAAGAAACATAAGCCAAGGCATCCATGGCATAAATGTCCTACTCTATTAGCCAAAATTGCCAAAATTAATTCTATAAAAGAGAAAGGCCAGAGACTCTGGAAATCCCACCGGAATATAAAAATCACTCTTCTTTTAGCTTTCTATTCATGGTGGGATAGCAGTAAACCATTGGAGATCCAGGTTCGGAGCTGACCCTTCTTGCCCTCGCTGCCTTTCTACTTTGGAGACAATACAGCACTGCCTTTGGGATTGCAGACAGGCGAGAATCATATGGAAGGGGATTGCAAGACTTTTCAGCACTTTTGTTCGCCTACCTTTCTATATGAACTAGGAATCAGTGGCTTGGCTTACTCTTTCACGGCCCCAGGTATTTTTTGAGAGACTTGATTCCTCTTCGGCTCTTCACATCCGACGACACCTTGTGGAGTCGTGCTCTCTAGAGGATGTTCCGGCCACTCTTTTCAGGGCTGCTCACTCCTCGGTCGACTCTCCATGGGAGATCCTAGCTAGCATTGCAGCATGGCACATTTGGAGAGCCAGATGCACTCAGGCTTTGGAGGGTTCTCAGGTTCACCCTTCTCAGATCTTGGCCAGTAATTGGACAGATACGATACACACTCTGATGGCCATTTGGGCGACCATGTAGGGATCATCTCGAGCAGCCTCCTCCAGGAGAGTTACTTTTCTTAGAGATTGGAGAGACTCTCCCTTCTTTGCTGAGACTTCTACAGGGTTGAGATGGCATTTTCAGCCTCAGCCTCGGTTTCTTTCTACCTCAATCCTCTAAGGTGTTTTTTATTACATGCTTAGCATGGTGTATTTCCGCACAGAGCTTGCTCTAGCGGGTTTCTTTCTTACTTAATAGAAGTCTCTTTTTTTTTGGGCGGGGGGGGGGGGGGGGGGGGAAGAAGGGAAAGGCAAAGCATCCAAGTAGGAGGGTGAGGCTTCTACCTCCTCATCCCAAGACTCTACGGTGAACAAAGAACCAAGAGTAAATGCTATCCATTCAGCCAACACTAGTGTATGGATGTGTGAACTGAATAGAGAGTAGACATATTCATTGTGGAGTATAGACAGAGAAAAATCAGTGTAGAGCATCTAATAGGATCAATAGGGCTGAAATAGAAGAGTTGGAAAAAGAGATTGAAGGTCTGTAGTTTCTATAGACTAAGTAGTTCTCCATCGCAAAATCATCTATAGCCAAAGTCTATCTAGTTCAATAACACATTTGGGTGAGAGAATCATTTTAATACTGACCGGTTTGTTGAGAATATGTTTCAGCTTATTGAGCAGGTTACTATAAAGAGATTTCAGCAGCTTGGTATTCAGAAGAGAATTCTGAGTATGAAGAGATATTGAAGAAGCACTGCAGTGGTACTTTTGCATTTTGAATATTCAGCATCAAGAGGAATCAAAACCTGAAGATGGGATTTTAAGTTTTGATTCAGAAGAGATTGTGTACTGCTAAGAGAAGAATATTTGCAGATTATGAAGAGGAGATGCAAATGCAAAAGTAAAAGAGAAGCGTACGCAAGAGAAAGAGACAAGAGAGGATCCAAAAGAGGACTTCTGCCCATTCAAGCAGGAGGGAGTGTCATGACAAGAGAAATCACTAATCCATGATTAGTAGACATTGAAAACATTATTATATATTATACGCCAATGGTGTAACATGTATTTGTATTTATGATGGACACCGACCGATTTGTTATGGCGGTGGATCATCTGAGTAGATAGGACTAGTCAAGCTGGAGCCACTGCTTCAGATGGCATCAAATTTGGACATGTGATACTTATTAAATTAATAAAAATGTGCACACACATGTCTAGGTCCTAGGGGCAATAGGAAGGGAAGGGTACATTAAGGTGCATTGAATGGTAGATGCATGGGTCATAGGCTAAGGGTAGGTGTAAATGGGAAGATGGAACTTCAGTGATCTCAAGGGACATTAATGAAAGGGTATCACCCTTTCATTGTGAATCTCACGTAGCATTCTTCATTCACCTTGCATTCATCCGCCATCTCTCTCCCACCTTGCATGTAGGTCAAAAATAGAAACAAGTACTCTCACGACGGCGCTCTTCCCCATTGGAGGGACAATTGGCATTCAAATTCTGCATGCATTGCACACATTTGCATTCTTGAGAAGGCTGTTTCTTCACATTTGGTATCAAAGCATCAACGATCCACCACCGGGACAGCAAGAGAGTGCGCGGGAGAGAGGGTGCGAGGGCACGAGAAGGCCGCGCAAAAGAGAGCCACGGAAGGAAGGCTGCGTGGAAGGCAACATAAGAGTGGAGCGACACGTGCAAAGGCTGTGCGCGAGCGGAGAGGCATGCGAAAGAGAAGGTGCGGGACTCTCTTTAGAGTTACCTAAGAAGAGTGAGGATGATAAAAGGAAGAAGTATTTAGCAGCCCTAACCCCGAAAGTGAGGTACGAGGTTGAAATGTTCAACCCAACCACCTTCAAAGACCTCACTAAATTGGCTAAGATTGCTGAGAGGAAATTGAATCCTCGTAAACCCTTCAACAAAGGAAATGAGAAAGCCATTGTACAAAATGTTAACAACCAATCACATCTTGGATGGATACCATTTCCTTCCATGACTGATGATGAGAAGAAAAAGCTAATTAAGGAGGGAAAATGTTTCGGATGTAAGAAACATAAGCCAGGGCATCCATGGCATAAATGTCCTACTCTATTAGCCAAATTTTCCAAAACCAATTCTGTAAAAAGGAAAGGCAAAGCATCCAAGCAGGAGGGTGATGCTTCTACCTCCTCATCCCAAGACTCTACGGTGAACATAGAACCAAGAGTAAATGCTATCCCCTCCACTCGTGCATAGCCTTTGCACGTGTCGCTCCACTCTTCAGCTAACACTGGTGTATGGATGTGTGAACTGAATAGAGAGTAGACATGTTCATTATGGAGTATAGACGGAGAAAAATCCGCACACACGTGTCTAGGTCCTAGGGGCAATAGGAAGGAAAGGGTGCATTAAGATGCATTGAATGGTAGATGCATGGGTCATAGGCTAAGGGTAGGTGTAAATGGGAATATGGAACTTGGGTGATCTCAAGGCACATTAATGAAAGGGTATCACCCTTTCATTGTGAATCTCATGTAGCATTCTTCATTCACCTTGCATTCATCCGCCATCTCTCTCCCACCTTGCATGTAGGTCAAAAATAGAAACAAGTACTCTCACGAGGGCGCTCTTCCCCATTGGAGGGATAATTGGCATTCAAATTATGCATGCATTGCACACATTTGCATTCTTCAGAAGGCTGTTTCTTCACAACGGGTGGCACAAATGGGATGAGGCATTAGCCATTTTGTTGGGGTAAAGGCACATTGCCACCCTTTAAAAGTTATGACCCCTATGACTGTCTTAAGACAGTCATAGGGTGAATCCCTAATCCTAATAAAACCTATGAGTTTGTGGTGTGGCTCAACACATTTTACACACCCACACTTCTTGTGTCTCCCTCTCTCTGTCTCCTAACGTTCCACTCCCCTCTCTTTCCCTCACAAGTGGTATCAGAGCCACTCTCTCCCTCTCATTCCGGTCTACCCCTCCCTCTACCCCTTCCTCTCCCCTCGGGCCTCATGCCCTCAGCAGCGAGCAAGGCAGTAGCGTGCGAGCAGCGCGCAGCAGGGCGCGCAGCAGGGCAGCAGCGCGCAGGAGCAGCCGCGCGCAGCATTTGCGCGGGCAGCCATAGCTGCAGCAGCAGCTAGCTGCTGCTAGCTGCTACCCGCTACCAGGCGGGCGCAGCCAGCGCGCACAGCGCGCAGCACCGGCCGCGTGCAGCCAGTCGACCAGCTGCAAGGCAACAGCCGCGACAGGTACGGCCAACCGTACCGGCTGTACGGAAGCCGTACAGGCAACCGTACCAGCTGTACGGACGCGGCTGTACGGGCGCCGCGACAGGCAGGTACAAGCAGGTACAAAAATTTCAAAATTTTTTTTGGGGATCCGTGCCCTCTCAGGTACAGGGTACAGCAGGTACCCTGCGCAGGTACAGAAGGTACAGCAGGCACAGATTTTTTTTTTTTTTGGGAAGAAGGAAAAGAGAGAGCACTCTGCTCTGCATTCCCGGAATTTTTCAGTTCTAAAACTGTGTGTACAGCAAGTACACTCGTGTCCCTCGTGCTTGAGGTGACTAGTGCCACAGTGTGTGGTGGTTGCACAGTTATTTTGTTTCAAGAAGGTCAGATGCCTTAATTTGCAGAGGGCTTTTATGCTTTTGCTGAGTGCAAATCTCAGTTTTCGGGTGACAATTTCAAAGGGCTTTTGCCTCGCAGTGTATGCAGTGTATGCCTTGAGGCAGTGTGGAGCCAGGGTGCCCACATTGGTCTTGTTTCCGCAATGTACTCAGTGACATTTCTTGCAGGTCACATTCTGTGTACGACACTTTGAAAATCTCAGTTGAGCCACGCTTGGCCAGGGCGCATCGAGTTTACTCGGTCCCTAACTGTCCATCGTTGACAGTGCTCAAAAGATTTTCTTTTCGGTGTTTGTACGTTGGAATCTGTGTTGCTACTGTGCACACAGGCAGTTTATGCATTACATTGTCAGGTGAAAGTGCCAGGAGAGCGCTGAATTTTGTATGCTACCTCATTGTTGAGGGTGTTTTTCACTTGGTACAGGTGTCAAATCAAGGGGCTTTTACCCAGATTTTGCTTGTGAGCACTTGAGTTACTGTTTGAGAACTTCAGATGCCTTTTATCCCCTTGGCAGAAGGGTGATTGGTTGGGATTGGTCCCATACTTTGTTGCAGGTTTGTGACAGGCTGAGATGTTTGGAGCTTGTTTGGTGGACAAAACAGTGTATGCCAAGTGGTTTATGCATATAAAATCAGTGCAATACCTCATCTGAGGTGGGAGAAGTGTCCAGGACAGCAGTGTTTTGTGCTTCGTCAGATGATGATGCACTGATAAAACACTTGTGGAACAGCTGCAGCATTCTGAAGTTACTGTTTTATGAAGTGCTTCAAGTTTATACGGGATCAGAAAGCCAAGAAGGCTGAGACAAAGGATACAGGCAGTGGAAGCAAAGGCAAAGGCAAGGCCAAGGCAGATGACTTGGATGCAGTGAATGTTGCAGCAGAGGACAGTGACAGTGACAGACATGATGTATTATGTTCTTCTGCTGTAATTGCACATACATTGGTTGTTGATGGCCATGACATGCACACCTGGCTCTTGGATTCAGGTGCTTCTTTTCATGTTACGCCTCATAGGGAGTGGTTTACTTCCTACACAGGTACTCATGGAGTTGTTCACCTTGGGAACAACTATGCATGTCAGATTGCAGGGATTGGCAGTATACAGATAGTATTCCCTGATGGACGCATATTTATGCTTGATGGTGTTCGCCATGTGCCGCAAATCAAGAAAAATCTGATTAGCACTGGCTTGTTGGATGACAGTGGTTACCACACCACATTTGGGGATTCCAAATGGGTAATTACTGATGGCCAGGTTGTAGTGGCTGAGGGTTATAAGAGTGATACCTTGTACCCTCTTTATGTTTCCAGTGTAGGTAATCATGTTGTTGCCATAACTGAGCTGCCAAAGGTTTCATTGTGGCATAGCTGGTGGGGACACATGTCCGTTAAAGGAATGCAAGAACTGTCACGTTTGGGTTATCTGCCGTCTCTTTCATTTTCAGATTTGCCTACTTGTGATCATTGCATTTTCGGAAAGCATTCTATGACTCCTCATAAGAGGAGAACTCCCCAAAATAGAGCACCGCTTGATCTAGTGCACACTGATTTGTGTGAGATGCCACAGCTATCACTAGGGGGTGCAAAGTATTTCATTACTTTTATTGATGATGCCACACGCAAAGTGGATCTATTTCTTGAAGCATAAGAGCGACGCCTTAGATGCTTTCAAGAAGTTTGTCGCTCAGGTTGAGAATCGGACAGGACGCAGGCTGAAATGCCTCAGATCCGATAATGGGGGTGAGTATGTGTCACATGCTTTTGTACAGTTTTGCGAAGCTAAGGGCATTAAATAGGAACTCACAGCCCCTCATAATGCATCTCAAAATGGTGTGAGTGAGCGGATGAATCGAACTATTCAGGAGAAAGTTCGATGTATGTTGTCTTATGCTACATTGCCCCATGGCTTTTGGGCAGAAGCCGTGCAAACAGCAGTTCACCTAATTAACAGGTCGCCGAACAAGGCTTTGGAGTTGAAAGTGCCAGAGGAGGTGTGGTCTGACAAGCCACCTTCATATAAGCACTTACGTGTGTTTGGCTGCGAGTGCTTTGCTCATGTACGCAAAGAACTGCGCACCAAACTGGAGCCAAAGTCTTTCAGATGCATCTTCATGGGTTACGGTGACGAAGGTGAAATGGGGTACAGGTTATGGGATCCTGTCAAACGGAAGATTCTACGCAGCAATGACGTCATCTTTAAAGAGGATTGTGTACACAGAGAACCCGTGCAACCTGTGGAATACAGGAGGGTTGTTTATGATGATGTCGGACAGCAAAGAATGCCCATTAATATGCAGCAGCAGGCTGCTGTAAATAACCCTGTTCAAGAGGGTATACAGGCTGAAAATCAGCCAGACAATTTTGCCAATGATGCACCACTGGATATGCCAGCAAATGGCGCTGTAGAACAGCCAAATATGGTGGTACAGCCATCCGTCATGCATGACGAACAGGCTAGACAGCAGCCTAATATGGAACATTTTGTTAGGAGGAGCACCCGTGTACAACGGCCTCCTGACAGGTTTGTTCCAGGAGCCAATAATGTATCTGATTTTATCATGCTGGCAGATTGTGGTGAGCCTTCCAGCTTCAAGGAAGCTATGGGAAGAACAGAGAAAAGGAAGTGGGAGAAAGCCATGCAGTCAGAAATGGACTCCCTGCTTCAAAATGATACATGGGGCTTGGTGCAGCTACCTGCAGGCAGAAAGGTTTTGCCATGCAAGTGGGTTTACAAAGTCAAAGTGGATTCAAATGCTTTACCGAGGTATAAGGCCAGATTGGTTGCCAAGGGATTTAAGCAGGAGAAGGGCATTGATTTTGATGAGATCTTTTCCCCTGTAGTTAAGATGACTACTTTGAGAGCAGTGTTAGCTCTTGTTGCTCATGAGGACATGGATTTATGTCAGATGGATGTGAAGACTGCTTTTCTTCACGGAGATCTCCATGATGAGATCTACATGAGTCAGCCAGAGGGATATACTGTTAAAGGGAAAGAGCAGCTTGTGTGTAAGCTCAAGAGGAGCTTGTATGGACTCAAGCAGGCGCCGAGAGAATGGTACATGAAGTTTGATGCCTTCATGCAGTCCCAAGGGTATCATAGGTGTGAGACCGATCACTGCTTGTACACCAAACGGGCAAAGGATGGCAGTTTGATGCTACTCATTCTATATGTGGATGACATGCTGATTGCCAGCAAATCTCAGCAGGAGATTAGTGCTTTGAAGAAGCAACTGCATAAATCTTTTGACATGAAAGACTTGGGTGATGCAAACCATATTCTTGGTATGCGGATTATTCGTGACAGGTCCAAGGGACTTTTGTTTCTGTCACAGAAGGAGTACATTGACAAAGTACTGCAGAGGTTTAAAATGGAGGGGGGGAAGTCTATTAGTACCCCGTTGCCTCCTCATTTAAAACTCAGCAGTAAGGACAGCCCCAGATCAGATGATGATAAGGCTGAGATGGCCAAGGTTCCGTATGCATCTGCAGTTGGTTCTTTGATGTATGCCATGGTTGCCACTCGTCCGGATATTGCTTTCCAGGTGGGAGTCATCAGCAGGTATATGGCAAATCCAGGCAAGCGGCACTGGGAAGCAGTGAAAGGCGTCTTGAGGTATCTCAAGGGTACCAAAGACTTGTGCATATGCTATGGTAGCAGGATGCATTGGTGCATGGTTTTACAAATTCAGACTATGCAGGGAATGCAGATAACCGGAAGTCTACTACCGGTTATATTTTCACATTTGCAGGAGGTGCTATATCATGGGTATCTCGGTTGCAGAAATGCATTGCACTGTCAACCACTGAAGCTGAATGTTGCAGCCACTGAGGCTTGCAAGGAAGCAATATGGCTTACTTGGCTGGTGGGAGATTTGGGCATTACAGGAGATATGCCAGTTTTGCATTGTGATAGTCAGAGTGCTATCATGTTGGCAAAGAATCCGGTCTTTCATCAGAAGACCAAGCACATAGATGTGAAATACCATTTCATCAGGAAGGTACTGGAAGACAAGCGGCTTGAGCTTGTGAAGGTGCATACTGATGATAATCCTGCAGATTTGCTCACTAAGAGCTTGCCTACAGAGCGGTTTGCACATTGTCGCCACATCATGGGATTAGGATGAGACCATTCTTATTTTATGGTCTTGTATACAGTAACTGTATATTGCTGTAATTTTTATTCTTTTCTCCTCTTTAGGCACATTGGCCTTTAGGTGGGAGGTTGTTGGGGTAAAGGCACATTGCCACCCTTTAGAAGTTATGACCCCTATGACTGTCTTAAGACAGTCATAGGGTGAATCCCTAATCCTAATAAAACCTATGAGTTTGTGGTGTGGCTCAACACATTTTACACACCCACACTTCTTGTGTCTCCCTCTCTCTGTCTCCTAACGTTCCACTCCCCTCTCTTTCCCTCACACATTTGTGAAATCAAAAATGATATGAAGAAAATCTACGAGGCCGGTGGATCAAACAACAAAAGGATGGTGTGGCATCCATTACCTGGGAAGGGTTCAAGAAAAAGTAAAGAAAACATTTCTTGCCTCCTGATGAAGCATCCCGAGCTTGGGATCAATGTAGGTACCTTCACATATCCCCTCGGCTTCTAATCATTTGATCTCAACAGAATAGCGTCTTTGTAATCTCAAAAACTTGTGAATAATCAGACATGTCTTCATCCACTTGGCATTCAATGCCGAATAATTCTTGAACTTTACAAGGTATCTATAAAATACCTTGCCTTGAGGTCCTCTGCGTATCGTATGGTACACAATCTGCTCTGGCTGAAGGATCTCCTCTAGCTCATAAACTTATGGTGGATCTGCCATTATAGGTTCTGTAGGCTCCCATCCTTGCTATCATTGCCCCACCTGTAAGCCCCCGATTTGAGGGGACAAGGGGGTAGGAGACTATAGAAATGTCACTGCCCCACCTGTGAGCCCCTGATTTGAGGGGACAAGGGGGGAGGATGGGGGGCTGAGAGTACCTTCCTCTAAGAGGGCAGCACCTTGCGTGGAACACTGTGCCAGCATCACGCGCCCATGCGGGGGCATCTACAGCACATGCGCATCAGCCAACAGCAGCACTAAAAGGCCCTACACATGGGGCCTTATATAGGCCAAAGGGTTGGTCCCGAAACCGACCAGAAGGCAGCCATCTTGGCCCTTCTGGGGGTCGGTTCTTACAGACTGGAACAATGAAAAGTCGGCCAGTTCTAGGGGCTGGCTGCCAACCTATATAAACCCCCTCCCCCCCACACTTCTCCTAATCACTTGCACAGACAAGCCTTGCATAAGCAAGCGCACAAGGAGAGGAGTAGACTCCTGTTTTGTTCCAACATCTCTTGGCTGGTATGCTCACCTTTAAGCTTTTGTCTGCCCACATCAGTGGATGGATTTATACCTGAGTTTTGCTATCTTCTCTCCCTTCTCTTTGAGTGTTGTTTGAGCTGCGATCGGGAGTGTGAGGAGTGTGTGATTCTATCCTCAATTTCCAACATGGTATCAGAGCAAGGTTTCCAGCTCTAGAACGGAGTTCCTCAGCGAGAAGGCGACTCCAATCAACACTCAAGTTTGCTGCGTGGTCAAGTTCTCTACTGCAAATTCATTTTTTCGTTTGTTGTTCTCTATTACAGCAAGGATGGAGAACAAGGATTCAACTGTTGCCTCTTCAGCCCTTTCCCTTCCTTCCTCCTACTCCAGATTTCTCTCATTCACCATCCCGAACTTTGGAGAGTCAGGAAACTAGATGGGTCAAGCTACCCAATCTGGAAGGTAAAAATCCGGAGTCATTTAGTGGCTTGAAAGTTGTAAAAGGTGACAACGGGGGTGGAAGCAAAGCCGGAAGATCTGTTGGACAACAAGGGGAAGATTGTCATTCCAGTAGATGGAGAGGAGCTTGAAAATTGGGAAGACAGAGATGCCCACTCCCTAGCATTAATCATATGGACCACGGCGGACTCTATTCTTCTGCACTTCCAGATGGCCGAGACTGTCAAGAGTGGCAGCGGAAGATGTAAGCAAACTGAAGCTACAGAATCACACTGAGAATACTAGAGACAACAAGATGTGCCACAAACAGATCTGCTGTAACTTAGCCCATAAACCAGGGCAGCAACTGTAATACAAGGAGTCCTGAACAGGATGAGAAACAGGAGCTGCAGAAGGGGCTGAACTGGAGCAGAGGATCTGGGCACAAGGAGGCTGGAGCCTGAGAGCACGGAGGCTGGAGGAGCCTGGAAGAGCCTGGAGCGAGGAGGCAGAAGCCTGAGGCGAGGAGGCTGGAGCCTAGGAACGACGAGGCTGAAGGAGCCTGGAGCGAGGAGGCTGAAGGAGCGTGGAGCACGGAGGCTGGATGAGCCTGCAGCGAGGAGGCAGGAGAAGCCTGGAGCAAGAAGGCTGGAGGGGCCTGCAACGAGGAGGCAGGAGGAGCCTGGAGCAAGAAGGCTGGAGGGGCCTGCAACGAGGAGGCAGGAGGAGCCTGGAGCGAGGAGGCTGGAGGAGCTGCACCAGAAGATCTGCAGAGGGAGCGTGGGCAGCCAACAGAACAGCTGAAGGGAGGCTCCGGTGAAGATGGCCAGGAGCAGGCTGAGACAAGAGCCTTGAGGAGCTGCTGGAAGAAGTGATTTTTGAAGTGAAGGGAAGGAGGCCCTTTTATAGGGCAGGCCAGGGGGGGAGTCGGCCAGTCTGGCTGGACCGACCAGCCTGGTCGGTCAGGCCAACTGGGCCGACCAGCAGGGTGGCCAGCCTACCCCCTCTGGCCCCCCTTGCTGCATGGGGGCTGGTCGGCTGGCCACTCCTGGAGATGCTGGAGCTGGTATGACGTTGGAAAAGGGGAGGCAGTATATAAGAGCCCGAAAGTAGAGGTCCCCTTAAGATGGCGGAGGAGACGTCGAGCAACTTGCCAATGAGAAAACGAAGGGGTTTGCATGAAGGTACTGAGGGTGCCGACAGAAAAGCCGAGATCCAGTCGAGTGTTAAGTAGCCAGAGAAGAAGCAAGGAGCTGGGTGAGTCCGCAAGAAGCTGGTACTGTCGATGACGAGCCGGACTGTTGAAGGATGGTGAACGGGAGAGTCCCCCTCGAGAGTATGTTTCCGGTTGGGGCCATGTAAAGAAACTATCCAAGACTCGAAGTGTAGTGCAAATGAGGAAGATTTGTCGGTGAAGAGAATCCGGTAGATGGGAACCTGTACGAGAGAGTAAATGGAGAAGAGGATGTCTGTCCCCCTCTGAAACTGCGGCGATGTTATCCTTCCAGGTGTCATAGTTAGTACCATCAAACTTCTGAGTTTCGGAGAAGTGGGGAAGGATTGGGATCTGTATCTGGGTGTGGAGATCCGTACTTTTTAGATAGGACTTATGATTTCTTGAGTGGCTGAGGTCCCCCATGTGTTTCAATACCAAACAGAGAACAATCGAACCCAAAGATCAAGAGCCAATAAGTTCTGCCAGAAACCCCTGAATAAAGTCGTACAGGTGAAGACGGGAGCCGACCCGATGCGCGATGAAGGAAGGGAGGGAGAGGCTCTTGATGAAGCAGTAGGCTGCTATTGATAGTCCGGGGTACTGGGAGCAAAATTTCAAAATAAATTCACAAAACCGATTTTCAAGATGCCGACTGGTGCCTGGCTTCGGGGTAGGATGGATGCCGACCAAAATTGGTGCACAAGAGGTACTGCCGACCAACAAGACATGTGCCTAGGAAGATGCCGACCAGCAAACTAGGAGCCTGCAGTGATGCCAACCAGAGGGAGAAGTGACCAAGGTGCCGATCTCGGGGCAGGAGGAGAAGGCAACGGGCTGATCACAGAGGCAGGAGGAACATAGGCTGCCGACCAGCAAGAGAGATGCATAGAAGAAATCATCTAGGTGTTGGTGGATGCTTCAGTAACCAAGAGGATGGGGAGCACCTAGTGCTCTGATACCATGTCAAGAGTGGCAGCGGAAGATGTAAGCAAACTGAAGCTACAGAATCACACAGAGAATACTAGAGACAACAAGATGTGCCACAAACAGATCTGCTGTAACTTAGCCCATAAACCAGGGCAGCAACTGTAATACAAGGAGTCCTGAACAGGATGAGAAACAGGAGCTGCAGAAGGGGCTGAACTGGAGCAGAGGATCTGGGCACAAGGAGGCTGGAGCCTGAGAGCACGGAGGCTGGAGGAGCCTGGAAGAGCCTGGAGCGAGGAGGCAGAAGCCTGAGGCGAGGAGGCTGGAGCCTAGGAACGACGAGGCTGAAGGAGCCTGGAGCGAGGAGGCTGAAGGAGCGTGGAGCACGGAGGCTGGATGAGCCTGCAGCGAGGAGGCAGGAGAAGCCTGGAGCAAGAAGGCTGGAGGGGCCTGCAACGAGGAGGCAGGAGGAGCCTGGAGCAAGAAGGCTGGAGGGGCCTGCAACGAGGAGGCAGGAGGAGCCTGGAGCGAGGAGGCTGGAGGAGCTGCACCAGAAGATCTGCAGAGGGAGCGTGGGCAGCCAACAGAACAGCTGAAGGGAGGCTCCGGTGAAGATGGCCAGGAGCAGGCTGAGACAAGAGCCTTGAGGAGCTGCTGGAAGAAGTGATTTTTGAAGTGAAGGGAAGGAGGCCCTTTTATAGGGCAGGCCAGGGGGGGAGTCGGCCAGTCTGGCTGGACCGACCAGCCTGGTCGGTCAGGCCAACTGGGCCGACCAGCAGGGTGGCCAGCCTACCCCCTCTGGCCCCCCTTGCTGCATGGGGGCTGGTCGGCTGGCCACTCCTGGAGATGCTGATTCTCAACAGAGACGTCTATAGAGGCATGGGCTATTCTGAAGAATCTGTATGAAACAGACAACACATCTCGTATCTTGCTTCTTCAACATCAACTGTACAAGCTGGATATGAATGAGGGAGACAATATACCTTTGTAAGACTAGAATAAGTCCAATCATACAAATTTAGATTTTTTGTTGTTCTAAAGACCAAAAATCTACACAAAATAAAAAGGGAAAAAGAAAGAGAAGAAAAAAGAGGTAAACAAAAACTTTTATGAAAAACAAAAGGAAGACATACTTAGCAAGCAAAGCAACGCTTATGTCATCATCTGTGCCCAAGCATAAGTAGCTATATTGGGTTTCTAAAGACTTGCGGAGTCTCTTGGGTAAACCCAGTGCTTACTAAAATACGTCCAAAATAAAAACAAAAACAAAAGAGAAAGAAAACAAGAAATAAAGAAGAAAGGAAGAAGGTGACGAAGCAAAAATAAACAAGCAAGTCAAGAAACCCAAAAAAAAACAAAAAACAAAAAAACAAAAACAGAATCTTCCAAAATTTTGGAATTAATGCTCTCTCTCTCTCTCCTCTCTCTCTCTCTCTCTCTCTCAAACATAATGCAGGAAGAGGCTCGGGAAAAGCTATTTACTCAATCGGACAAGAAGGCTCTCATGGCAAGCGACAAGCCTGGCAAGGGTAAGTTTAAAGACTCCAAGAACAACAACCAGACCGAGGATGCAGAGAAAAAGAGGTAGATGAAGTGCTTCTACTGTGAGAAGCTTGGTCATTCTCCTTATGGTCATTCTGCTAAGGAGTGCCAAGAAAAAGGCAGACCTCAAGCGAAAGGAGTCCAAATTCATGCATGGTCCTTGTGCACCAACAAATCGTTGAGCTGATATAGCCCATGCTCCTCGACCCTTTGGGCCACCACCTTTCCATTTGCCTTGGATGTGACATTGACTTTGCCGTTGTTGAATAAGACTGACATATTGTGCTTGTCCATGTGACAGACAGACAAAAGGTTCTTGCACAAATTCGGTACATATAGTACACCGGAAATCAGCTCCTCGTTTCCTACAGTTGTGATGAATGGAATACCCACCAACACCCTTCACAAGGCATGTCCGGTTATGTCCCATAGTGACCTTGGAATTGGGATGTGTACCTTCCATGGATTTGAACCTCTCCTTCTTGTTGGACATGTGTTTTGAAGCTCCACTGCCCACGTACCAACCTTCCTTTTCTTCATTGATTGCATAGGCAGAGCAGTACTCCGTGATGATGAAGAGAGCATCGGTCGTGACGTTTGCCGATTCGGTCTTTGGCGGCACTCTCGCCGAGATGCAGAAGTCAAAGATGGCCGATGGACTTCCATCGACTGCAAACACTGATCGTGTTTGCATGGCTTGCTTGGAGGGCAAGCAACACAGGGACAAGTTCCCACAAGAGGCCTCATCATAGGCCAAGAAGCTGCTCGAGTTGGTTCATTCCGACATCTGCGACCCAATGTCGACAAATTCATTCGCACGTTTGCAATATTCTCTTTTATTTGTGGATGACTTCAATCGCATAACACGGGTATTCTACCTGGCCAAGAAGTCTCAGGCTTATGAGAAATTCAAAGACTGGAAGGCCCAAGTAGAGAAGGAGAGCACGGAGGTAATCAAAGCCTTCCGCACAGACAGAGGGGGAGAGTTCACTACTACCAGGTTCAATGGATTTTGCAAGAAGCACAAGATCAAGAAACAGCTCACTACAGCTCGCACATCTCAGCAAAATGGAGTTGCTGAGAGGAAGCATAGGACCGTCACAGAGACAGGTCTGACCATGTTGCGAGGGAGGAATCTCCCAAAAGCTTACTGGGGTGAAGCCGTGAACGCAGCCGTTCACATCCTCAATAGAACCAAGACCAAGGTTGTTGATGACAAGACTCCATATGAAGCTTACTATGGTAAGAAGCCCACGATATCTCATTTACAGATTTTCGGTTCTAATGCATTTGTTCATGTGTATAAAGATGACAGGTTTGACCATGTTGCAAGGGAGGAATCTCTCGAAAGCTTACTGGGGTAAAGCCATGAACACTGCCGTTCATATCCTCAACGGCACCAAGACCAAGGCTGTTGATGACGACTCCATATGAAGCTTACTATGGTAAGAAGCCCACGATATCTCATTTACGGATTTTCGGTTCTAATGCATTTATTCATGTGCATAAAGATGAGCGAACGAAGCTTGATTCCCATAGCCGAAGAAGTATCTTTGCGGGTACAGTAAAGAATCCAAGGATTGTCGTCTTTTTGACCCGGAAAACAAGATCCTTATCAGCAAAGACGTGATCTTTGAGGAGTCAGAGCCACAGTCTGCAGCAGAGGTTCCTGAACTTCCGTCATTATCCCCACCCAAGGTCACCATCCAAGAGGTGGAGACGACTGAAGATCCCGAGGAAGAGGAGCATGCTATTCCAGAACCAGCTCCCAAGGCGACTCCAGCAAAGGCACCTCCATCAAAGTATTTGAAGACTTTAGAAGACTCACGGATCACAGACATTTGCGAGAGTCGTTTCGGAGTGCGGCGGTCTCCACGCAACATGAAGACTCCCTCCATGAACTACGCTATGGCGGCTCAGCTTGAGGAGCCCCATTCCTTCTAAGAAGCAAAGGATATTTGAGAATGGCAAGCAGCCATGCAGGCAGAAATGGATGCCATTTTGAAAAATGACACCTGGGATTTAGTACCCAAACCAACCAAGCGGAAGGTTATTGGGACCAAATGGGTGTACAAGCTTAAGTTCAAGTTAGATGGAAGCTTGGACAAGTACAAAGCGAGATTGGTGGTGCAAGGCTATGCACAGCTAGAAAGACTTGACCTCGACGAGCCCTTCGCCCCCACAGCCAGGATGGTAACCATTTGGGCAATCATTGCCTTGGCTACTCATCACAATTGGCCTATTTTTCAGATGGACATCAAGTCTACATTTTTTAATGGAACCCTGGAGGAGGAGGTATATGTGGCACAGCCACCAGGATTTCAAATTCCAGGATCCCCAGCAAAAGTCTGCAAACTGAAGAAGGCCTTATACGGGCTGAAATAGGCCCCCAAAGCTTGGTACAAGCAGATAGATGTCTTCTTTCAAAAGATCAAGCTTCAGCTGAGTCCATCAGAAGCAAATCTTTATCTCGACATAGAGGGGGATTTGCGACTAGTATTGATTCTCTAAGTGGATGTCCTCATCATTACAGGGGATCATACGAAGAAGATTGCTCAGGTCAAGAGACTTCTCATGGAGGAGTTTGAGATGACTGACTTAGGCATACTTCACTACTTTCTTGGGATTGAGGTGAAGCAAGGAAAGAGCTGTATCTTTATTTCAGAGGAGAAATATTGCAGGGAGCTACTCAAACGCTTTGAGATGGAAATTTGCAAAGCAGCAATGACTCCCATGGAAACTGGTCTGAAGCTGAGTGTGCGTGATCCTTCTCAGCCAGTTGATTCATCACTCTATCGACGCATGGTGGGGAGTTTGCTTTACCTCACCAATACCAGACCAGATATTTCCTATGCAGTTGGATTGCTCTTTCAGTTCTCCGCCACACCCAAGAAGGCCCACTAAGACGCAGGTATGAGGGTGCTAAGGTACCTGCACCTACGGCATGAGAGGCATTGAGTTGGGAGGTTTCTGTGACAATGATTGGGCAGGTAATATTGATACCCGGAGATTGACTTCTAGATATTGTTTCTTACTCTCATCAGGAGCTGTGTCATGGCTGAGTAAGAAACAACCTATTGTCACCCTTTCATCTAAAGAAACGAAGTACAGGGCTGCTTGTACAGCGGCATGCGAAGCATTGTGGCTCATGTGGATCTTGGAGGACATGAATGTGGCCCAAGAAGATGCAACGGTGGTTATGAGCGACAACCAGAGTTGCATAGCGATCGCCAACAACCTCGTGTTTCACGCACGGATGAATCACATCGAGGTCCACTACCACTTCATTTGTGAACTCATCGACGAAGAAGTCATAGAGTTGATGTAATGCCTGGTTGACGATGACATCTCAGATGTCTTCACGAAGGCGCTTCCCAAGGAGTAGATGGAACACCTCACTCGGCGCATGGGGATCGGCCCACAGTTGTGTCATTGAGAGGGGGTGTTAGAAATGTCACTACCCCACCTGTGAGCCCGCGATTTGAGGGAACAAGGGGGCAGGAGACTATAGGGGGATGGGGGGCTGAGAGTACAGCATCACAGGCCCATGCAGGGGCATCTACAGCACATGTGCATCAGCCAACAGCAGCCCAAAAGGCCCTGCATATGGGGCCTTATATAGGCCAAAGGGTTGGCCCAAAAACCAACCAAAAGGCAGCCATCTTGGCCCTTTTGGGGGTCGGTTCTTACAGACTAGAACCCACTGAAAAGTCAGCCAGTTCTAAGGGCTGGCTGCCCACCTATATAACCCCCCGCCCCCCCCAACTTCTCCTCATCACTTGCACAGACAAGCCTTGCACAAGCAAGCACACAGGGAGAGGAGTAGACTCAGGTTTTGTTCCAGCATCTCTTGGCTGGTTGTATGCTCACCTTTGAGCTTTTGTCTGCCCACATCAGTGGATGAATGTATATCTGAGTTTTGCTATCTTTCACTCCCCTTCTCTTTGAGTGTTGTTTGAGCTGCGATCGGAAGTGTGAGGAGTGAGTGATTCTATCCTCAATTCCCAACAGCTATTTCTTCAAAAGACTCACATGAAAGGCATTATGAATCTTCCAATGCTCTACCAACTGCATTGGTTTCATCTGTGACCCAGAGAGGAACATAGTACCTTGTAGACAGCTTGGCATACACTTTCTCTTTGCCATTAAGCTTGCAGAGCCTGTCCTTCTCAAATTTCAAAAGTACCCAATCGCCTCTCTCGAGGTCTAGTTTCCTTCTATGCTTATCTACAGCAAGGAAATCTGGTATATGTCTGCAAACACCAGTGGGGTATTTTTCAAACTCGGTCGGCCATTTTCTTGAAGGGTTCCAGCCCTCCTATTGCCTATAAATAGGTGCCTATTCGAGTACACTTCCAGCAGCCACTGAAGCCTCTGAAGGCCCCACAGACTGAAGGAGTGTGCTACAGCTTTCTCTTCTGTAGTTCTCAGTAGGAAGCAATCATCCTTGATTGCTATTTTGCCCAGCATCTTCTGACTTGGATGTATTCAGCTCATCCTTGATCAGTCATTGAGTTTCTATGTATACTTTGTGTGTGGAATTTCAGTGAGTGCATCTAACCTGAGAGAGATCATTGAGGATTTAAGATCATTAGGGTTTCTGTTAAAACAGTCCCTTCATTCTAACACTACAATCTAAAGCTCCTCCATGATCCTAATCTTGGTACCTTTCAGCTTGTTAGTTTACTTGAGGACCTTACCCCTTGTCATCTTGTTATTGAATGTTACTCGTGCTTGTGCCACCTTTCCGAGGACACAGATTATGTCATCTGAACCTTGCAGAACCCCAAACAGAGTTCAGATCACTCCTGCACAACACAAGATAGGAATAACTCTTCACACGTGCAATGTATTCCTTTCTCTACCTTGACTCAGTTTCAATTTCGCTTTCACTTTTGATGATAGATTCTTACCAGGACGCTTGATGGGACCCCAGCCCGTATGCAGCTCACATATATCAAGACGGATCAAGCACAAAGTCCAGCTGCATGTGATACACATGATGTACTTGGCTGTTCCACCCATCTCAAATATACCTACAGCTTTCTTTTATCTAGTCCACACTACATATTAGAGGTATGCTAGACACACCTCAAGTTCCCCTATATGGAGTGTCTCAGTCAGTGTTACCGTTTTAGTGAAACTCCTGAAATCATTTCAGTTTCACTAACTGAAACCTTTGTTTCAAGCCTTAAAATGGGAAAAGAAATTGAAAGTTAGAGAGCAATTACAAATAGTCCTTAGAACTCTATATTTATGTTATGTGCTAACATTTGATGTATGCTTTTGAAACTACTTCCATTGGAACTTAGCTTTTGCTTTCTTGAATGGACAAAAGACGATCTCTGCTGCACAAGATAGACTAGGAACGTGCCTGAATACACTCATCTAGGTAATGCACCCAGGTGGATGGTTGCATCAAAATATGTGAGATACAAAAGGCGTTCCTCTTGCCTCTGCATGCTCCTCAATGAGCTTTAGTGGCTTGGAATGCTTAAAGCTGCCAATCTGCAGAACTCCTCTTGCTTGCTACATGCTCCTCCGTGACCTTTAGTGGCTTGGAAGTTGCAGGAAATATAGCCTGCAGGCTGCCATTTAGGGAACTGCCGATCATGGCCTACAGGCAAGCAGTCCATGTGGCCGAGCTGGAGTCGGCCTCGCTAGCCAACCCCTCTTAAAGGAGGGTTCATTGTCCCCACCTCTAAGCCCCCAGTGAGGATAGCACCAGGACATGAAATGGTTAGTTTAAAGAATTGCGTGCTAAAATCAGTCCGCAAGTTTCTTGCCCGAAAAAAAAAAGTCAGATGAAGGGAGGGTGGTGGAAGGGCGCAGCAGCAATCGGCACAGCATGGCAAAATGAAAACGCCAATCACCTACATCGTCATACAATGTTTGCATGTCAACCTTCAAAAGATGAAAACTGTGTGCGTTCTTACACACAACCCAGATACCACGACGTAAAATCGTAATATGTTTTCTAAAAACGGACACAAGACCTCCTGCTCACGTAACGCAAGCATAGATTGAATAGTACATTGCTTATCAACTCCTTTAATAAGCCTCGTTGCCTTCTGTATGGACTTTCATCAGCTGCTATATTGTGGCTTTACTGAGCGCCTTAAACCTTTTTTATCGCTGTGTTGTACACAACAGCCGAAGCTACTTGCATGGTTTGTTAAGTGTGTCCCTTTGGTGCATTTCCAATATGAAGATGCCAATAGGCAATTTAACTTTTGACCGAGCCAAATCAGAGGCGATTAGAGCATTGACGATAGAGGAGGCAGCAGAAGGGATCCACCTGGACAGAGGAGAGAAACGAGCCACCGCTCTGCATTCTGGTCTTGACGGTGTCGACGGGGTGCATGAGACTTTCTCCAAGGGCAGCGGCGATGCCGCCACAAACAAACTCACGCCAAGCTGATACAAAAAAGGCAGAAGCAATGAGAAGAAATAGAAAGAAGGAGAGGAGGAAGGGAAGGGAAGGGCAGGGAGAAGAGCGAGGCACCTTGATTACGAGCATGGAAGAAGGAAGGATGATGCTCTGCCATTGGAGTAGGGCAAAAGATGCAAAGGCAAGGAGAGCTGAGAAAAATATGCTAAGTGCAAACTAGAGAGACAAGGGCAGTAGTGGCCTTCCTAGTATTTGTATAAGTTGGCCTTCCTAGTATTTGTATAAGTTTCCCAATACTTTAGCCTTTTGGCGGTGCTTCACCTAGCTTATCATCCCATCAGCGGTAGCTCACATGCTAGGTCTTCTTAGCACTATCTTCAACTCTTCCACCGATGATGCCCGGGCATTGCGGTGCCTTTGCTCTTGCAGCCAATAGTTTATGTCCATTCTAGGTTTTTGGGCTCACACGAGCATCATTTTCGACGACTAACACGAGCAAGCCTGGCAGATGACTAGAGGGCAGGCAACGAGTGGGAACACTCGCTCGGAAATGCCCACCTACGCTAGAGCGACAATCCTTCAACGTTGAAAAGCACTACGTGGGAACGAACTCGTAGGCCTCTTCACACACCCGCGTTAGTTCTCGCCTCGTCTCTCGAAGCCCACAGTCTTAGGACAGTCTTTTGCTCCGGTTACCCGCTACCCGCCCACCCAAGCCCATTCATCAGCAGTGTGTGTCTCATTTGCACACCACGTGGACTAACTGAAACAAAAAAGTCCTCATTTCATGACTAGTATGTGAAAGAGCTTGCGTGGTTAAGGCTACATGATTGTTGATCGGAGGTCATAAGTTCAAATCATCATTTGATAGAACTTCTTCATCATCTGAGAGGACTTTCAAGTGCTTAGGGAGCATCATTGTCGTTAATAGATTTGAGCTTGAGTCCGAAACTTAAAGAGATATGAATCCAAGATCTAGCTCATGAAGCACGTAAGCCCTAGCTATGTCCCAAACACAGAGGACCATATTCTGCCAAGAGTGTCATCATGTTATGCCTTCATGGACTTCTCTTATGATCGGCATGATTTCATCAAGCATGACACATCTTCTTAGGATCTGATCGTTGCCGATCTGGTATAGCTAACCTGCAATTAGCTGATAAGGAGCAGCTTTAATAATTAATTTCCTTGCCTCCACTGGTCTCAGTTTAGGGGTGCCCTTCCTATCATGAATTTCATTGCCTCCACTGGTCTTAGTTCAAGGGGTGCCTTTCCTATCATTAATTTCCTTGCCTCCATTGGTCTCAATTCAGGGGTTGCCCTTCCTCTCATTAAATACCCATTGGGTATGTAATGATAGGAAGGGCAGAGAACAGCATCAATTTGAAACAAAGTAGCATCTAGTAGGTCATCTTCTATTCCTTCTGGCTCTTTTCTTATAATCAATCATGACATATAATATACACTGCAATGCTGAGATCCTTCCTCACCACTATCTTGAAATTGGATTCTTAGAGTAGTAGAAGCTATCTGGTGATTTGACCGGTGGTACATGGTTGATTCACAAGATACAATAGGGCTTGATGACCTGTGTAAAATTCAATGTCAATGGCCAATAAATAATGTCAAATTTTATTTACACTCTAGACCATTGCGAGGGCTTCTCTTTCAGTGGTAGTGTAATTGACCTCCGCATCATTCAAGTGCCTACTTTGCAAAGTAGATTGGGTAGTCTTTGTTGTATTTGCCAAGTTGACATAAAACAATCCCTACTGCATATTTGGAACCATCCATATGCACATGGAATTCAATGTCCCAATTTGGAGCCATTAATACCGGGGCTGTGATCAATCTCCACTTGAGGGTTTGGAATGCTTGTTTGAATTCTTTTGTCTAGATGAAGTTTACCAATAGCCTATATAAGGGTCTTGCAATCATGGTATACTTGAGTACGAACCTTCTACAGTATCTAGCATGGCCCATGAATACTTGGACGCCCTTACCATTTTGTGGGGGGGAAGCTCCATGATGATCTTGATTTTGTCCAAATCCCATGTCGAGATACAATGTGTCCCAAGACTACTCCATGTATGACTAGGAATTGGCATTTGAGAGGGTTCAAGGAGATTCAATAATCCGTGCATTTTTTTAGTACATCTTCAAGGCATTTCAAGTGGTCCCCCTTACCTGAACGTATGCACAAGTCATCAAGGAAGACTTGTTGAAATTTGTTTAGAAATGCCTTGAAGGCGGTGTACATGACCCTTTGAAAAGTGGCTGAGGCATTACATAAGCCAAATGGCATGACTCTGTATGAAACAATGCCCCATTCTATGGCAAAGGCTGTCTTTGCCTAATCTTGAGGAGCAATTCGTGCTTGGTTGTAGCCGTTGAACCCATCTAAGAAGCTATATATGTAGGACTCTGATAGCCATTTCAAAACGGTCTCAATCAATGGTAGGGGGTAGTGATCTATGATTGTTGTTGCATTGACATTCTTGAGATTCACACATATTATGAGCTTCTTGTTTTTCTTTGGGACAAGTATTGATGTTGGTTTTATATATGTATATATATAACCAACATCAATACTTTTTCTAGCTCTTCATATCCAATAGGGTCCACATACCTTAGGCTTGGATCCTTCCCTAATTGGTATGGTATGCAAGCAAGTTCAAGGGAGATCCCTTTCATGTCTTTATAGGACCAGGCCATGCAATCCTTGTATTCCATCAGTAGTGCATTTAGTTCTTTTTCTTCCTCTTTAGTGAGTTGCTCGTCAATGTACATAGGCTTTTCTTCTTCCCCTTCCAATGCAAAATCCAATTTTCTAATATGGGCCAGCTTCTCATAAACTAGGGTTTCCCATAGTCTTTTGGTTTCCTTGATCTCAGATTCACTGATTGGTCTAGGCATGGCTATCATTGCATTTCCCCTTGTATAATTTTTTAAATAGTCAGGTATTTCCCTAAGGCTTTCATAGCTTGTGAGGTGCTTGCCTCACTATTCATGCTACTGATTATTGTGGAAAAGTCTTGATCCGTTGAATCAATGCCCGGTTGCTTTTGTTTTTTGTGTATACTATCCAATTCAGTCTTCATTCGCACATTGGATTTGAACTTGTGGAACTTCTTGCTTTGGGGGACTAGCACTAGATTCTCCTTGGGCATTTTGTTTTCAAAGAGTGGTTCCTCCACCATGCATACACCCTCACGGCCCTTTGGATTCCATTGTAATTTTGGTGGTTCTGGTGCTTGGGTGGGATTGGCTAAGTATAGTTCCACCACTCTGGCTTGCATCCTTTCAAACTCATTGAAGTTTTCCACCTCAGCCTTTTGGCATTGCACACCCTTTTTCTTCTTCCTTGACCATCTGTTGTTTGTCTATGTTGGATGGTCTATACTCTATTGCCATTATGTGGAAGGAGGAGAGCCAAGTTGTTATCAAAGACTTGACCTTCAAATGTGGCATTATCCACTTCCACTTCCAGATCCCAATCAAAATTGTCACCATATTCTTCAATGATGGCCTCTTTAGGATCGCTATCTTATTCTATATCTGCTATGAAGATTAGTACATCCACCGCTTTTGATTCTTTATCCCAAAGGGGTGGTTCTAGCTATACTATTTATGCAAGCAAAGGAAGCCTACCCCAACATCGAAGTGGAGAAAGCTTGGTATCAAGCCTTGAAAGAATGGGTAAGCCATGAACAGGACAAATTCAAGGCAGACCAAATAGCAACGGTAGAGGGCAAGGAACCAACACCACATAGTATCGACATGGTAATTGAAGCCACCACCAACCCAAGGGTAATTGACATGCAACTGATCCCCAATTGGATGGCGCCTCCCTAGCCAGCTTACTCAGTTGCCATGGCACTATGCCAATTGGAAACTTATTGAGAAATTGTCCCACAATGTGGGAAATTTCAAGGGTTGGATAGAATCGGCACAAGTCTCCTAGCACTTGAAGAGGAAGATAAGGCTATATTAGTACAACTTGGTGCTAGAGATGACATAAAGAATGTAACCATCCCGCAAGAGCATAAAGCCTTTTGGCAATACCTTGAAATAGTTGACCGGGGGTAGGTGTCAACATTCTCGTAAACTGGCACCAATGAGGAATGACACATTCAACATATGCCTAGCCGACCACACCACGATGAAGCCACTGGGAATTGTTGACAATCTGCCAACAAAAATTGCGGGAGTCAAGTTAACCATACAATTCATCATACTGGATCTTTCCCAAGAATTGATCGCATACCAGATTTTGTTGGGAAGGCCATCGTTTTAGGAGGTGTTAGTACTCCATGGTTGCAATATAGATAGGGTCAGAATCTAGAATAGGGATACTATTATGAAAATAAATCTGGGAGCTGGGGAAACCAAGCCCACTATACCCAAGAATATTGATGACACTTCTTCCACCACAACCACCAGTCACACATTACTTTCAGCATTAAATGAATTCAAACCCACAAAAGGTGATAGCCGAAGTGACATCAACAACTTAATACAGGCATTGGCCACAATTGATAACTGCAAGACAACACATCCAAAGTTGCCAAATGTGGACTCGAAGAGAATTGGGAGCAAATGTGATTGGCATTGCTTCACTTTGTGTCGAGGTTGGCAAGGCTTGTTTGGTTGGACTCTTTGCTTTTTGAGCAAAAATTAGTTTTTGTCGTGCTGCTTTCTCTTGCTTCATTGTTATTACTAGTATAGGTTGGATAAAACAATTGGAGTAGCCACACGATGACTTTCAATGCCAATCATTCCTAGGGGTACATCCAACTTTGCTTCATTGGGTTGTTGAGGCTTTACTCTAAGTGGGCAATCCATGCACTGTTATGGATAAATTTGACCAAGGTAAAAGACATAAATATGTGTGTGTGCTTGTATGTGTGGCAATAGTATAATAAAATATGGTGTGCATAGGGCCCAAGGTTAAGGTGGCAAGGCATGACCATGTGCCACCCTTCCACGTAAGAGGACCCATAAGGTGTTTTGTACATAATCCATGGTAGTAATATTATAAAATGTTAAGGTGGCATGGTTCCTCCATGTGCCACCCCTCCACCTAGGCGGTCCCATGCCTGCATTTAGTGAGACATGGCCCAAGGACCATGGGAGAAGTAATATAAAATAGGTGGAGATGGATATTATATTGGATTATTCCTTCCATGTAGGATAGGCCCATGTGGGGGGGTGTAGATAGTCTAAGAATGCAAGTTAAATAATGGGGAAAGTACGATGAGGTGGCAAGATTCCTTGTGGCAACCCTCCACTTGTCCTCCTAGATGTTTGAACATATTATAAAATTGGGAAGAGACCAAGGGAGTATCTTAGACTTGGGATATAGGGTTTGATTTATGTAGAAAAATGAGGCAAAGGGTTGTCGCACACAATTGAGAGTGCGTACCCACCTAGCCCACATGGGAGATTCCTCCACACACACCATGCATGTGGGAGGATGCATTTATTGGGAGAGACCCCCTCTCTTGGCTATAAAAGGAGGGGGCTCAGCCAATAGTACCCAGCATGTAAAATCTTCTTAGTTGTATAGTCAATGGCATAGTGGCCTCCACAAAATCCATCATGATAATGCTTCAATACCTTAGATACTTCATCTGCATCAATGGCCCATCTTAGTACCCCATCCATTCCTTGACGGTACAACACCCCATCAAAGAGAGTGTAGCGCCTACTATCTCTACGGATCTTCTCTCTCTCATAGCTAGTACTTTCCGGAGGAAAGGAGAAAGCAGTCAGAAACCTGTAGATACCACCATCCCATGGATCCCCAACTTCTATGGCCACTACAAGGGTTACATCGAGGCACTCCTCTAAATCAATCAAAGCATTCTTCGAGTTGGAACAATCCCCCTTTAGAATTTTGAAAGAAAAATCATATTCTTGTAGAATTGCCAACCATTTGGCCAATCGGCCCATGGGATTTGGTGATTGAAGAACCTGCTTTGCAAGACCATTGCTAGAGATTATAATGAAGGACATCCCAGCCACATAATGCATAAATTTCTCGATGCAGAACACCAAAGACAAGGCATGCTTTGTCAACCTCAGAGTAGCATCATTCAGTTTCGAGCAATTGTTAAGAAGCAAATTGAACGGGATACATGAACCGATCCTCCCCTTGTTGGAGAAGAATAGCCGCCATAGTGTGCTCACCAAACCTAGGATTGATATAGAAAGTCTTTGACCAATCAGGATTATGTAGAATGGGTTTTGAAGCCAAAGCACTCTTGATTTATATAAACGCACGATCACAATCCTCATCCCAAGAGAAATCAACCCTATCTTTTAGTAGCGTAGTCGTGGGTCACGTCAAAGCAGCATATTGATCAATGAAGCGGCAATAGTATCTTGCTAGATTGACAAATGAGCGTACCTGATGTTTGGTTGTTGGCAAGGAGAGCTTGAGGATAGCTTCTACCTTCTTGGGGTAGCCTTGATGCCCTCACATGAGACAATACACAACTTTTGCTCAATGGCCTGCATCATTTCCTCATTTACCCTTAAGGCCATGGCTTCCACTTGATCCTCAATGGTGCGATCCTTTGTGGAAGTGTTTTCCTTCTTGGAAGATTTCTTGTTGCGATGACTTGACTTATACCATCCTCGATGTCAATTGTAGCTTCATGAGCTTCGTTGAAATAAATAGCTACTGGGTTTTTTTCCATATCTTTGCAAATGTACTTTTTCAATCCAAAAAGAACCATGCAATGAGGTACTTTTTATTAGGACGAGGAAAACACTTGGCTATCAATCTCTTCATTCTTCCCAAGTACATTCTGACATTCTTTTTTTAAACACCTTTCCATATTTCCCGATTGGAGGAAGGGGTCATCTTGTAGCCTTTAGGTTTGGAATCTCCTTCTAAATTGCTCAGATAGCAATGCCCATGTGGCTCTTTCCTCTATTAGAAGGTCTAGGTACCATTCTGAGGCTTCATCACTTTAAGGTCATGGAAAACCAGGCAGCTTTAGTTTCATTTGATTGGTCGCCGCGCCAAGATAACATGCTGCGTCAAGGAGTTGAAGGAATCTTACAGGATCCCCTTATCTATTGTACTTCGGCATTTTCAATTTACCAGAGTGTCTTCTTCCATTGTGAAGAAATTTTTGGGATTCGCTACATCATCTAGTACTTCTTTGCTACATCATCTAGTACTTCTTCATCTGGCCTTCAGTTCTCCATGTTGCTTGTTAATGGGGAGAGATTGAATTCTTGGAGAGCGTTGAGGGTAGAAGAATTTTCTTGTAAGTAGGTAGGTGCTAGCCTCATTCCTGATCTTAGGTGCATATACAATGCTTAATTGAGGCCTTCAAGTGGGTGCATATGACTACAAGTTCCAAAATTAATTTCAATTTTCGTAGCCCAAAAAAATATGCGATCAATGGTCGAAATCAATGCCTACGTGGTAGCAACTATTGGGGCCTATAATGATGGAAAATCGATTTGAAATTTTTCTTTTAATGTAGATCTTTGTGTTCGAGAAATCTAGGTTCGAACGGGGTGCGATTTGGCCTCCAAATGACCAAGATACGGCCCTCGAAGAAGGAACAAAAATGGGCAATCTTTGACAAAGGCCCTTATTCTTTTTTTCTTTTCTTTTCTCTTTTTTTGGTTTGGGTGACCTAACCTAACCTAATGTACTAGAGTTAGGTTTTATTAACCTAATTGTTAGTTTGTAAGTTTTGCCTAATTATGGTTAGTAGTGTGATCCTAACTACAGTTAATCCTTTTTGTGTGTGTGTGTGTGTGTGTGTGTGTGTGTCTACTCTCTCTCTCTCTCTCTCTCTATCTCTCTCTTTCCTCTCTCTTCTCTCCATGGGTCATGTGGGGGGCACAAAACTCAAGGTCATGGTGGGGGGTGTTTCGAGGCATCGATTGAAAGTTTGGGTCGTGACAAGGGGGCATGCAATTGGTGAGGAGTCGAATGGTCAGAGCACTCATGAGGCAGGCGATGCCTTAGGTAGGCGCCATCGCCGTAAGTGTGACTAGTGAGCAAGCATCATGGCCCCGTAGGTGTAGTCAACGAGTGGCCACCGCCGCCACTAGCGGGCTTGCATGGCCACCGTTGCCCTAGGGTGGCCCATAGTGAGGGGAGTGGGGCATTAAGGGGGGTATGCAGGGTTTGTGGGAGGTGGAGAGAGGAGGGGTGTAGAGAGGGAGGGTAGAGAGCGGCGTGGAGGGGGGAATAGAGAGGATGTGAGAGTTTTTAGAGAGAGAAAGAGGTGAGGGGGGAGAGAGTGAGTGGAGGGACTTAGAGAGATTGTGTGAGGAGTGAGGGGACATGGGTTGGTGAGGAGAGCATGGAGTGGGAAGAGGGGTGGTGGAGAGAGAAAAGGGGTGAAAGAGGGTGGTGGGGGGGGAAGAGAGGAAGGGGAGATAGAGAGAGAATGGGGGTGGGAATGGGGGACCAGTTTATAGCTTGGGTGGTGGAGATGGGTGGAAAAAGGAGTGGTGGTAGAGGGATAGAGAAGGTGGGGGATAAAGAGGAGGGGGTGGGAGATGGAGGCGGTGGAGATGGAGGGGGTGTTGCAGGAGATGGATGGAAAAAGTGGTGTTGGAGGGGATGGAGAAAGTGAGGGGAAAGTGGAGGGGATGGATGACAAAAAGTTATGGTGGAGGGGGCAGATGAATGGCAAAAGTGGTGGTGGAGGGGATGGAGAAGGTGAGTGGAAAGTGGGGGGATGGATGACGAAAAGTGATGGTGGAGAGAGGAGATGGATGAAACAAGTGGTGTTTGAGGGGAGGAAGAAGGTGGATGGAAAGTGGTGGACATAGGGGAGTAGCTTGATGAAAGAAGTGGAGGCGGTGGTGGTTGAGATGGTGGATGGCAAGTGGAGGATGAAAAATGGAGGGGGCAGAAAATTTGGAGGCTTGACGAAACTTGCAGATGGAAGGGAGATGGAAGTGGCTTGCAAAAGTGAGGGGAAAGAACTGAGGAGTGGTGGTGTTTCTTTTATAGGAGGTGGGGGTTTAGGGGTTCATTTTTTATATTTAGTGGAGTAATGTGCTTATGCAAGTCATTTAGGATTATTTTGCACCAATTGGAAGCATTGTCGCACTCCTTTCCCTTGAGGGATGTGTCTTGGATGTTCTTTATCACATGTGCAAACACGTGCTCTACTTTTGCTTCAGTGCTAACTTCCCTAGCAACAATGCTAAAATATTGTCACCGTCTCTCGCAAGTCCAATCTTTTATGGTGTTGATCACCTATAGTCATGTCATTGCTCCTTGTAGCATCAGGGCTCTTAAGTGTAACATAGATCCTCGGGTTGTATTTTGGTGAGGTGTGGAAAGCAGATCTCATGCACGTGTGGGTGAGAAACAGGGGTTGATCACAATGATGGATGGAGGCTCTCACCTCCATGGGAGTTCAAGAGGGTTTTCAAAGGAGGTTGTAGGGTTCAAAAGGGTGATAAGGTTGAGAGAACTAACTAGGAGTTCCAAGGTTCAGAGAGGGTTGTAGGGTTAAGGAGGAGTTCAAATTTGAGGATTGGAGAGCTAGTCTCTTTTATGACTTCAGGGGGTAATGGGTAAAGGAGGAGGGGACCAAGGGAGGAGGAGGAAGGGGGAGGAAGGAGGAGAAGGGAGGAGGAGGAGGAAGAGGGAGGAGGAGAAGGGAGAAGGGAGGAGGAAGAGGGGAGGAGGAGTCCAAGGGAAAGCAGTGCTAGGTAAGGGCATGCTAGAACCGATAGTGTCAGGTAGCATGGGCATCAATCACATGAACACAATAGTGAACTGAACACTGACCCCTAAAGAGTGGGAGCTTTGTTCCATTGAGAGAGATTTATACATGTTGGTCTCTACACAATTTGTAGGAATCGCAAGGGTGGGACCCCTTTTGTAGAAGACCTCTTGGGAATGAGTCCCTCAACTTTTTGTAGGAGCCTCAAGGGTGGGACCTATTTAAAGGAGACCCTTGCACCTTTTGGGGGGGACCTCTTGGTTCTCTCCACTTTGTGGGGGAGCCTCTTGGGTCTCTACACTTTATGGGGGAACCTCTTGGGTCTCTCAACTTTTTTGGGGCACCTCTTGGGTGCCTATACTTTTTGGGGGGACCTCAAAAGTGTAGGCTTTTAGTCTTTTGCTCTCTAGTTTTAGAATTTCTCTCTCTAGATCTTGATTTTGGAAATCGAATCTTTTCTAGAGAGGATTTTGGCTATTCTCATCCTTTTAAGATCCATCGTACCATCTTTCAAGCTCAAGATATTACAAGCAGAGCTTTGCCGCTACTCTACACACATAATGATCTCATTTTCATTGCTCTAGACTATACTTTTGGCCCTTGTTGCCACAAGGTTAACAATTGTCGATGGTGCCCATCTAAGGGTGTTGTCAATGGCCATGTTAGTGATGATGATAGCACTCACTGTGTTCTTATTGCTTCAATTAACATTGATGTTTGTATTGACTTACTACTAAGCTCACTTTCCTTCTCCTAAGAACTATATGTTGGTCTTATGGCTTCCTCTCTCTTTTCTTGGAGCAATAGTGCTTGTCTTTTGACAACACTTCCAAGATATGATAGGAGATAAGGCTTAATCTCCTCTTCATGGGGATGTTCATCTATTTCCTCATGCCCTTCTTCCTTATAAGGCCCTTCTATGTCTGAGAAGAGCATGGGCTTGAGAATCTTGTACCATGTATTTGTGCCCATGTCTTCGGGACCCTCCTAGTCGAGTGGTTGCTATTGCATATCCGTGGTGGTGGCCTGTGCCAGTGATGGTGGATGTGGGGTGAGGGCTCGGTGCTGTGTTAGGCTAAAAGGATGGTGGTAGCTGTGGGGATGTGTTGAAGAGGCTCTAGGCCATGTCCATATCTACATCTTGGCCCTCAATGAGATAGGCCACATGCAAATCATCAAACTACTTATGTCGGTTTGAATCACTTTCTACAAATCTTCTAGAATATTATTGTAGAACATTATAATGCCTGTTGGAGGATACCATTCGCTATTAACACGAAAAAGATGGGTGAAGATAAACTTAGCATCCCCTCGGCTATAATCCTATAGCCATTGTAAGTTATGTTGCAAAATTTCTAGGTGGCAGGGTAGGTCTTCTAAGGAGTTAGGCTTGACTAATTCAAGCATTGACTCTCATTAGAGAAAAGTAAAGAGTCCTAAAGCCGCAAATGGTTGCTCCAAACTTGAGTTCCAACACCCGGGCAAAAAACGCAGAAACTGACACAGTGAGTCAGAAATCCAATGGAATGATCCCAGATTCAAGAATGAAGGTGTTTCCAAGCTCCTAAAGTAATGTGGACACCAAAAGCAAGCAATAGTTGCCTCTACAAGTCAATACGGAGTCTCTGTCATCAAACGGAACAGGGAAAAGCTCAAAAAACGACTTTTTCTTTGAAAACACTTAACAGGCTCTCAAAACCACTTCGAAAAGCCAAAGTGACTTTTCCAAAGGTTCCTCCAAAGTCTCTGCACACTCAGATGTGAGTAAAGTCACCCACAAAGCTTCCCACAGAGCTTCTCCTTCCTCCCACAGAGCTGCTGAGCTTCCAAGCATTCACGCATGCTCATCTAGATCACCCGAGCTCTGATACCAGTTGAGAGTGCTCTCAACAGAAGCAGGAACGAAAGAAGGAGAGAGAGACAGAGAGCCACACAAGTTTTGGTGGGTGCAGAACCACCCTAATCTTCTTTTTCATTCATTTATACATGTGTTTGAGTATTGTACATAACCAGGGTAAAGGCACAGTGACCTTTAACCCCCACACATACTACCATTGATGTAAGCATCCATTTCAATATTGTGAAGTGTCACAATTCTATGTGACCCTTGGGGTGTGATTCCCACAACATGGTATGGACCCATACCTTGATATTTCAATTTACACTTCATGCTCCTTATGCTATATAACAGCGCAAGGTCACCTTCTTTTAGGTCCTTGTTTTAAAGATTGCGATCAACCCACTTTTTGCGACATAGTTTCTCGATTTTTATGTCGTAGGATGCTCTTAGCCTTGTTTCATCAAGTCTTTTGAGCTCAATTAGCCTCTCTAGAATTGCTCATTTGATATTCAATCCTAACTGCAACTCCAAGGCTTGGAACAATAAATTCCATAGGCATAACTACTTTTACCCCAAATGCTAGGTAGCTACCTTATATACTGCTCGGTAGGCCTAAAGTGTTGCGGTGAGTTTATGCTCCTAGTCATTTGATTAGTCTCAACTGTGCATGTCATTGTGTGGCACAACATCTTGTTTGAGCTTTTGGTTTGTCCATTTGCTCGGGGTTGGTAAGGCATGGATTTTTGGTGAACAATAAGGAACTCACTCATCAATATGCGAATAGTGTCGTTGACGAAGTGTGTTCTCCGATCACTTATGATTTCCATTGGGATGTTGAAGTAGGATATTACATTCTCATATAGGAATTTAATGGTTACAACACCTTGTTGGCCATAAGTTGTCAAGCGAGGTGACAACTGGCAATGCCCAAATGTGCTTCATCTAAGACCTCCTCCCGAACACAGTGGCACATTAAGCCATCTTTCCCCATCCAATATAGCTGTATGTGTTGAGGATGGTGTATATTGCATCATAACTCTAGGGAATTAGGGGCAAACCCTAACGCTAAGGGATCCACAAGTATATCTTCATGTTCATGTTCAATACAACTTAGTATATAGGTAGCTATATCATGTGCACTCCTCTCTCTCTCTCCCTCTCTCACTTCTGCTATCATGGTATCACACATGAGGATAAGGTAAAGTCAAGACTTTGACATGTGGCACATCGATCTACCACATCACCCAAGCTAATCAGCCATGTCATCTAAACACGTCATCATGCCACATAGGTATGCCATATCAGCACAATGCCCAGTCAGCATGCCATCTCATCTAAGTCCCAGTTAGGTGCTTGCAAAATCGAGGCTAATGCCAAGACTAGTTTGAGGGTCTCATAATTCGCACTCCTCAGTCCAGTGAAAGATGATCAACAGCTTATACAAAGGGCGGGCAATCTCGGAATAGTTGTAGATGAACCTACGATAGTAGCCAATGAACCTTTGTATGCCCTTTGCATTGGTTGATGGGGGTAATTTAAGTTTAATCTTATTATAATATGTGGAGATTCTAGTATTGGACACTACATGTCCCAGTATAACCTCGTGTTTCACCTAGAATTGGCATTTCAAGGGACTGATGGAGATCCGGTAGAGATGGCATCCTTTGAATACAAGTCTCAGATACTTGAGGTGATCATCCCACTGGGAATGAACACACAAGTCATATAGGAAAACCTCTAAGAGATCCCTCAGATATTCCTTGAAGGCTGTGATCATTAGCCTTTGAAATTCATGAGCCCAAAGATTATCGCCTTGATAGCATAGACTCCCCATTTTGTGGCAAACACAATTTTATGTTGATCTTGTGTTGCAATAGACACTTGGTTGTATCTAGAGAACCCATTTAAGAAGCTATAAGTTTCCTTACCAATGACTCTCTCCAGGACATGCTTGTAAAGGGTAGCAATGGGTAGTGGTCCTTACGTGTCGTGACATTAACTATTTTGAGATCTACACATACTCTGATCTTGCCATTCTTCTTTAGGACTATAATGATGGGGGATACCCATTCCATATGCTCAATCTCATAAATGAATCTTGCACCGATTTGTTTTTGTATCACTTCTCGTCCAATGATCGCATACATATGATTCATTGAGTAGGGTCTTTGCCGCACTGGTCTTATGTCGTCCATCATAGGGATGGTGTGTTGTACGAACTCGAGATCCACGCCCTTCATATTCGTATACTTCCAAGCAAAGTAGTCTTAGAATTCATGTAGTAGAGCAAGTAGGGCTTGTTTTTACTTTGGAGTCAGGTCATAGGCTATATAGTTTGGTTTAGGGTCTTGTACTGACTTGATACACACATGCCAGTATGCTTTTTATGACATTTTAATGTGGTAATAGCACTTTCATGACGATTGAGATGGTGTATTAATGTTTCTCCTTGTCAGTAATAGAATATCTAATAATCCTCGATGTGCCAATCCAAGAAGTAGCAAAGCACTTAAACAAGATTTGCGGCCCATGTAATGTGTTTGTAGTCCAAACATATGACAATATACGTGTACAGATTCATCTCTATGAAACAATGATGATAGTATTATGATGCTATTAAGGAATTATGACTACTTTGTTCCTTTTGTAAGATGGAGTTAAGGACAAAAGCTGCCATCTATATGACTTTTATAGGAGTGCCCATAAGAGAATTATCATGAGAAGAAATGCGTGATTTTTATGAGAATGCCCATGAAAAGTATACATGAATTTTATCGGATTGCTCGTAAGGAAACGTAAAAACTGGGAAAGATGAATTGACTGAGTTGGTTGGATCTTGGTATAACTATAAAAGGTTCCCATGCTTTCCAAGAGCTGCTATCTCAGGTTTAACATCGTGGGCTAGCGGAATAGGCATTGACAGCATGTGCTACCAACAATAAAGGCATGCAACATTGCTCACGACCAAAACCAGAGCCAAATATGTTTTGCTAGATGCACGTTGCCTGGCGTAGTGGCAATAAGGAACATCTTACATTACATGAGGAATAGCCGACGATTATCACGGTTGGTGTAGATGCCTTGCAAGCTGGTCAAAATCCCGAAGTGATGACATGGAGTCTGTAACATTTCACAGAGGTAACGCTAAGTCTGTAATGAATGCTTTATTGTATACAATGCTACCTTTTTATAAGCAACTCTTTGATTTACTTGATAGCTCGGATGCCAAGCTAATTCTGGGATCCAACGTACTAGTAGACTCTTTCGTAGCCTGGAGGACGATACTCGAGTGAGTGACTACTCTCAATTGATCACCTCCATCGAACCACAAGGATAGTGCTCACCACTGCCTCTCGAATGTAAGGGCAATGCAAACAAATCCCAGCGACTTTCAAACAGTACGTGTAAGTAGTCCAAGAGCTCCTAAAAAACACAAGGGAGAACGATACTTTAGGAATACCTCTACTCACATTCAGGATAGCTAGTGTTGTCAAACTGGTGTCATGATCAAATATGCTGCTAGTCCCACACACGGCGACATTCATCAGGGTTGGCACTCTAAACCAGGTTTGTAGTAAGGACATGGTAGAGGTATTCTCGTGAATTGCAGTCATCACGACTGCTTTTCTACACTCCTCGCGTCCTGATCTGGCTTGTTCCAATTAACTGCATACACGTCCTTTTATGCTTGACAGAGTGGTGATAGAAGATGACTGGTAACGGGGCCAGTAAAAGTTCTTTGTACACAAAGGTTGAATTGAGGACTCGATACAGACTACTCATCAGTCGAACCTTTTTAGGTATGCTACAACCTTTGCATGCATTGCATGGAACTCTATTTTTCATGATTGGCTAATATAAACACCATGGCTCTAGATTTTTTTAGCAAGAGTGGCCTACAGTAATGTGTGTGATTGTAAGAATGACTTGAACATGAGAAAATCGGGTTCATAATACCTTCATTATATAAAAATATGACCACCCTCCTCTAATGACACTTTTCTTGACTTGAATAGACAACTATAGCTCCCGCTTTGGGAATTGATTCTTTCACTAGCTACAGTGGGTAGATCAACAGATAACTTTCTTTGATTAACCTTTGGTCATGAACTGATTGAAGACACCATATGAGGATTCTCTCTCTCTCTCTCTCTCTCTCTCTCTCTCTCTCTCTCTCTCCCTTTCTTGGGATAATGTATGTAATTATGTTTAAAAAAGGAGCGAAAAACTTTCGCCATACATATGGAGCATTTGGATGCCTGTGAATCAAGTGTCGGGATGCCACACAATGCATCGCCATCCAAGGTTGAAAATTTTTGCTACTGTAAATACCTTATGATGTTGAGACATCAATAACAAGTGGAGTTGCATTTTGAAGCTTGTAGTCCCACAAGGGTCCTTGTTCTAACTTGTCCTTGTGGATGGATGCATGTAAGTGGAGCTCCTTCAATATCAATTGGTATTTATATGGCAAATTTATTCATTTTTTGTAAAATATTGTGTTGTCCCTTCTTCGTGGAGTTTATTTTGTTGCTTTAAAGAAAAGGTTGAGATGGATAATGTTTGTCTTGAAATATCCGCATACATGTTTGTGCGTGCACACTAACTTGTCCTTGTGGATGGATGCATGTAAGTGGAGCTCCTTCAATATCAATTGGTATTTATATGGCAAATTTATTCATTTTTTGTAAAATATTGTGTTATCCCTTCTTCGTGGAGTTTATCTTGTTGCTTTAAAGAAAAGGTTGAGATGGATAATGTTTGTCTTGAAATATCCGCATACATGTTTATGCGCGCACGTGTGCACACACACACACACACACACATACATAAGGGCAGACCTTTATGTGACCTTCAGTGGGACCCTGGGGAGTGGTTGTGGCTAGCCCGCATCGAGCACTCAGACTAGGTGGAGGTGTGCTTCTTCTCGTACACTATTGGTATTGGGTGCCATTTACAGCTTCGGGCAACAGCATGGTCCCCCACGAGGGAATGTCATTGGCTAGACCAAGATGTCTCGTGTGAGGTCATAGGTGCTTTTGACCCCGCCTTTGGACGAGTTTGCGTCCACGAAAGATTTCCTATTTCTTTTGGCAATAGCGCATGGGGGCTTGCCCATTGGCTCGTGGTTGGAGCAAATGAGGATAGATGGCATATGCATTGGCTGTATGGATGGAGCTCTAGAGACGATCCTGCACTGTCTTTGGAGCTACCCTGTTGCACAACGAATATGGCTAGCATCCTTCAGGATTGTTGCTAGCACGCTCAGGATGAGCAGGGATATCACGTGGGGGATGGTGGCTTGGCTCACTGAGGAGACCACGCCTTTGCGATAGGTCCTGTCACGCCGACTTACAGGATACATGGGCAGCAAGTTTCCTAGATTAAGGTTCACGATGAAGTTTGTGACAAGTAATTTCTTGAGAGAGGTAGCTGAGAAAGACTTCTATGAGGAGCGACACTGATGGAGAGAGTAGTTGGGAAACGGAGTTTTGAAATGAAAGGGGCTTTCGAAATAAAGGTTTTAGTGATGGGACACGATAGCTGAGTAAGACTTCTATGAACGGGATGGAGAGAGCTGGTGAGCAAGACTTTTGTGAACAAACGTAATTATGGAGAGAGTAGCTGAGGAAGACTTCAGACAGCAACTGGGAAAGAATTCTGTGATGGGTGGCAAAGATGGAGAGAATAGCTGAGAAAGGGGTTTCGAAATGAAAATGTCAGTAAGACGCAGTAGACGGATTCTCAGAAAGACGTGTCGCATTGATCATATAACGATGTATTGCTTCTCAAGAATAAAAGGTAAATTACATCATACCTATATGCAACACAATCATGAACGACTCTATTTTGAAATTCAAAAAATGCTATGTTTCTCATGGGATTTATGTGCTTTATATGTACTATTCTCCATGTACCAAAAAGCATGTCACCTAAGACCCCTGAGCCTCTCCTCTTGATCACTCAGCTTCTCAACCTCACGTGTACTGTATGGTTGTTTCAACCTCACATTCTGTTCTTGGCTGTGTTCGTTAGTTCTCGACTCTCATTCCAAACACGATTTAAGTACATTGCCAGTACATCATCAAGCCAATGGATCTAAGTCAGGTAGACGATGCACTTAGGCTAATTTTATGGAATTGCTCACAATTTGAGCAGGCGACTTGAGAACGCAACAACGGCTTATGGAATTGCTGACAATTTCACTAGCATATAAAAGCAGCCGAATTGAGAACGCAACAACGGCTTATGTAGAAAGCAAGCACTGCATGGAAGCTGAAAAGAATATAACACGCAGAGAACTGAACGGAGTGATTTGATATATACAGATCATATGTCCTTCATATTCGAAAGAAACGCTCTAGCTATTTTGTTACTTGGACGAAAAACTCGCACTCTGCTCTAGCTATTTTGTTACTTGGACGAAAAACTCGCACTCTGCTCTGAAGATCGTACTAACTAAAAAAGCGCGGGGAGGATCATAGTCGCAATGGCTAGACCCAGTCTCCAATGTCGATCGACGATTGCTTTCGAAAAATCGTTGTCATCGTCATCTGAGCAGTTACTGTTCGTCCACCCGTTTCGTTTCTTGCATTTGCACGTCGAGCATGAGCCTGTTGGCCGGCGGCACGAACGCTTTGTGCACGTCGACGTCGCCCCGCTAGCTCTGTTGCTCACGAGCATTCTGCTAGCGGCCCGCACATGGGACACTGCACGGACATAATGCGAATCTGAGCCTGCCTCGTCTTCCCTTACAGCTTTCAAGGAATAGATAGAACAAGCAAGTGAGAAGTTGAACTACAAAGGAAATAAGGTGAATCTGAGCGCCCTTAATCGTGCTCTCGTTCAACGTTCAGCTATGAAACGTTGGATGAGGAAGAGAACAAGCAACTGAGAAGCTGGATAACCAAGCTAAATACAAAGGAAGAATTGAACAGAATAATGCAAAGGAGGGGAAGGTGAGGAGAACCTGGGAAGGAGGAGACATGGTAAGGGATGGAGGGGGAGGTGTTGTTGGGGAAGGAGGAGGAGGCAGAAGCGAAGTCGATGAGCAACAAAAAGAAGAGCAGCAAAGCGATGGTGCTTTCAACGCGTCTCATATCACTGAGTACTCCTTTTTCGAAACAGTATGACATCTTCATTGCCTTCTTTGCTGTTTTTTGTATTACAGAGCGACCGTGTGGAGCCATTGGAAAACCGTGTTAGGCCACGAGTAACATCGCATCTTTCCCCACATCACCTCCCCCACTCGGAGATATTACCTTACAACATTACAATGGGCGAAAACCCATGGAGAGTTCACAATGAATGCATCGTGCATGTGAGAACATGCCTTCCAACTTCCAAGACCTTTGAATATGGAATTGGAATTGCCTCATTAGATTCAGTCTTGGTTGTCACGTGCACACCAATGCATATGGATACTTAATAATGGTCCGCCCCTTTGACACACATAAAAGGCATTTCTAGCCTCTTCATAATGGTCCCCCCTATGGGCAACAACAAAAACTAGGTTTTCCCTCCAAATTAACCCAAATTCAAATTCTTGGTCTTCAACTCCCCCCTTCGCGTGACGAGTCTCTTACTCACAAGCTATTACTAAAACCACTAGAAATTTTTCTTCAACCTTAAGGGCATTGGAAATCTTACTCTAAGTCTTGCTTAACTTTATCGTTTGTGGAGGGATTCTTTCCAATAAGCCCCTAATATAATAATTTACTATGCAAGCGTTAGAACAAGTGGTAATTTAACACAAAGTCACAAAATGTTACAGAGAAAGGATGGCGAGAGTCGAAGAGCAAACTCATAAAAGCTTATCACTAAAGGACAAGAAAATCCAAGCCAACGAAATGATATGGTCTATGTGTTCACATGCTTCTTACGAAGTGTGCTTAGCGAGCACTATGTATGCATGTACATAATAGTGCCATGTGTATTGCCTATGTAGCAATGATGATGTGGCTACTAACACTTGGATCTATTAATGTAGCATGTATTCCACATGGAACTAACTTAACCTCACCCTACCAACCTTATCTAATCTCATCTTCCACATCTCATATGTAAGCTATCACTTTATCTAATCTCATTATCTCATGTATCTTTTGATAGAGAAGAAGTTTTTGTACAATTCTATCATTCCTCATTCATCATTCATAAAATTCAAAGTGGAAAATCTGGTTTGTAGCTATTTATACTTCATTTGATATGATTCCTCTTGTAAATTATTATATATTTTGGTTTTGAACTTAGAGCTAAGGCTGTGGATTTTCCTTTGATCGTGTAGGGCCTTATCTACCATTTGATTAGTCAAATTGTAGAGGTCTAAGAATCTATAAAGGAGAAGAAACAATGAAAATATAGTACTCATGGATTGAGGGAAAATAAAGCGCTCATGGAAACATAGCAGATACTCCCATTCAATCTAAAGATAGTGCTCATGGATTGAGGGAAAATAAAGCACTCATGCGAATATAGCAGATTCTCCCATTCAATCAATTCTTGCAACAAGGCCTAAGCCAGATGGCGCTCATGGATTGAGGGGACCTGTTGGTGGTCAGGGAGAGAACTCAACTCTTAATACTCATGCATTGAGAGAATCTTTGAGCATGTTGCAAAGGAAAACCTTGATAGGTACAATTTGACCAGTTTTGGTCGTCATGGGTACGTGGAATAACTATTTGGCATGCATAGACTCTCTTTCATCTCTCCCTTGGAATATAAGCTAGTTCTAGTTTTACATATTAATTCGCTTTCATCTCTGTTATTCAATTAATTTATTAAATTCAATTAATCAATTTGTTTTGGTGCTTGGAGGCTTAATTAACCTATGTTTATCTATGGCAGAATTTATTTATACTTTAATTAACCTATGTTTCTCTATGGGTTAATTTATTTATGCATTAATTAAACTATGTTTCTCCATGGCTAGCCTCATAATACCCAAAACTAATATTCAGACCCAAAACCTTTCTTTTCCCATGCATGAGCCCTACCACTAAGCTATAAAGTAATATTATATACCCCTTTCCTTATAATAGTATTATAAATCATCCCCCTCCCTCTTTGGGATGTCCTTTCCTCTTTAATGCCCTTCATAAGTGGTCCCCCCTCCCCAATCTCACACATCCCTCCCTCTCTAATGCCCCTCCCCCTACCCCCTTTATTTAATTCAAGCTCTCCCCCTCCCCCATGTGAGACTAATTATTGCCCCTCTCCCTCCCCCTTTTATTTAATTCAAGCCCTCCCCCCTCCCCCTTTATCGCTAAATATTTTGCCATCATATACCACTCCCCCCTCCTCCCAAATAATCAATTAATAGGATTTTTACAACGTTAGGGGCCCCTATTTGAGTGATTTACAATGCATGCATCGATTACAACTTTGTTTAGTAATAGAGACATGACTATAGATACCAGTAATGGAATCCATGCATAAAGGGTCAATGAAATTGGAGAAGTCCAATGGGTCATTTTCTTGGAGATGTCCAATGAGAATGTTCATGGACTTCTCTAGTGGGAAGAGAACACCATTCTTCTTCTTAATTCCCACTTGAGAAGTCCATGCACATTCTCATGTGAAGTGTTTAAAAGGCATAAGAGGTTTCAACACTCCCTCTTACTATATGCATGTATGAATCTTTGATCTTCCTTAACCTCTTTACACTCCATATGTTTTTCAAGGTGGCCATCCTCACACAATGACCAACACTAGGCTTCCACCCTTGATTGAGTGATATACACACAGATATGATGTAGCTTCCACAAATATGCTTTGAGCTTCTCTGCATACTCTTCCACCTCCAACTCATGAGGATAGAAACACCTCCTCAGTGTAGCAATGAGAGCATTCCTCTAAATGATGGTGGATGTATTTAAAAAAAGGAAGGAGGATCTTACCTCTTGCCTTACCCAAAAGATCAAGGGTGGTGTCTACTCTAATACATAAGCATGTTGTATCCAAGATACCAATAATGAAAATGAGGATACAATAGAGTCATGAAGCTATAAATGACTACTACTAGTAGTAACAAAGTGTAAGAATAATCACTCTCATCTTCCTCTTCACTCTCTGGATCAAAATTTCTCCCAAAAATACACGACGATAGGCTCTTGATCATGAAGAGACTTTGAATCAACATTTTCCATGTTTGTAAATGCTTGCCAATGTTTCTAGTAATGTTTTAAAATTTTTGAAGAGACTTTTGTTTAAGTGTTTTTAGTTTAGGTGAAAATTAAATTCAAGAATCTCTTATCATTCAAACACTTCAATATTCTCAAATGCTTGCTTGAATTTTGTATTTGGTATATAGGAAATTCAATTCAACTTTAGTACTACCATTTAAGTACAGTCAATGTGCTCCTTCATATGTCTTAGTCATGTAATGCTTGGTTGGCATACTTGAGAACAAGAAACCTCAAGCTATTTATTAACTATTGTATTTTGAACATATTGATTCTTCTTTGTGTCTCTTTAAAAATTGACAAATACGGAGACGTCTGGAGAACTTTATGTTTTTGAAAATCCATCCACCAGTGAAAAGATGACTCGACAAGGAAAGAAACTAACTATAAAAAAGAAGGGTGGTCTTGTGAAAAACCTAATCCACAATCTACATAATTGCAAGAAATACATGATGTAACTTATCCAAACAATGAAGCTTCTTTACAATTGAGACAATAGTGGGGCAGAGCACCATTAAAGAGGATGATGATACAAAATGGACCATCAAATTTGATGCAAACATGGAAGATCTATCTTTGATCGAAGGAACTACCAACTAGTAGATTGGTGTTCAAACCATTAGAGGCAAGAGTGAGACAATTATTGGGGAAGTTGAAATGCAAAGATTGAATACTAATAAGAATTCTCTCATGTATCTTTTAATATAGAAGAAGTTTTTGTACAAATCTATCATTCCTCCTTCATCAATTGAATAATTCATAAAACTCCAAGAGGAAGATAAGGTTTCTAAACTATTTATACTTAATTTGATATGATTCCTCTTGTAAATTCTCACATATTTTCTTTTTGAACTTAGAACTAAGGAGATGGATTGTGCTTTACTTGTGTAGGGCCTTATCCATAATTTTGTTAGTCAAATTATGGAGGTAGAAGAATATATAGCGGAGATGGAAACAATGAAAATATAGCAAATTCTTCCATTTTATCGATTCTTACTACTAGGCCTAAGCCAATTGGCACTCATGGATTGAGGGGACCTATGGTGCTCAAGGAGAGAAGTCAATTGTAAGCATTCATGCATCAAGAGCACCTTCGATTATGTCGCAAAGGAAAACCTTGATAGGGACAATTTTACCAATTGTGGTCAAGTCATGGGTACATCGACAAACACGTCTTATTAGCATGCATAGACTCACTTTCATCTCTCCCTTAGAATATAAGCTAGTTCTAGTTTTATGTGTTGGTTATATTTCATCTCTCTTTACAATGCATGCATAGATTACAACTTTGTTTGGTATCACAACCATGACTATAGATGTAGTAATGGAATTCATGCATGATGGGTCAATAATGTTGAAGAAGTCCAATGGATCATTCTCTTGGAGAAGTCCAATGAGAATATGCATGGACTTCTCTAGTCGGAAGAGAAGACCATTCTTCTTATCAAGTCCCACTAGAGATGTCCATACATATTTTCATGTGAATTGTTTAAAATATATAAGAGGTTTCAACATGCCCTCTTGCTATATGCATGTAACATGACTATTTGATCTTCGTTAACCTCTTTACACTCCATATGCTTTTCATGGTGGCCATCCTCACACAGTGACCAACACAAGGTTTCCACCCTTGCTTAAGTGATACGCACATGGATATAATGTACCTTCCATGAATATGATTCGAGATTCTCTGCATACCCTTCCTCCTCTAGCTCATGAGGACAGAAACACCTCCGTCGTATGGCAATGAGGGCATTCATCTAAATGATGGCGGATGTATAAGAAAAAGGAAGGAGGATCTTACTGCTCACCTTACCCAAAGGTCAAGGGTGGTGTCTACTCTAATACATAAGCATGTTGTATCCAAGATACCAACAAATAAAATGAGGATACAAGCTTAAATAGATTCATGAAATTATAAATCACCACAACTAGTAGTAACAAAGTGTAAGCATAAGCACACTCATCTTCCTCTTCACTCTCCACATCAAAAGTTCTCCCAAACCCAAAAATACATGCCAATAACCTCTTAACCATGATGAGACTTTGAATCAACATGTGCCATGTTTTTAAATGCTTGCCAATTACATTTATTCAATCACATCAATAGCTAGAGACAATATGTAGTTCATGGTTTGGGTCCACAATGTTGTGATTGCCTGTAGAAACAAGATTCTTCATGCATTTTTACAATTGGAATCATTTAATTTCATTGTGACATTTTCAATCATGGGTGTCCAAGCTAGGGAATGAGCACTTAGAGGTGAATGCAATGATATGAACAAAAAGATATGATCACCAAGATTATAAAAGTCTTTTGAGGATGCCATGAGGATAACATTGCCTATCATGGTTGTGTTGAAAGCTCTTGAATCAAAGGCTCCAACCATTAGAAAATCTTGAATGCACTTGAGTAGGCACTCATTTGATTTTCTAGCAATGAGGGATTACTCATTTCTAGAAAACATTAGAAAATCAAATGAGTAAGCACTCATTGCTAGAAATCAATCAATGCATCTAGATGACCAAAATATCAGGAGATCCATTGATGTACTTAAATGGAGGGAGCTAAGGAGTTTATTTAGAAAGCAATGGAGAAAGATCATAGTCATTTGCATAGTGTTAGGTACCTCCTTGATCTAGAGTGGTGGAACATGAAACCCAAAGAGGCTCCTAAAGTCGTGAATGATTTCCATAATAATATTCGAGCGTATTATCCACAAGATGCTACATTTATCAAATGTTCTAACGAGCTAGCTAAGTACCAATGCAAGGAGGTTTTATTTGCATCTATCAATGCACAAGCACTGGTCAAAACTACACATGCATGAAAATGGTGGTGATGAATGGTCCTAGTTGTGAACTCCCACATCCACGTGCCCTCGAAGGGTGCACTACTAAAAAGAAACCATAGGTATCATCACGTGAATTCAAGGGGTATTAAAAAAATCCATCAACTAAAATTTTTTCCCCCAATAAAGATACCCCTCTTTACTTATATTAAAATACCCATCCTTTTGAATGCATGTGGTATACTAAAATTTTGTGAGGTGAACCCCCCCAGCACTTGCCATGATGAATCTGGCACAACCATGCTTCCTATTTAGGAACGAAAAGAGACCGGAGCCATAGTACTTTGAGGAACATACTCCTTGAAGATCAAGCCAAGAAGCTTGTGTATATTTATTGCAATCATAAATTGTTAGCTACCTTAGGAGGTGCGAGATATGAGGAGCAAGCTCCAAGGTGGACATACTATATTCCCTATTCCACCCCTTGTGAAGAGGTTCCTCCCAATGATGGCTTTAGAATGACTGTATCAATGATGGGAGGAACCTCTTCACAAGGACCACTCTAAAGCCAAGCCCTAGTAGGGTCGGAGAAGAGAAGTTACCTCTTAAATCAAAAGTGGCTGCAAATGGACTGATGGTCTACTTATTCGCCTCAATGATCAATGGCAGTAGACTTAAGGGCTACTACGATAACCTGCAAGTCATCCACAACATCTTACAAGCCATCCTCAACAATATTAGAGATTTGGGAGTCCTAAATCTCCCCAAATTAGCACTAGATTGTCACACAAGTACTCACTTGCGCTAGTATGAATTAACACATATAGGTAGCCCCTATCGATTTTGACCTAGAACCCTAGTGTTACTAGTTGCTCTATGAACGTCCAACAATCAACATATAGATAGTCCTTGCTAGTTGATAGGTCACATGCACTCACACGATTTCACATATGCACATAATAATTTGCATCATTAAAACCCTCTACAACACTTTCATTCCCCCATCTCAAAGCATGAAGCGAGTTTGCATCTTTCACACCACACACATTATCCTCATGTACTATTGTCACAATTGCATGCAAATTGATCTGCAAGTTCAATGATCAGGATACACAATTTATTTGACAGTGGATGTCAATCATAAAGAAATATAGAAGCTAAATAAGATCTGACTTACACACTTCATTGAGACCTCTCCTCAAGTTTACAACCATCAACCTCTTATTGATCACAATGAACAACATTTGTGGTACATAATGATAGTTCTGAAAAAGAAACAATGCATACTCATTAAGATGACATGGAACCAGGAGCAGTACAAGTGTAACCCAAGCCCTACATGACCATTGATGCAATTGAGTCCTTGGAACTTGTGTGGCCAACCCTCTCGACATATACGCTTTCCAATGCCGCACAAGCTTTTTAAGTCAAAGGGGACTTGGAAGTTTGTTTGAATGCCTACAATCCCCGTAGGAAACTCCTACTCTGAAGGCACACATATAAGAATTACTCCATTGATATCATCATTACGTGCATCATTTGGAGACAAAGATGTTCAAGAATGTAAATCATGCAAAAAGTGCATCTGATTATGCAAATATTAAAACCCTTTCTTACAAAGAGCTCAAAAGTCTTTTTTAAAAAATACTTCACACAACGTATTAGAAGACTTACATGCTCATGAAGCAATTAAGTCTTTTCTTCGTTTCTACAAAACCAAGGCTCAATGATGCTCACCAAATATGTTCAAATGATATAGTATACGATAAATTAATGACAGCTTATGAATTAGATACAACAATTATCCATCATAAACACAACTAAAAGTATTGCATGGAAAACTTATGAATAGACTGTTGCTTTTGAATACTTCAAATAGCTTGCAGATTTGGGTCGCCACAACACACAACTATCCAAACAACAAAAAGCAAAAAATTTAGAGTGAATCAAATATAGAATCATTTCTCTATACACTCACATATAACATACTCAAAACTAGGACTGAAACAAGTTGTTAACAACCTCAAAAGTGTAAATTTCGAGACCAACAATGATTTTGGTAAGCTAGACCAAGAAGCTATAGTCAACCTAGACCCACTCAATCAGATTTGCCTTATGAGGATTATTCTCAAGGAAGAAACTATATTGGGTGTGGAAAAGGATGATATGACTAGTGTGGGATGAAAAATGATGATATGACTAGTGTGGCAACTCATGTTAATGACATCTATTGTCTTATTGATTGACAGAGTTGGTGCTAGTGTCACTATCAATGAAGAAGAAGCTGTCTTTGTTCTACTTGCAAGTATGCCTTCAATGAAGGCACATGTATCTAGTATTGCAAATCAAGCCAATCTCACACTTGCATCCGTTGCACCATCTCTCATTTTGGAAGAGACAAGGTAGGAAGTGAACAAGACTACCATGTCTACACCAATCTCAAATGGAACTGCACTTGTCGTTGAGAATAAGAAGGCACCTAGGATCTAAAACTACTCTCATAAGAAAAGACATCTCATCAAAGACTACTGAAAAAGAAGCAAGACGAAGAGGAAAAGAAAAAGAAAAAAACAAAGAGAACTTTTCATAATGCAAATAGGGTCGAAGGGCTCTTTTAGCCAATGGGTATTTATTTCTTAGTGATTCCTTGGTGAAAGCACACCTTATGGGGTATGGATGCTTGATCAAAACTGTGTTGAAAGCTAGATGAGCATAGCATCCAACCTTAGTGGGTCTATGTAAGAGATACATTAGATGGTTTGTCTAAGGTCCTCATTGGGTATTGACTTCAAGATGTGCAAGTGGTTATTTACCACTCATAGATGTAAGGAAGGTGGAGTTGATTTAGAAGAGATGGATATGATTATGCAAGGTTGGCGATTTCTCATCATCTACCTTACTTAAAAGGGGAGACCTACTTCACAATATCTCGAAGAACTTTGTGTTTCTCTTGGTGAACAAAGATAGTGACATCTTGTGCCTCTTCCATTATTTGCCATCTCTCTCATGCTTTCTTTTCTCAACGCCACTTGAACTTGCACATTCCAACCAACCCCTTCAATTTAAGCTAAAATATGGGGTTAGGTCTATAATACCATCAAGATAGATGAATATGCTTAACTATTTTTTAGACATGAGATTTTGTGCTTGTATAGCTAATCACTCAAACATGTTGGGATCCAAGCAAATCTTTGGAGAGGGAAGAGGGAGCTTGGGGATAAAAGGGGACCATGCTTAAGACGTTACAAAAAATAAATATTCCGAAAAAAAAAAAGATGTAGATAGGTAATCTATTCTTGTAGGGCCAAGGAAACTCTTGGCCAATCTCTTAATCAAGATTTCTATAAAGGCTTTCCCATATCCTAGACCACCAATGCCATCATCGCAATCATGACACACAAGTGTTCTATCAACTCAAACAAGAAATGCACACCAAACATCTCACACAAGATCTCCTACTCTAAACTAGGCAGGCATTCAGCATCTCATTGTTTTCCAATTAAAATTTCTCAATTTCGTAGTTAGGGATGCACTAGGTATCTCTAGTTCCCTTGATCAAGGGGGGCCTTGATCCCATGACGTATTATTTTTGCATCGTAGGTTTCTTTGGCCTTCTGCTAAGCTTCTCTCTCTCTCTCTCTCTCTCTCTCTCTCTCTCTCTCTCTCTCTCTCTCAATGGTATCACACTCTCCCATTGCCTCCTCCGCTCGTGTAGCTAGCCTCGTCACCCCTCAACTACCCTCGCCACCCCTCAGCCCTCCCCGCCTACCCTCAGCCTACCTCCACCTAGCCTCGCCACCCTTCAGCCCCCCCCGCCCTATCCTATCACCTGGCCACTCCCTCCTCCTCCATTCCCCTCCACATTCACCCATTCCCCTCTGCCCCGACCTACAGCCGTGACCTACAGCCCCGCCTTCTGCCCCCTCCATTGAGCTCTCCTGATCCCTGCCTTTTTTTAGCCCCCTGGGGGTACCTCCCATCATGAGGGGGGGCTTATGCTCCCGCTCCTACACTAAGACCTGCACCGAACACGGGTCAGCCAAACGAAATGGGGAAAGGTGGCAAAGATACGGATAAAGCCGCGAAGAAAGATGATAACAAAGCTAAGAAACAAATACAGTTGAAACTCGAGGATGTGAACACATGCTACAACCGTAGTGGACTCGGAGCTGAGAGCAAAGAAAAGGCGAGGTCCACCTCTGCCTCAGCTTCGGTCTCAGCTACATCCTCATCCTTAGCTTCAGCGCCAGCCTCATCATCAGTTCTAGTTCCAGTTTTAGCTCCACTTCCATCCACGGCCTCTATAGTTATAGCTACTGGCTCTGATATACCCCTACCCATGACATTGATTGCTCCACCCTCCCCTAAGATAGAGGGGTTGTCACTGACACCATCTCTTCAATCTCTCCCTTCTTCTCCCGCTATAGTTCTCTCTCCGATTTCTCTCTCCGATTATGACACCTACTTTGGAGGGGTCATACACTGTTCTGCACTACTCGACCTTTTTCTCCCCTCTGCCTCTCAGTCAACCCACGTTCCCACACCCTGCTAGGATCGCCTCCTCCAGGCCACTATCATCTCCATACCGTACCCACCTCGCCCAATCCTCACCAACCTCCAGTCTCATCCCCACACTTTCATGCCACAGTCCTTTCAATTTTCGCTAGAGCATGGATGAGCTAACCCATCAGAGGCTTCGGAGAACTTGTTGATGGAGGTACATAGCATCTGCGAGTGCGAGAGGCAGCAGACATGCTTCACCCAAGAGTAGGGGCGTCTCATATAGGAGCAGTCTCAGGCTATTCACGACCAGGGTGATCTTATTCAGGGGCTCAGACAAGAGATCTCGTAGCTCCGACAAGAGGTCACTGCTATACGCACAATCCCAGGGAGCAACCCAGTTGTGGAGGCACAGATTGCAAGCATGCAATCCGCCATCGAGGAGATGTCCAAATGGGTCGATGTAGCCAAATGGGAACCTACAAGGGTAACCGTTTTGGCTACCCTCGTGGAGCAGCAACAGAGAGCCAGCAAGGCTCTCAACATCAGAGTACATGGGATCCCACGCACTGAGGCTACACCAATGGTAGATGCGACGGCCTTTGTAGCCACTACTCTAGGGGCGACTGAGCACAGGATTGAGAGAGCATGGCGGGTAGGGAGGGACCCCAACCGAGAGCAACCCCTTATCATACGGTTCCATGACGCTCAGGCACGACTTTCGACTTTACGTCGTAGGTCAGTCTTACTAGACCAGCTAGCAATCTGCATGGATAAGGACCTCACTCCTCTACAGGTTGAGGAGAGACGCTTTCTGTTGCAGCAATGGGATCAGGCCCGCAAGGAGGGGAAGTGGGCAGTAGTAAGAGATGAACGACTCCTTACAGGCCCTTGTTAGGCATCCACCGAGACTCAAACATTCGAGACCCTGTGTTGCACCATTTGGAACTATAATGGTACCAGGGAACTTCTCGGAATCCTATACAAGGCACGACATAGTCTTTTATACAGAGACACATCATAGTTCAGAACGCCCACTACCAGTAGTCAGCAAGTATACATGGAAGTTTGCCTATAGAGATGAGACGAGGGATACATGAGGGGTTCGAGGATCGGGAGGAGTCGCAGTCCTTTACAGATCCCATGGAAAGTCGAGAATTGTTTATTGCAGTTTGCTAATTCCCCCCGAGACCTCCTGCTTTGCCAGAGATATTCGAGGGGAGGATGAGACATCCCCATTTGCTACTTTTTATTAGTCCATTGTTGACTTCTCTAGCCGCGGAGTAGTCCTCCTAGTTGGGGACTTCAATGTAAGGACAGGCGCTCGTCAGGCACCGACTTCAGGGATGAATCCACTCTACTGCCAGACATTGACCTTGAGGAGGCAGGTATGCTACGAGTTTCGGCTGAAAGATGAGGACCATTCACATCTTATGGGCAGGCCCTATTAGACCTCGGCAGGATGCATGATCTTATTATTTATAATGGTCTTGACAGATGGCCTGCATCAGGTGGCTTCACGTGCTTTCCACATGGGGGAGGCTTCAGTGTTGTGGACTACATCATTATCTTTTCTTTAGTATTTCTACCCCCCACCGCACAGCACTTTCTACCCTGTTGAGTTCTTACTCCACCTACCATGATATATGCTTCAATTGCAATCACTCACCTACTTACTTTGGTCGTTTGTACATACTTCTCGCATACATTGAGTATATACTCCTATTAGAGCATCGTGCTGCCCTAGTCACCTGCTCACTACACGAGGTTGCTCCACGCCTTTCCACGCACCACCCGCTCCACCCGCCCACCACCACCTGGGACCGTATCTTGTAATAGCTAGTACGATGATGAGTGTAAGGATTCACGCCGTCAATTCAGATTCGAAACCAAAAACAATCTTCCGAGCGAACTAGAGACGCTACGCGAGTACCTCGACTAGTACACAAGAAGAAACTTGACTTTGTTCGCCGAAACAAGGAGAAGCTATTGAATATTCTGTTCGGCAGAGATTTCTAGAGGGACGGTCCCCCTCACCACTCACTGACACTCAGGTGTGGTTTGATTATGCACGCACACTCTATGATATCCCCAATCAGCCAGTCCCTAACCTATCACATATGCCACGCCCCACATCCTACACCCTCTTCACTAGGAGGGGGGTAAAGGATGCTGTAATGAAACTTCATAATGGCCGAGCGAAGGATCATGAGGGAATTGAGTTCATTGCATATGGGATTAACCTCCTAGCCCCAATCTTAGCAAAGCTATTTAATTAAGCTATTTGCTTGGGGTTTCTATGCACCTAGACCATTAACACTATCTCACCCATTCACAAGGCAAGGGATCCCATGAGCTCGGAGAACTACAGGACCATTAGGATTGGACATGTCATGTCCAAGATTTATGCATCAATACTTGATTCTGAGATCAGCAGATTTGCAGAGTGCCAAGGACTTAGAGCAACATGACAGGCTGGTTTCATGCGTGATCATGGGACCATGGACCACATTCTCGCCCTCAGATTTATCATCAAGGAGGCGAGGGCACGAAAGCAGAGCGTTTACTGTTGTTTGTGGATTTCCGCAAGACATTTGACACAGTTTCAAGAGCCCGCCTCATGCACCGCCTACATGATTTGGGTTACAACCAAGAGATCATTTGGGCGGTCATGGCACTTTTTCGGACAGAGTCCGGACAGGATCTAGATGGACAGACGAGATCATGAGCACTATCGAGGTCAAACAAGGGTGTCCATTATCACCTACCTTGTTTGGCTAGAGGCAATGCTTTCGCTCTCACTTTCAAGATCCATGGACCAAAGAGTTACTTTTGACTCCTTGGTCCGCCCAACAGGGACGTATGGCAGTTCATGCTGGGAACCATACTTGTCAGATACAGAGTGGGCTAGGGTGGAGCGGTTACAAGTTCTCATGTTATCACAAATGATCCGTGGTAAGCCATTTGTTCCTCACATCATTCGGGCGAAGTTAGGGTCACCCCCATTACAGCTAGATGTTGCATTTCAGATCATCACATATCTGTACCGAGTCAGGGAGTATGGGGATTACACCTCTGGGTGTTATAGGATACCATGGTTAGCATTGTCCTCTTCTATGTCACTTGCAGCAGGGGGAGACCAGAGGGGTATGCACGCACAGAGAGATGGTTTGAGGGGCTAGGGCTCCGCATAGACAAACTACCTCCATTCCAGTTCAACATGGATGCTTCATTCTCTCTCCTCTTATCACACGAGGTCAACCAGGTTATCTGTGAGGATCTACTACAGCTACATACATTCCAAACTTGGTGGGGCCCGAGTGATCTTCAAGTGAAGCTGGGCTTCTACAAAGATCACTTCTTACATATCACAGTGGAGGGTTTCATTGATCCACCAGGATACACGGACGCAGATTCACCTACCCCACTCACTGAGGATCTCTCTTAGCAGTTCCGAGTCTCTTCACACAGACTTCGTATCGAGAGCGGCAGAGTAAAGAGGTTACCTAGGGAGAGGCGCATATGCACACTGTGTGACATGTGGGAGGTTGAGACAAAGGAGCATTTCATCTTTAGGTGTCCTATTTACTATGAGATCTGAGAGCGTTTCTAATGCCTCTTCAGAGATAGTTATGGGATTTTGGCCCGTTTCCTCTCCTACCCAACGATGTTTGGTTGATTTCATTCATGAGGTTCTTAGACACTGTGAGATGATACTCCGAGCACGGAGACAGGAGCAGACTTCTTTCTTGACTGATACCTCTCAGAGTTCTATCACGGAGTTCTTTCAACCAAATCACATAGACTCCCACAAGACGAGACCTCAACATGACCGTGACTTGAAGCCTGTGACCCGACAGCTCAGACAAAGAATTAACACACAGATCTTACTTAGGGACATCCCCTCCTTGTTTAGAGTTGGAGCTTGACCGACGAGGGTCACAGTGGCCCTAGTTAGATGCATAGCTACGACCAAGAGACGTACCAAGACTACACCCTTGAGGGACTGAGAGCGCTCTATTGCTGACCTCATGCCTCCACTGCCTTATCCATCCTAATGTCCTACTACTAATGATGATAATGTTGATGATGATGTTGAGATTGATATATAGTCGACTATCGATATGACTATGTTGTACTATGATGTACTTAGGACATAGTACTACCATTTTGCATTTTTTGCATTCTGCATTGGTGTGGATGCTCGTTTAGTAGCTCCACTACCACAGCTCATTGTATCAAGTTTTTCACAGTGTCATAGACCCATCGGTCTTCTGAAGACTTTAATAAACTTTCTTTCTTTCTTTCTTTCTTAAGTAAATCCAATCATTAATCAATATTACAATTGGAAAACAAGGGCTCAATCACGATAGAGGTGTCCATCAAGAAGATGTTGAAAGGATGGATGGCAAGTAGAGTATCACATGGAAGTCCATGCTATAATGGCAAACCTGGCATAAGCTGGCTAGACATAATAGACATGAATAAAAAAGATCACTTGAAAAGAAAAACAAGCATGCTACGACGACAGCCATAGGATAAAATTGGCAAGAACTACAAGAGAGATGCCCTTCTAGAAAATGAAGTAATCTTGTGGTAACATTAAAGGAATAAGACTGACAAAAAAGGAATCACAGTTTGCAAAGGAAGCTGAAATACCAAACTGAACGTTGGCTCTACTAGGTTAGGATTGGAAATTTACATGGTGATACATATTCGCAACAAAGGGAATTTAGTATGTCCATATGAGCAAGTAGCCCATGCTAGCTTTAGAGCCATCTAAACAACAACAAACCAAATTATTGTTAATTGAAAGATTATGTCGTGCACTACATATTCCCCAAACCTTTTATGAGTACGTTGAGGATTTCTCAAATTTCCCAAAGCTGTATGTAATCATAATTGATATTCTTACATTGATCACTTGTATCCAGTTGGCATTGAAACTACAATGATATTCATACAAAATTTCAATTTCTTTTGTTATTCTTGAGAACCCCCCACCTCCACCATCTTGATTGCTCTCATGCCTTTGCTCTGATCGTCCATTACCACTAGGTTTTGAACTTACAGACATTCCATCCTTGCTATGCTAGGTCCTTTTTCTTGGGTGGGGCAACCACCACTATTCAATTTCAATTTCTTGCACATGGAATTTTTCTATTAAAACAACCTTGCATGATAACCTTAACAATATTCTAGCTCTATAAATTATCAATTTCCCTTGATTGTATGTTTGTAAACCTCATTTTTAAATAAAATGATTTATTCTTCACATCTCGAGAAATGAAGTTAAAAGAAATATCGATTATACCAGAAAAACAGGGATAAAAAGGTATCTGCTTCAAAAAGCATACCCTCCTCATCAGCAAGAACTCAAAAGCATCACAACCTTTGCATTACATAGTGCCAATAATAATCAAACTCCCATACTTCTACTCGTATACACAAACAAACAAGAGGAGGCCTTGCCTCATGATAGTACAAGGGCACAGCTTCCAACAACACATCATCTATAGGGTGGATTTAATGCTATAGCATCCATATCATGTCAGTCACCCAATACTTGCAACTCACATGCATGAGGATGTATGCAAAATGCTGAGTCTCTTATCACATTGGCGCATGCTGAAGGCTACCTTGGCCACAACAAAGGGGTGCCACCAGAAGACGCAGCTGATCAGGTGGTCTCAGCCACAACAAAATTTAGAAAACCACGGGTTCTTAGATTTAGCTGCAAACTGTACTTGAGAGAAGCTGGTTAGGCTAAAATAGCATCCTAATTCAAATAAAAAGATCAAGCAATTTGCCCCATTGAAGTAAGTGCAAGCATAAATGCAATTGCAATTCCCTGCAACCCATGTAATGGACCGGTACAGGACCAGAAAAGCGGATCGCATCAGGAAAGCAGGTAAAACATTAGAAGTCCAAAACCCCTGAAGACAACCGCACTTAGGTCATGTATCTATTTTTGGCTGCTCTTTCCTGATGTTTAGCATCCTCCTGCAAACGAGCCACACCTCAGAATAAATTGATATCGATACAGAAAATGTAGACAATAACATACAATCAAGACAAGAAAGGATCTGAAAAAGGAGGCCTTTTTCCTTGAGCATTGGCAATTCTATCACAAAGCAAATGCGATTAATTTCTTACATGAACTAGATATCCTATCCTCTCATGGAAGTCCAGCACCTCTTTCCACTGTTTTCCAATGCTGACCTGTAATCAAAAGACATTTTTGGAAGTATATGATGAAACCAAAAACTAGATGGTGACTTCAATTTGAAAAGTGAGCCAGGAGAAAAGAAAAGACAACCTCTAGTCTGGCTGAATGCAGAACATACCCAAACTCATTGTATGAACGTCTACATGAAATTTGGAAATTATGAAAATTGTAGGCTTTTCCCTTATCACCATCAGAATTAGCATAGAGAGCATGAACTTATGGCACCCAATACCAAGTGTAGATCATTGTATGAGCATGCTCTTGGTATTTCTATTTTCTCCTGGCTTGAAATCGATGACTACTTTCATGCACAAGTCATGAAACACCATAGCCGTAACCTTTGATAAAAAACAGATTCAGGCATATATGAATTATATGCCCATTTTACCCATTTAGTATGAACTATATGCCAGGCATCAAAGATTCAAAGGTGTACGATCTGAAGGCTGCTTATACCCACTATTTACCAATTTGTTAGCATCTACATGATCATGTCACAAAAATGTCTCCCATGATGAGCTTTTGCCTGCCTTGGTAATATGTACAATTTTCTCTCTTTCCAGAGTTTTAATAGGTTAAAGATTTCATGATGGAAAAGTTATAAAATTTTCAAGTTTTATCTTGATAAAGATTTTGGGGACTCAAGCTCAAGCTTTCTTAAGTCTACCTTTTGGATCTTACAGCACTGCAAAGAGAAGCTTTTTCAACATACATGGGTTTTTTTACAAGCCACAAAAGGTATGCCCTGCCAATGCCTTGTGGGTAGATTTTTACAGTGTATGACATAAAGTCCCTACTAAGACATTGTGCAAGGTCACAAAAACGTCAAAGCAAGTAGAATTGACTTAGATGTGTCATAAGCATCACAATGGATACTCACATGATTCCTTTGAGGGACTCAAGATCCTTCATGATTTAAGGGATCATCTTCTGCTAAAGGATACCCTAGAACCTGAAGGTGCACAAGCTGCTACCCCTAATATGACCCGTGTACTTGACTTAGTGATGAACATAACAAGAGAATTAGTTAACCCTAAGGGCATTGCCTTACGTTGGTAATGACCTTTTTGGATTCTAAATCCAAATTTGAACACATCATCAGGATGGATCCGTTTTTAGCCCAAAAAAAGAACGGTCTATTAGAAAGTTTTGAAAAAAATGATATAGATCAGCAATCCATGGGACACTTGACCAATCAGGAAAGACGGCTGGCTGCTATTACCTGCTTCATAGGATCCCAGCTCACTGCCTAGTGTATCCTGGAAATAGATACCAACAACCAAGATGGAAGGCTAAACAAGCAGGGCATTCCACGATCCATGAGAATGAGACAAGTGCTTGCACGCCATTGCCTATCAGCAGTCTTCCTAGACCCCTCCTTACCCTGCTTCCACATCGCTCATAGGGTATAGATGATATCATGCATTTGTTGACGAATATGACTGCAAACCGAGTCCGCCCCCGCCCCCCCGCCCCCCGCCCCTTCCCTCCCCCAAATTAATTAACTACACGGCACTACCCAGATATTGTCCAGACAGGAGACAAATAGACTATCTATCATGTAGGCTGAAGCAACCATCTCGATGGGAAAAAGATGGCATCCCTCTGTCAACCAAGCTGCCATGCCATAGGTGAAGTTCCGCTAGATCCATCTGTCACAATCCTGAGAGCACTGCCAGACCTCTAAGCTGTCAGACAGCTCCACAAGCAATGAGCTATCGTCTCAAGGTCCCCATCACCACATCATAGCAATGACAAACCCCATCTTCCCTCATCTACTCTAACCACTTTCCATGGGCTCCAGCTAGAAGCAATAAGAGATTTTCTTCGAGCAAAGGCTAAGCTGAAGGTGCGATCAAACCTGGTATGGAGCTCATGTGGCACCTACTACTCAAGCCAGTGTCGCTCCTATGAGGGGTCCAAGCCCACACATCCAACTAAAGTCATCTATCAATACAGGTGGTATAGGACCTCTACTACCTGCTCTGAGTGCCCAATCTTGCATGGCCAAAACCACTTGCCTTGGATCCAAGAGCATATACCTAGATGAATCCAGGAACATTCCCAAACTCATCCTCTAAAAACACGACAGTGTGCAGTTTCAATCTCATGATAGTCACTCATAAGGTTGAAAACCATAAACTCCATCACGCATAGCAGGGACTCGCTACTATGGCATGCCCACTGACGTCATCAACGCCCAACAGTGGGTGTAGACCATAGTATAAAAATATGCTATCACACATACAAATTCACACACCCACACATACTTGCCTTGGATCCCAGAGCAATCATGTGTAGTGGCAGCTCTCTTTGCAACTTACTTTTCAGCAATTGCACTCCTTTGACAATATCTTTGTTGTCCCTAGTGGTCTTGTATTTTTCTTTGCCAATTTGAGTCTCGTGCAACTTCTAGACAGATTGTAAGTTCATTCGGTGTCCATCACCTTGCATCACATTTGCCATGACTCTAAAGTTTGTAGTACAAGTCCATTTGTTAAAGACTTTCTTTTCAAGGGTTAATCTCCTATACATGACTTTTAGCCATAAGCGTAGGTCTATCTATTTATCAGATATGAGCTCAACTCAATCAGCCCACTTGCAACCAATATCATGGCTATCTATAAACTATTCTTCAATTGTCAAAGTTTTGTTGTCCTTATTGGCCTGGCATTTTTCATTGCCAATTTGGATCTTGTGCAACTTCTAGATAGATTATAAGCTCATTTGGTGTCCATGCTTTATCTCATGAAGATACTGGTTCTTCCTTTGAAATCCTGCATAGAATTATGCATTGCAACAATGGTGCTATTTCCTAAATGTGCTAGCATCTCTGCTTAGGCTCGTACTCTCTTCAAGGCATGCAACTCTATGGGTATGCATCTTGTCTCTAGGAGTAGGAGAGAGTAGGGTGTCGTAGCCTTGATGCCAAGGTGTCTTCTAATGAAAGATTTCTGCATTTTTTCTACATCATTCCATTTTGATGATGGTATACTCCCCCCCCACACCTCTACCCCATAGAGCACTGTTTGTACCACATATGCCCCAAAAATCTAGCAGCTTTGATTTTTCTTGCATTTGTTGCCGTTGCTTGCATTAACACTATGTTTTTCTACTCTCCCTATTCTCACATTTGGTATCAAAGCAGGTTCTTCCTGCCCGTCCTCCTGCCTCCATCCCACTCCAGCTCTTGACCTTCCGCGTCAGATCCGTACACCTGCACAGTCCCATCACATTCCGTACCAGCGCTGCTCATCGTCCGTACAAACGTACTGTCAGTGCAGAGTTCCGTATTGTTGGCCGTACTGTCAGCGCTGCCATCCGTATATCCTTGCAGATTCTGTACCTGACAGCGCCATACTGCCTGTGCGAATTGCTGTACAGCTCCTGTACCTGCATTCCGTATTGTGGCGTCCGTATTATGCTAGCCGTACAGGTCGCCGTACCTGCAGTCTGTGCTCACCGTACATTGTCTATACAGGTCATTCTGTACCTGCCTGCCGTCAGTGTCTGTACAGCTGTACAGTCCGTACTGTACGGACTGTTGCAGATTTCAAGAACAGGGTAGTTTTACGGGGTACTCTAGCAGCCTGGTTGTTTGCAGAGTTTTCCTTGCAGGTGAACTTTGAAAGGTGTTTTTTGCAGGCATTTTTTGCAGAGAGCCATTGTTTGGCCTGCATTTTGGGAGCACATTTGGGGCTTTTTCATTTTTTTGTAGAGACTTGCAGAAATTTGGGGCTTTTAGTTGATTTGCCCCTTTCAGGTGCAATTTCTTGCATTAATTTGGGGCTTTTGCATTTCAGATCCAATTTGGCAGTTGAAAGAGCATTTGGGAGAGTTGCAAGCAGTTTTGGACTAAGTGTGAGTCAAATTGCAGAATTTTGCCATTTTTTGCAGATTTTTGGGCATTTGCAGAGCATTGTGGTGCATTTCAAGCCTTTGATAGGCTGTGACAGTAATTGTCACTTTGGGCAGAATTTTTTAGCAGACTCTGGTTGTGCATTTTACATCCTAGTAAGGGATTTTACTTGTCTAGTTTGCTGCACTTTTTGAGTTTTTTTGGCAGAAATGGCTCAGAACAACCCCAATGAGGTGTTTGGAGTCCTCACACATGAGGATAAGTTGGATGACACCAACTGCTCCTTGTGGAGTTTTATGGTTCGCAACATCTTGGTTGGCAGACATCTCTGGGATTATGTCAATGGAGATGAGGCAAGGCCAAAATTTGTGGCTACACTTGTCACTCCTACAACTAGAGGCAGGGGTAGAGGTCAAAATGCAGCACAAGTAATTGGAGCAGCTGCTACTCCAGTGGCTCTCATAGCATAGCAGAAAAGATGGGATTCTAAGGATGCACAAGCTCTTTCTCTGATTTCTCTTTCTGTCAAGAGGTTCATTATTCCTCACATTCGGTCATGCAAGACCTCAATGAGTCTGCACATCTATTTTATGCACATAAGTTACGAAGTTTGTGATTCCACACCCCACACCACACTGTGTGAGCTCCTGGGCTATTCTATCAGTCTTCCACTGTGCGTACCCTCTGTTGGGTCATTTCTAACACTGAAGTCGAAGTAGAGATAGAGATAGAGGGAGCTGAGGCTAGAGCTGAAAACGAAACTGGATAGAGGCTGAAGAAGCTGAGGCGGGTCCTACCTTTGCCTTCCTGTCTACACCGAGTCCACTTCGGTTGTAACGTGTGTTCACATCCTCCAATTTCAGTTGTGTCGTTTGCTTTTTTTTGTTGTTATTGTCATCTTTCTTGGCTTTGTCTCCCATTTCTCTTGGGGTGTAGGTGCAGGTCATAGTGTCCGGCCGAGAGCGAGAGCACCGGTTCCCCCCCCATAATGGGAGGCACGTCCAGTGCGAGGTGGTGGAGAGGCAGGGTCGAAAATGGCAAAGCTGAGCGCAAGAATCGCACTCTTATGAAGATGGATAGATGCATGCTTACTAGTAAAAAGTTGCCTCACAAGTCAAAGGCTTTGAAGACAATCACTCCCTATGAGGCATGGCATGGGAGAAAGCTTTCAGTGGATCACTTCAGAGTTTTTGGTTGTGTTGCATATGCCCACATGCCTGGGGAGTTTCGACATAAGTTGTCAGATAAGGCACATAAATGCATTTTTGTTGGGTATAGTGCACAAAGCAAAGGCTATTGTCTCTATAATCCTACTTCTCGCAAGATTTTTGTGAGTAGAGATATTATATTTTCAGAGAATTCAGCACATACACATGCTGAATTTACTATTCCAGCTTCTTCAGATGATGTTTTTGAGGGGATGCTTCCTATAGCATTTGGTTCCCCAACTGAGGCTCATGCTGAATTTACAGCAACCTCCTCTTGATCCACATGCCCCGATTCAGCCACATGCTGATTTTGTACCTCCACAAAGTTGTCAGGCAAGAGATTCAAGAGATACATGCAGCCAAAACAGTTCTGAATTGGTTGCTACAGACTCTCAGGGAGAGTAGGCTTGAGGCACCTTTGCCTGGCAGGACTTGTAGTGCGGTAAGGCACTCAAGGGGGGGCTCTTTCTGTTGAGACAACTTATGCAGGTACTCTTCTTGATGAAGAAGAACCTGACTCTTTTGAAGAAGCCAAGGATAATGTGCATTGGATGCATGCCATGCACAATGAATTGCAATCCATTGAAAAAAAACAGACTTGGGATGTTGTGGATTTGCCACCAGGAAAGCATGCCATTGGTACCAAATGGGTTTTCAAAGTGAAACGGAAGCCAAATGGGTCCATTGATAGGTACAAGGCACCGCTGGTTGCCAAAGGCTATGTGCAGAAGAAGGGCATAGATTATGAGGAGACTTTTGCTCCTACATTCCGGATGACCACCATAAGGTCAGTTGTTGCCATGGATGCAAATTTTGTTTGGAATGTCCATCACTTGGACATAAAAACAGGTTTCCTTAATGGGGACTTGCAGGAAGAGGTTTATGCCAAACAACCTCCTGGATTTGAACTTTCTGGCAATGCACTTCAAGTTTGAAAGCTCAATAAAGCTTTATATTGGCTGAAACAAGCCCCACGTGCATGGTATGCCAAGATTGATGCATTCCTGACAAGCAAGGGGTTAGATAATAGTCCCATGGAAAGCACCCTCTATATGAAGAAGGATGGGGGGGATATTTTGGTCATCATTCTTTATGTAGATGGCATGCTGCTCACAGGGTCAAATGAGGGAATAATTGCAAATTTCAAAGCTGAGTTGAAAGCTCAATTTGACATGACAGATTTGGGCATGTTAAATTTTTATTTGGGGATCCAGTTCATATAAGACAAGCGTGGCATCGTTATGTCATAATCGAAGTATGTGCAAAAGCTCTTGGATAGGTTCAACATGCATGATTGTAAGCCTATAGCCACTCCCATGGAGCTGGGGCTGAAGCTTACTATGTATGATGCAGGTGAATCCGTGGATGTCACACTTTACAGCCAAGCTATTGGATGCCTCATCTATTTGTGCAATACAAGGCCCGATATTCGGTATGCAATATCTCAAGTGAGCAGGTATATGCACATCCCAAAGACTACACATTGGCAGGCTATAAAACGCATCTTCCCTTATTTGCAAGGCACAAAGTCTTATGACTTTATGTTTCCCAGGGGGGTTGACTTGCAGATGCATGCTTACAGTGATTCAGATTGAGCTGGAGACTGATACTAGGCAGTCCACTAGTGGTAATTGTTTCTTTTTGGGAAAAGCTTGCATTTCTTGGCTAAGCAAGAAGCAATCTACAGTAGCTACTTCCTCATGTGAAGCTGAGTACAAGGCAGCTTTCATAGCGACAATTGAATGTGTTTGGCTGCGTCGTTTGTTTGCTGATCTTCGTCTCTTATTGGAAAGTCCTTCTCCAATTCTCACTGATAGTCAGAGTGCTATAGCAGTGGCAAAGAATCCTCTGTCTCATGCTCGCATGAAGCACATTGAGGTTCATTATCATTATGTCAAAGAGAAGTTGCATGCAGGGGAGATCAGTATGATCTATGTATCAACACATGACAATGTTGCAGACATCTTCACCAAAGCACTTCCATGTGAGAAGTTTTGAGGCATTTCGCAGTGCCCTAAACTTATCTCCTTTTGGTGATTGATCACTACCTTGTACACCACATTGGCACTGCAAGGGGGTGTTAGAATTATTATATTCTAGGAAATGGCCAATGTATTGTAATAAGTAGGTTAGGGGCACTTTTCCCTCATTGAGGTTTTTCCCCCTAACCACAATCTAATCCCTAACTACATTTAGTGGATAGGATAAGGGTTTTGTCACTTAGACAAAACCCTCACTCTCACTTATACTTTTGGTTCTTCTATTCAGTTATTCAGCTCTCACTCTTGCTCTCTACTCTCCCTGTTCTCACACCACCTGACATACCAAGTACCTCGTCATCTGCCTTCAAGGAATTCAACAGCTCCCTAAACTTAAAGCTCCCGAGATCCTATGAAGAACGAGTTGACTTATTCCATTGATCTTGGCACGCAATGCCAAACAATACACCTCTAGGGAAGGCTAGACTCTCAAATGCACCCTCCACGAACACGGCTATATCATTTGCAAACTCTTAGTCTAGCAATTGCTCCTCCGGCCGGATTGGGATGTTAGCATTAGTGGATATGATTGAACTTCAGAGGGGTGTGATAGCTTCTAAGGTTTTAGGAAGGGTGGCAACAGTGAACCACTTGGCACTTGAGCATGCAACATTAGACATGGGCGAGCACTTAGGGGTGCAGATTCATGGTTTCTAGTATTCTCTCTGTCTGGCGACTCATGATCTTTGGCACTCCATGACACCAGGCTGTTGCCACAGGCCATGAGCCCCTCCAACTCTGATGTTTGAGAGCTAGTGATTGGCTCTTGTTGTTGGCAATACTTGGTGATGTATCACGGTTACCTCTCAGGGCGGTTCCTTCTCTATAAGGTCAACACTAATGCATGCGAGTCTCAGAGTTCACGAGATCATCTACTGCATGTGTCGCAGTACGTATCAGAGAGCTTGTGAAAGCCTGTAGGGCTTACTTTGTGTGTGGCAATAGCTTGAGCCAAGATGTGTGTCGGCCTTATCTTCATCATTTCATTAGCCTGTGTGGCTGGTCTTTGACTCTTTGTAAGTCACTACAAACCTGGTCCAGTTGCGTGACAAAGTTCCAGTCTTTCTTATCTACATAAAGTTTGGATTTAGTTTAGTGTTTCACTTGGTTGATCTCGTCATTTTATGTGGAGGTTTCCTTCAAAATATAAGAGAGTTTTTGTCTACTCTGTGTATTGGAATTCCAATATGGGAGACGCATCCCCACCAAGCCACCCGCCTGTGATCGGTCATTGAGGGGGATCTCCTTCATATGCAGCGCACATAGGGACAGCCTTCTCACTCTCTTTGGTGTTCCCTCCAAGAAAGTCCAATCCATTATGTCATTAGCCTTCTCAAAATCCAACAAGAGGATAGCGAGAGGCTTGGCCTCCACCTATGCCCAACCTACAACGTTTTAAAAAGTGAAGATGTTGTTAAGGATGCTCCTTTCCTAAACAAAACTTGTTTGGGTTTCATGAATAATGTCAAGGAGGTGGACGTAGCCGCAAGCTCAAGACCTTGGCTAAGATCTTGTAGGCAATGTCCACTAATCTGATTGAGTGCCACTAGCACATGTCAAACCAGTCGTCCCCTTTTGGAATCAAGTAAATCCAGCCTTGAGCAAGCGACTCAAGGAGTAACCTCGAGTCAGAGATCTCTTGAAAAACGAAATGCAACGGAGTGTAAATGTGCTCCCAGAAACACCGAAAGAACAACCGCAACAAGTTGTCTTCATCCACCATGTCTACACTAGGAGAGCCTTGAGGCGTCCAAAAGCTCCTCGTCTATGAAAGCTACCAAGATGACCAAAATGGGAATGTGGGCACGGATCTCCTCCCAAGCTGCCAGCTCAAGCAAGGTATGCTCCTCTGCTTGAAAGAGTTGTCCTTCCAACGAGGGACTCGTAGTTTGGAGCAATTGCCATGTCATTCTATCTTGCTACTATACCAAACTAAATCTGGAGGATTGATAATACAATATGCAATCAACCAACGGACTACCACGTGGTGTATGTGGATAAGATGCCTGAGAGAAAGCTTGGGTCTTGGGTTTGTCTATGTATAGAACATGTTGATAATTTGCATGTGTTGCGTCCTATCCTAGACGTACACATTGGCACTTCTCATTTGTTACCTTACAATTTGAGCAACTAAAGACTGACCTAGTACTTGAAGGGTGGAGCATTGATCTTCAACACCCCTCCTCAATGCCAATTTCTAGACTATGTCAATACACACTCCTATGTGCCTCAACTAACCACCTTAGTGAAGATGGCAATCTGCTTAAGAATGTTAAAGATGTCAACGAATTACAAGAAAACACTGAAGGAAGGTTGGAACTACTAAGTTTCATAGTCAAGACTGAAATTACGCGTAATGACCAAAACACAAAAGGTAAATCTAGACCCAAGGACAAAGGAAAAGGAGACAAAAGAAGCTAGCTTCCATCCTAGCACAGTGCATTGAAGGAGAAAAAAAATATATATCAGGACAATTAAAGTAAATTCCTACAATTCCATTGACTATAAGAGGAAGAACCCTTTAGACACCTACAAACTTTCTACCAAGTCGGTGCCATAAACGAATGCAATACAAAAGCAATAAGTTACCTATCATGCAGCACTCTACACAAGATAGTAGAATGAAGAAGATACAAGGGCTTGACTATATATGCTTTGTTTCGAGAATCCAACCTTGCAATCTTTATAATGGCAATGCAACCTTGATATGGTCAACGCATTCTTAGGAACCCATGTCATTAAAGAACAACCTCAAGCACACTGCCTAAATAAAAGAGTCTATCATGGTTTCTTTTCTTCTAAGGGTTGCAACCTCTCTAGTCATGAAACAGTAGCCTACTATGGATCACTTGGCCTAAGAATCTCCTCTTCCATCTTACGTGCACTATTTGGTGTCTCAAACTCCTATCCCACCTGAGCCACAATAGCCACTAATGATTGTAGCCTTTGCACTATGTTTGATGTCATAATCCTGATCGTGTCTAATCAACTAAGCAAGGGTATTTTGAATCATCATTGATTATGCCTCACCTCAACAGAGAACTAACTCTATAACCCAATTGCAAAGCTAACATCGAGTCAGTGTGGGACAAACGACAATCCACCGCCAATACTCTGTGATATCCACTAGTGGGAGCTTGTCTCCCTTTGGCAAATTGCAGTATCAGCCATTGGATGCACAAATGGTCTATAGTGCTCCATCTCCAAGAATCGTAGAATCTCCCCAACATATTTCTATTATACAATGACAAGCAATTCGGTTCCTAATGCAGCTCAATGCCAAGGCAATAGTGCAGTAGGACAAGGTCCATCATCTCGAACTCAGACTTCGAAAGAAGTCCATCTCTGTCTTCTCCAACTAGTCCCTCGAGTCGTCCCTCTCGTACCACTATCCACTCCCCTCCTTATCAACGGCATCCCCTTGCTATAAGAGGATCCGTATCTTCTCTACCTGCAAGGGGATAAGATCCCTCATCCATATGGACCTGTGGGTGACCCCGAATAGCTGCATGCTTATGCGGTGTTGCTAGTTGAGCCTGGGTATCTTTGAATCGTATCACTAGGGCTCATCTCTGGTGGAGTGCGTCCCTATACGTCCGGCCCCCTCAATTGCATTCTCTTGTATGCCAAAGATGGCGGTGACGAAGGGGGTGTGGGGAATTCCACAAACTCTGACATTGAGAAGCATATTCGCTCTCTGTTGTTGCTCAAGTAAGGTGGCTCAAATGGTTGCCTTTGTCGGCTCTCGCTTCACTCCATTGGAGTTCCATTCTCTTGTACGCCAAAGATAGTGGTGACGAAGGGGGTGTGGGGAATTCCACAGACTCTGACGTTGAGAACCATATTCGCTCTCTGTTGTTGCTAAAGGTGGCTCAAATGGTTGCCTTTGTCGGCTCTCGTGTCATTACATTGGAGGTCTCCTCAGTAGCAAACCACATCATGGCAATGCGCTCCATAGTTAGGCTGCTCATTTCCACTTCTCTTTCTCTTTCTTTCTCTTGATTTAGCTATGTCTTTTCCGTTATCCTTCTCCATGTCCCAAGTCGTGTGGGGAGGCCTGGTCATCACACTAGATCTCAAGTTGTGTGGGGAGGCCTAGTCATCACACTAGATCAGAGGGACAAGGTGGAGGGAAGAATCTTCCATCCAATGCTATGATTTCTCATTTTTCATCTCATTTAGATCGTTCCTCAGGCCATCGGGCCCAAGAAGAAGTCACCAAATGGCTGTAGAAGGAGGAAAAACACGTATGGGATCTGTGAGGGGGTTGATTGGCTGGTGGACAGGGTATGAACCAGCCATAAGGGGGCTGTTTTTGTAGCTGCTGTGAGGGGGGGGGGACAATGTAGTAGGGAGAGTCAGGGAGGCAAGGGTGAGCAAGGGGTCAAGGATGAGTAGGTAGGGGGAGGCCAGGAAGGGGGAAGTGACCAGAGAGGTGGAGAGGCAGGGAGGGAAGGGCAGCAAGGCCTCCGGAGAGGCAAGGTCGCAAGGAGATGGTGGGAGGCAGTTTGGGGGCAAATAGGTACACACACAAAGGCCTACACTATGCATACTCTATTAATAAATGAAACCTTTTAACAGTTGGATACCAAACTTTTGGAGCCCCCTTTAGAGCCTTTTTCAGGCTATTCAAACTTATATCTGGTATTAGCCTTAGAATTATGCCATTTTACCGCTCTAATGTGTATATTTTCCCTTAGGCACATACAACACAATTTACAATATCTTCACCCCATGAGGAGTTGATGTCCAATCACAAAAGAAACTGCAAAAGGAATCAGAGTTGTTTGAAGGATGTAAGCTTCACAGTACATCGCAAAAGAAGGTGCAAAAGATACCTGGACTGCCTCATTAGATGCTGTTTTAGTCCATATAGCTAATTTCTCATGCTTGTTCCTTACATTTAACACAGCACCGCATATCTCATCTCCTTCATCAAACTGTTCACCAATCATTGCTAAAATCTGCACTCAACAGCACATAACATGACCATCAGTTCCCCTTATTGAGACGAGTTTTCCACTCTAAACCAATAAACACTCGTACAAGTTTCTTTCGTTGTTAAGTATCTTATTTTCCCCTCATCCAAACCTATGCGGTCTTTAAAATATAACTGGTAAACTCTAAAAATTCATAGTTCCAATGCGTCAAGAAGCTATCAAATAGAGGAATCACTATATAATAAGAAACTGATACAAGGGCCTATTTGGGAAATCCACTTTGAAAACTCTAGTGCACATTAGAGAAAGTGCTGGAAAATTCTTGATTTGGAATGCAGTAATGAACCAGGCTGCTGCATCTTAGCAAGGCAGAAGCCCACACATGGGCTAAATCCATGAACCAATGTCTTGGTCTTCTCAATTCACCACCTATGCAGGAAAATTAGGCAGATATATGGCTTCAAAGAAAAACCGAAAATATATCGTGCATAATCAGCACCAATGAAATAGCAAGGAATTGTTGTTTCATGATGTAGTAAATATAGTGTATACTTTCTGTGCTTGGGCCCACTTACACGCACACACAACACAATAGTACAAACACGTGTTACCACTTTAAAGTCAGTCACATCGAACTTTATTTTGGGGATACCATTTTTACACTTGAGGTGGGTGAACCAGACACAACTGAAAAACAAGGGATGCACAAATTGAGCCTTATACAAGGAAATGAATCAATGCTGGAACTAGAGGGAACCGGACTCCCTGGGACAATCCGCAAGGAAGATGCTTGTGTACAAACTTCATCCAACGTTAGTAGCTTATTCTAGAATTCTAGGAAAACAAATCACATTGCGAAAATGAGAGTAGGAATTCCTGAAAACAAACGGAAACTTTGAGACAAACTCCTCTTTAATCCTTGCTCCTTTGAGGATGGAGCCCTTGGTGCAATTGCAGTCACCCCTTGCTGAAAAGATCTGGATTCTGAGGCTAGATGTCAAAGTCATGCTTATGCGGAAGCACGGAATCCAATTGATTAACTTAATAAACTTGAAATTTATTCGATTTCCACAATTTCAAATAAAACACCAATCATCCATGGATCCAAATGCTCAAAGAACAAGAAAGAGAAATTAAGAGTACACCGACAACTGATTGGGTGTGAATAAGGTGTACCCCCCAATAGAGTAAAAATCCAGTCGTATTTGTCTTGTATTGGTGCTTAATCCAATCAAAAACTTTGATACAGATCTTTGGACAAAACCATTGTTGACTCTAGGCTACTAGACGACAAGATTAATCTCAGATACAAGAAAATCTCTGATTTTCCCAAGAAAGATAGCCCTGGCAACTCCTGGTAGAATCCAAGAACAGTAGGCCACGATCGAAGCTTTAATTCTTTGCCTGTACCCTATTTGATGATTTGCACGCAGCAAAGAGGTAAATAGGGCACTCAAATCTGCAGCAATAGGGCAGGAAAATTCAGCAAGGACAGGCTGGAAATAGGGCGATGGACAGGAAGAGAAACAGGCTGGAAAAGAAGGCACAATTTGGCAGCAAGAGAGAATGGCGATCAGCAGGAAGAGGGCGAGCAGCAGGAAGATATGGCAACCAGCAAGAAAGCAGCAGGAGGATATGGCAGCAGGAGGGTATGGTGAGTAGCAGGATGGCAGCAGCAGGACAGCAATTTGCTGCTCCAGTGATGAGTCCTTTTGAAAGAGATATGGGCGCCTGGTTTTATAGATATCCTGGAAGGAAGAAAGCACAAAAAGCTAGAAGTAGCTTTCCAAAAAGCATGCCATAAAAGAACTCTTCAAAAAATAAAAGTGTAAAAGCAGAAAAGCTAAAGTTAGAAGCAAAAGGCAAAAAGCTAAACTTGCCTTTTTTAGCAAAAAGCTATTTTTTATTTTTATTTTAAATAATTTAATAATTTTATTTTTATTCTAGAACACTCTGCCCCTACACTCTAATTAATTAAATCAATCGACTTTGCACAATTGCTCCTTTGACCATAACTAGACCTAGACTACTCGGATTTGATCCAAACTGAAACCATCCTTCAAATCTTGAAGAGGTCTTCGATTTGACACTCAAGGCTTTGGTTTTGAAGGTCACTTCCACCTCATGAGAACCTATGTGACCTTGATCTGCCCTTATAAAACTAAGCATCACAATTCCTAGCACACCAAGGCTCACCCCCAAGGCCTCTGAAGGTGCTAGAAATGCCGGGTGTGGAAAACCCTTGTGGATGGGTGAGGCATCATCATTCTCATACGGCATGATGAGAAATTATGTGGTGGTGATCCGGTAAATAAATCACGCACTACCAACATCCTGTCATTGGATGCATGGTCACACTGAAGGTGCCAATGGATAATGGTCACACTAAAGGTGGCATGGAAAGAACCGTGGTGTTACACTAGAGAGAAAGAAAGAAAGAAAGTTTATTAAAGTCTTCGGAAGACCGATGGGTCTATGAGACTGTGAAAATCCTGATACAACGAGCTGTGGTAGTGGAGCTACCAAACGAGCGTCCATACCAATGCAAAATGCAAAAAATGCAATGGCAGTACTAAGTCCTTAAGTACAACATAGTCATGTCAATGGTCGACTATATATCAATCTCAGCATCATCATCAATATCATCATCATCCCCAGCAACAGCAAGATATCAGGATGGATGAGGCAGTGGAGGCATGAAGTCGGCAATAGAGTACTGTCGGCCACTCAGAGGTGCAGTCCTGGCACGTCTCCTGGTCGTAGCTCTGCGTCTAACCACGTGTGACCCCTGTCGGTCGGGCTCCGACTCTAAACAAGGAGGGGATGTCTCCAAGTGTGATCTGTGTGTCGACCCTCTGTCTGAGCTGTCGGAAAAACTCAGAAAAGGATGCTGCAGTCTAGACTCAGAAAAGGATGCTGCAGTCTAGAGAGCGAAGGGCCCCACAGTGGAGTAAAGGTCTAGAGAGAGAGTGATTTGGCTGCTCCAAGGTAGGGGGCAGAGAAATGGATGCTCTGCTGATCCAAAAGTGACAAGAGAAGGAGATTTCTGTAGATAGAGAGGGCTGGAACTGTAGAGAGAGAAGATGGCTGCTGTAGAGAGAGAAAACTGCTGCACCACCAAGAGGGCCTGAGAAGAGGCTGGCTGCACCAAGATTGGGAAGGGTGGAGGGCTGCTGCACCAGGGAGGGAGGAGGGACAGAACATGGACGTGGGGTTTTTTGTGGAATCAGGGAGGGCAGGCCTTCTTTTATAGGCCCATCCCACCCCCTTGCCCAAGTTGGCAAGTTTTCCCAGCCCACCAAGTGGTCAGTGAGCCCCCATACATGTCATCTTGCATGCCACCCACCCTTCATGCATGACCAAGTCCTTGTGCCAGCTGGCCTTGCTGCCAACTCAGTCTGCCACGTATCAGTCTGACACATGTTGGCTACCACGTGTCAGTCTGCCACATGTCACCTGAAAACCCTAAAATTTTGAATTGGTTAGAACTAAATTCTGACTTCACCAATGGGTTCCTGGCGAGTAGTCCTACACATTGACCTATTCTGAAGTCATGTTTGAATTTAATTGATTTCAGTTAAGAGATGTATTTGTTCGTCATCTTATCTTGTATCTCCATGCCTCTTGGCATGCTTCTTGGCTCACACCCAAAGCCCTGAGACATTCTCTTGAATGGTTGCTAGGTCGGTTTACAATCTGTGCATTTGATTGGTCCCAAAGATGGGTACTCATGTGGGGTGTGATTTCCTGATGTCCTTTCTCAAAGAGAAGGCATCACTCTTCTAAGTCATTAATGCCCATAACCCTAGGCAAGGGGGTCCACCCTCAAATGCTAGACCTAGCCCCCATGACATAACTAAAAGTGCAAGAAAACTTTCATCTACTTTTGCAAAAGATGCTAAAATTGAAATGTAAAAGAAAAATTACCAAGCAAGTGGATGCAAGTTTGCTGAGGAGCGACAATATAGGGGCAACTACTGCGGCTAGCATGGTTCTAACAAAGCACAGTTTGCATTGGGTCTAGGAAGTCATACCCGTATCCATGAGGTAGGGCACCAACTGTGAGCTCTAGGTTGTATGAGGGAAGAGTAGAGTAGCCCTACAGCTAAAATGGTTATTCCATGTGTTGTAGCCAATCCACATCCCATAATTCCCTCTACAAAGGAGGCATCGGACTGGCTTGCCAGCCTGCCATGCTTAACAATCCAATTACTAATCTATGCATCCCCATGGCCCAAGCACTCATGCCAATACATAGCCTAGGCTAGGGTTGAATATAGCCTGAATAGCTTTTAAACCCTTAGACCTCTAAACCAAATGGTATTATTTTAGGCTTAGCCCGAGGACTCCACCCTAGGCTAATAACCTCGGCCTCTAGGATCTCCCTTAACCCTGCACCAACGATTGGTAGTCGGAGTGAAATCAAACTAAAGGAGAGAGAGGGGGAGAGAAAAGCACGCCACACTAGGGGCCATAAATAAGGGCTGCCCCCCCCTCCCCTCGAAGGTCTTTATTGCAATAGAAAACGGATTACAAACTCCTAGCTCAAATCTTTTACCATGTGCTTAGAAGCTCAACAATTTATAAAACTAGGGGCCAGCCATGCTCTTTGGTTTTTTCTTTCAGCAAAGAAAAGCTAACTGAATGCGTATTTCTCAAGGAAAGGCATAAATTCATGCTTTACTACATGTAGGCCCTTCATAAAAGCTAATTATCCACCTTGGCAACTTTTCCCTTAAAACATGAGACTTTTTGCACTCTCTGAGGTCCTACCACAAATAAAACAATATCCAACACACTTAACCCATTAGAGGTTAGCTAATGCATGCATATATCTTAGATGAATCCAGAAACATGCCCAAACTCATTCTCCAAAAATACAACATATCAATCTCAAAATAGTCACTCATAAGATAGAAAACCATAAACTCCATCACACATAGCAAGGACATCCCCACTGACATCATAGCACCCAACAGTCGGTGTAGACCATAGTATAAACATATGCTCTCAAACATACAAATCCACACACTCACATACCCAAGCATCCATTTATATATAAGGTCTTCGTCTTGAGTTTCTATCAACACTCTAGAGGTGAAGGACAGACTCAACCATTAGCACCCAACAGTGGGTGTAGACCATAGTATAAACATATGCTCTCAGACATACAAATCCACACTCTCACATACCCGAGCATCCATTTATATATAAGGTCTTCGTCTTGAGTTTCTATCAACACTCTAGAGGTGAAGGGCAGACTCAACCATGACAAAGGCTAGCATTAAAGGAGAAGGCTAATCCGAAAGTAGTCCACATTCTCTTCATTCAAGCTATGACTGCTTGTGAGGACTATATATCATCCTGCTTCAACAACATGTATCCACTTGCTTGGTAATATTTCTTTTTGTTTTTCAATAGTATGCTTATTAAGAAATGAAATATTTTCCTACTGTTCACTTACGGTCAATGGGGACTAGGTCTAGCATTTGAGGGTGGATCCCCTTGCTTGGGGTTATGGGCATTAGTGACCCACAAAAGTGATGGCCTCTCTTTGAGAGGGACATCTGGAAACCACACCCCACTTGAGTACCCAAACATGGGACCAATCAAATGCACACATTGCATACTGACCTAGGAACCATTCAAGAGAATGTTCCTTGAGCTTTCGATGTGGGCCTGGCAGCATGCCAAGAGTGATGCAACATAAGACGACAAGCAAATGAGCTCAGTATGGCTCAATTATGACCTTAGAGTACATCAGTAGATAGTCCAAGCTGTTAGGAACCCGTGGGTGCGATCAAAATTGAATTCTGACAACTTTGAAATTTTAGGGTTTCTGGGAGTGACGTGGCAGCTGACACGTGGCAGAATGCCACATGGAATCTGAGCTGGCAGGTCAGTCCACCTCTCCCACACATGTGGCAGCATGCATGGCAGGTGGCAGGGCATGCAGGCCAAGTGTCTGGCCCCAAATCTAGTAGATTTGGGGCAGGTTGTGGGCTGTCCTCTTTGGGACTGCAGCCCACCAAAAAATCTGGGACAAGTGTCCACCTTCCACTCTGGCCCGGGGGGGGGGGGGGGGGTTGAGCCTATAGAAGAAGGCCTCTCCCCTTCATTCCCTACGTGAAAATTCGTCACTTTTCTTCTCCCTCCTTTTGGTTGATGCAACAGAACCTCTCCAGCTCCTTGGGTGCAGCTCTCTCACCTCAGCAGCACTTTCTCTCTACAGCAGCACACTCTCTCTCTACAGTTCCAGCCCCTCCTCTCCAAAAATCTACCCCTCTCAGCTCATCTGGAACAGCAGCAACATCCTCTCTCCTTCTCCTAGCCTGGAGCAGCCACAGCCCCTTTCTCTCTCGTGCTGCAGTCTTTCTCTCTCTAGTGCAGAATTTCTCTCTCTACTGTTCCAGCCCCTTCCCCTCACAGAAAATCTGCCTTTCTCTGCACCTCTGGAACAGCAGCAGCTCATCTCTTACATCCCCTCCCTTGGGATCAGCATTGGCACTCTCTCTCTACAGCTATCACTCCATAAAGGCTTTCTCTCTCTAGCCTACAAGCTGTTTTTCTAAGCTATTCTCATTCCAGTCCCATTTCCACACTCTCCTCACCCAAGGGAGCTTCAGAGGCATCAAGGACTTCATCTACAAAAGGGTCAAGTCACAAAGGGAGTATGTATTGTCAAGTTTATCTCATTTACAATACTATTTCATGTTGTTTCTACTATCTTTCTAGAAACTAGTGCTTGCCTCTAATGTTGGATGTAAGTGGTGATTGTTGCAGGCTTCTTCCTTGTGGATTGGGCAAGCCAAGAGTTGAAACCTGAGCTTGGAGCCCTCCTTTCTGTTGTCAAAGATTGCTCAACAGGTTCAAGTGCTAGAAAGCAACCAAGCAGAAACTCATGACACAGGGCCCCAATCCCAAGGAAGAGGCCGTGCAGACAACAGCAACTCCAACAAGGAGGGAAGATCATCCTCTTCTTCCCCTCCTCGAGGTAGACGACGTCATCGGAGTCCATCTCCTTCGAGACATCCACAAAGACGAAGGTATGCAAAGCATAAGGTACCTCTTGGAGACAAGCTCTTCAAGTTTACCAAGTACAAGGGAGAGGACAAGCCCGAGGTCTTGCTGGCATGGATCCGAGACCTCGAGTATTTCTTTGAGGGGGACGAGTACGAAGACAAGGCGAAGATCCTGTTTGCCGTCCTACACATGCAAGATTGTGCTTCACTCTGGTGGGCAGCTATGGTCAACACTAGACAGCAAGCCCACACCTGGAAGAAGAACTTGATGAGGCACTTCCTGCCTAAGGAGTTTAAGAGAGATACAATGGTGCAGTGGGACATCCTCCGCCAACGCCAAGAAGAGAGAGTATGTTGATCATTTTTGGGATACTTAGTTAAAAGTTCAAGCATTCAGTAGGAAGGATAAAAAAGAGCAGCAAAGGAAGTTCTTTGCTGGCCTACGGTATGTCGTTCAACATGAGGTGGACATTGCCACACCTACTTCTCTCGCAGACACCATCAACATCGCCTTGAAGGTGAAGAAGAAGCAATCTTTCTCCAACAAGCGGAACGGCAACAACAACAACAAGCGGAAGTCCCAGGGAACCTCTTCCAAGGAACAAAAGGGTAAGGAGACACCAAAGGACGCACCAAAAGAGCAAAAGTCAGCCAGCCAGCCAGCCTCCTCCGAAGAAAGCAGCCCACACTTTCAGCTCATTGTCTCCACAACAGAAGCAAAAGTATTACTCCGAAGGGTGGTGCTTCAAGTATGGCGAGCGAGGCCACAACTTCTACGAATTCCCTCAAGCTGCCAAAAACAGCAGCAACAAAGAAGCAGCCCCCAAAAGGCCAGCTTTGGTAGTTGACAAGGTGGAAGCACCTTCAGAAAAGGGAGCTGCAAACGACACCCACAGCTTGTTGAAAACATGGGGTCAAGTAAAGGATCAATCCGCTTTGTTTTTTATAGATAGCGGAGCTACTCACAACTTTATTTCTCATGAGATGGCACAGAACTTGGGGATAGCCCCAGAGGATAAAGGAGAAGCCTTGAAGGCAACTGCAGCCTTCAAGAACCAAGAAGAGAAGGTGTACCCCATCATCGGCAAGCTTCGCGTACACATCCAGGGGTACTTGGATCATCTACCCTTCATGGTGGCACCACTTCAAGGATCAGATGTAATTCTCGGCATGCCCTAGCATAAGTAAGTCAACCCCCGAATCAATTATGTGAAGAATATTCTAACCCTCCAACATAAGGGTAGAGATGTGAGCATTACAGCGGGAGTTTCAAGAAACACCATTCCTACGGTAAGTCATGCACGATCTCCCAATTTGCTTAAGAAAAGAGTATGTTCTTTTCTAGTGTTTATACGCGATAAGCAACCAAGTGAAGAAAAGTCAGATCCTCTCACAAAAGAAAGATTAGATATTCTCTAGTTGCTTCTCTCAAGAACTTCCTAGTCACCTCCCTCCTGAGAGACCAGAAGATCACAAAATTGACATAGTTCCAGGGTCTTCACCTCCAGATAGACCCCCATATAGAGTTAGTCAATCCCAGCAAGATGAAATCTAATAGCAGTCCAAGAACTCTTGGACAGTAGTTCTCCCTTCTGCTCTCTTGTCTTACTAGTCCAAAAGAAGGATAAAACCTTCAGGATGTGCATAGACTATAGAGCCTTAAACAAGCACACAGTTAAGAACCGTTTCCCGATTCCTTGTATAGACGATATCTATGATCGTTTAGGAGGATTTGAAATTTTCAGCCGCATAGATCTTAAGAGTGGCTACCATCAGGTACAAGCTGTACTTGAGGACATTCATAAAACAGCCTTTTGAACCACATTTGGGCTGTATGAATATATGGTAATGCCATTTGGCCTTACCAATGCCCCAGCCACGTTCAATTCGCTGATGGAACGGTTGTTCAGGAACTATAGACAGTTCACTGCCGTCTTCTTTGATGACATCCTCATTTTCAGCAAGAATGAGGAAGAGCATAAGGAGCATCTAAAGATTGTACTTCAAATCTTAGCTGAAAATGCTCTTCACATCAATGAGAAGAAAAGTGAGTTCTTTCTTCCAGAGATTCACTATCTTGGTCACATTATCTCACGAGAAGGTGTCCGTATGGACCCAGCCAAGATACAGACAATTGTAGAGTGGCCTGACGTGAACAATGCCCATGAGGTAAGGTCTTGTAATTCATGCTCTCAAACTTTGGAAACATTATCTTTTAGGGATAGATTTTCTTGTAAAAAAAACTGATCATGAAAGTCTTAAATATTTTCTAACTCAACCTCTAATCAGAGAGAGACATATGAAATGGTCTACCTTTCTACAATCATTTCATTTTCAGATACAATATACTCCTAGAAAAGAGAATGTAGTGGCTGATGCCCTTTCTCGTAGACCACGGCTTCACCATATTTCAATTCCCTATCATGATGAGCTAACAGCCCTCAAAGAATTTTATGAGGGAGATGCTGATTTTGCTCAGCCATGGGCACATTTGAAAGATGGAGGCATCCATCATGCCTACCCTCCACTGGAAAAGCTCCTTTCGAAATTGTATATGGTAGATCTTTACCAACTCCACTCATGCAAACAAAAGAGAAAATCTTTGCCGCTGATCAATTCGTGGAGGATTATGACTCTGCTTATGCCACGGTTCGAGCAGCGATTCAAAAGGCACAGGAGAAACAAAGAGTAGCTGCAAATAAAAGACGGAGGGCGTTTGCGGTGAAAGAAGGCCAATGGATTGAAATTTGAGAAAGCCCGGTTAAAAACCAAAGTGGGCAAAAAGCGCATCTACTTCAAGCTATCCTTTCGATATTATGGTCCTTTTCAGGTGTTGCAGGTAATAAATGATGTCTCAGTCCGATTGAGACTTCCAAAGCATTGGAAGATCCACGATATCTTCCACGTAAGCTTGGTGAAACCCTTCATTGGGGAACCACCTCAAGAGCCCACACTAGACGATGCACCTGAAGTAGAGGACACTGAGATCTTGTTGATTCCAGAGCAAATTATTCTGCATAACTTCACTAAGCGACGTCGACGCACGACTCGCAAGATGTACCTTTTGAAGTTCAGAGGGCTCCCATCCACCGATGCCCAATGGGTGGACAAAGCTACATTTCAGGAAGCATTTCAATTGAGGACAACCGAATGAAAGACGGAGGGAATGTCATCCTGCTTCAACAACATGTTTCCACTTGCTTGGTAATATTTCTTTTTGTTTCTCAATAGTATGCTTTTTAACAAATGAAATGTTTTCCTACTGTTCAGTTACGGTCAATGGGGACTAGGTCTAGCATTTGAGGGTGGACCCCCTTGCTTGGGGTTATGGGCATTAGTGACCCACAAGAGTGATGGCCTCTCTTTGAGAGGGACATCTAGAAACAACACCCCACCTGAGTATCCAAACATGGGACCAATCAAATGCAAAGATTGCATACTAACCTAGGAACCATTCAAGAGAATGTTCCCTAAGCTTTGGGTGTGGGCTTGACAGCATGCCAAGAGTAATGGAGATACAAGATAAGACGACAAACAAATGAGCTCAGTATGGCTCAATTATGACCATAGAGTACATCAGTAAATAGTCCAAGCTGTTAGGAACCCGTGCGTGCGATCAGAATTGAATTCTGACAACTTTGAAATTTTAGGGTTTTTGGGAGTGACACGTGGCAGACTGCCACATGGAATCTGAGCTGGCAGGTCAGTCCACCTGTCCCACACGTGGCAACATGCGCGGCATGTGGCAGGGCATGCAGGCCAAGTATCTGGCCCCAAATCTAGTACATTTGGGGTAGGTTGTGGGCTGTCCTCTTTGGGACTGCAGCCCACCAAAAATCTGGGACAAGTGTCCACCTTCCACTCTGGGCTGGGGGGGGGGGGGGGGCTGAGCCTATAAAAGAAGGCTTCTTCCCTTCATTCCTTACATGAAAATTCGTCACTTTTCTTCTCCCTCCTTTTGGTTGATGCAGCAGAACCTCTCCAACTCCTTGGGTGCAGCCAGCTTCTCCTCAGGCCATTCTCTCACCTCAGCAGCACTTTCTCTCTCTACAGCAGCACACTCTCTCTCTACAGTTCCAGCCCCTCCTCTCCAAAAATCTGCCCCCTCTCAGCTCTTCTGGAACAGCAGCAGCATCCTCTCTCCTTCTCCTGGCCTGGAGCAGCCACAGCCCCTTTCTCTCTCCTGCTGCAGTCTTTCTCTCTCTACTGCAAAATTTCTCTCTCTACTGTTCCAGCCCCTTCCCCTTGCAAAAATCTGCCTTTCTCTGCACCTCTGAAAAAGCAGCAGCTCCTCTCTTACATCCCCTCCCTTGGGATCAGCATTGGCACTCTCTCTCTACAGCTATCACTCCATAAAGGCTTTCTCTCTCTAGCCTATAGGCTGTTTTTCTAAGCTGTTCTCACTCCAGCCCCATTTCCACACTCTCCTCACCCAAGGGAGCTTCAGAGGCATCAAGGACTTCATCTACAAAAGGGTCAAGTCACGAAGGGAGTCTGTACTGTCAAGTTTATCTCATTTACAGCACTATTTCATGTTGTTTCTACTATCTTTCTAGAAACTAGTGCTTGCCTCTAATGTTGGATGTAAGTGGTGATTGGTGCAGGCTTCTTCCTTGTGGATTGGGCAAGCCAAGAGTTGAAACCTGAGCTTGGAGTCCTCCTTTCTGTTGTCTACCTTGTACATATGCTCTTGAGTCTTGTATCTAGGTCCTAGGCTTTCACTGAGTTCATCAGTTTGGAAGGTGCATTGCACCTTGGTCTTGTCTTGTTTCTCCATTTTCAAGAATAAAGTGAGCCTGAATAAGGGGGGGGGGGGGGCGTCTTGGCCCCTCAATTATATTGCAATTTCCAATGATGTCACTTTGTGTTTAAGCTGTAGAAGTCTTAATTCCAACTTATTTGCAATCTCTTAAGTTCAAGTATATGTGTTTGGCAACTCGCAATCATTTCATTCAGACGCCTCTGCAAAATCCGTTGTCTGAATTGATAGAAAGCACCGAGTAGTTTACACTATATGATTTCATTCTCTCCCAAATGAGCATCCAAGCAAAAAAATACTTAAGCCTTGGACAATCTAGCTAATAGGGCAACACACTACTTAAGATAGAAAGAATTTATTGCAATATTAGTAGGCCGCAACATGGACGAAAACTTCACAAGGTGAAATTTGCATGTCCGCTAATATGGCAGAATTGTTTCTAGATGAATCCAGAAACATGCCCAAACTCATCCTGTAAAAATAAAACACATAGTGCAGTTTCAATCTCATGATCCTCACGCATAAGATTGAAAACCATAACCTCGAATTGGCTCCATTGCCAACTTTTTCTTGAGAGTGTTGAATGCTATCTTTTGCCACTCTCCCCATCTGAAAACTACATACTTCTTAGTTAAATCAACAAAGTGTCTGATGAATCTCCTGTAATAGGAACAAAACATCCAAGAAGCTGCATACTTAATGCACCGTTCTCAGCTTGGGTCATTCTTGGATGGATTTTTTCACATGAAATCACATGAACAAGATGGTGGATTTTTTCCAAAAAAACTCACTTTTCTTTCCATTGATGTAGACCTTATTGTCTCTCAATTCTTGAAACATAATAGCCAAATGTTTCCTGCTCTCTTCTTCTGACCTTGAAAACACAAGGATATCATCATAAAAAGTATATGTGAAGTGCCTATGAGGTCTGAAGATCCGGTCCATCGTTCTCTTGAATTAGACCAAAGGGCATGACTAAGAACTAGCACCGCCCAAAGGTCGTCTGAAAGGTCCTCCGAAAGGCCGTCTGTGAACGTCTTGGGCATGGATTCTTATCTGGTGATAGCCATTTTTCAAACCTATCTAGCTGAAAATTCTGGCTCCTTCCAAGCTATCCAACACATCATCTATGCGTGGCATCGAAAATCGGTTCTTGACGGTCACCTTGTTGAGGGTTCTATAACCAGCCAACACACATGCGATAAGAGCTATCTTTCTTTTGAACCAGTAATACAAGTGAACAAACAAGAGAGGAACTGGTTCTAATAAGTCTTTTGGACAGCAAGTCCTGTACCTGAGACGTGATCTCCTCAATCTGGGCTGCACTCACCTGATAAGGTGGCTAGTTAGGAGGCTCACTTCCTACAATAAGCTCGATGGTATGATTCTCCAATTTGCTTTGGAGGTAGCTCTCCTGGCTGAGACTATAAAAAGCATTTCTTAAAGGATTCTAAAAACTGAAAATTCTCTTGTTCCTACGGATTTAACTCAACTTTTGGATCATCGACTTTATCCCTAACCAAAATCATGTATGGAGAAATGGAAACTTTATTGCTTTTCCAATTTAAACACTTGATACAATAGGAATGGCTTTCCCTTTTAACTTTAGCAACAATCCCATGCTCTTTGTTCTTATGAGAGTGAAGACAAGTGTCCTTTCAAGCATCATAAGATATACTCCCATTCTGTGCTTTTCCAATTTAAACACTTGATACAATAGGAATGGCTTCCCCTTTTTCCTTTAGCACAATCCCATGCTCTTTGTTCTTATGAGAGTGAAGACAAGTGTCCTTTCAAGCATCATAAGATATACTCCCATTCTGTGCAACCATGGAATTCCCAAAACTATATCATAGTGATTCAACGGAGAGATTGCAATGAAGGAGGCCGGGGCTGAATTGGTGAAGCGCTAAAGATGGCAGGAAAGGGGGAAGAGGAGAGGGGAGAGGAAAGAGGAGAGAGAGATAGGAGGGAAAGGGGTAGAGGGAGAGGAAGAGAGAGAGGAGGAGTGAGGGGAAGAGAGAGAGAGAGAGAGATTGGGAGAGAGAGTATAAGCAACTCGTAGGAGGAAGGAGGTGGGAATAGATAGGATTAGATGTCACATCAAAAGGAGGTATACAAATGGGGGTGGATGGGGACTTATATAGTCCCTCCACATTTCCCACCTAAGAGGCCTCTAAAGGTCCTCTAAATTGCCCCTTTTTTTCCTCAAAATTTTACAGCATGGCTGTCCAAAAAGAGTGCAACAAACAGCAATTACTAAGCCCGGTAGGAGATAGGAGTGGTCTTGGACAATGCTTAATGGCTGCCATGAATTTTCATCCTCAAGGAGTCCCCGCCACTTGATAAGATACACTATGTAGACCTTGTTGCGGAGTACATATGATGCGCTCTGGAACATAGAGGATGTGGCCCTCATCCATAGGTGGCAACTCAGGAAGAACATGGACATGCTGTTCCACATGTGGTTTCAGCAAAGACACATGGAAAACATCATGGATCTTGGAGGTACTGGGTAGCTCCAACTAATATGCTACCTCTCCAACCTTGTGGATGATCTTGTAAGGACCGTAATACCTATGAGCAAGCTTGTGTTAGTATTACCTTTCAGCGAGGCATATCGGTTCTTATGGAGAAGCAAATGCACATAATCTCCCTCTTTGAAAGACAAATATCTCCTGCATTCAGGCATCCTCCATATTATTTTTTGCCAACTGCAGAAGGGCATCCATCCTCTCCAAGTCATTTTGTGCTTGCTGATTTTTCACAACCATGTCAGCAATTGAAGTAGGCATCCCTACCTTGCCTCCGTACATCGCCTCAAATGGGCTCATGCCAATGGAGAGATGCTTGGTACTGTTGTAGCAAAATTCATCAAGTGTCAACCATTTATCCTAAGACTTCTGAGTATCATGACAAAAGTGGCTCAAATAGTCCTCCACCCATTTGTTCACCCTTTCTAACTGTCCATCAGTCTCAAGATGGTAAGCAGTGCTAGGTGTGAGTAACGTACGCACTGCTGTAAATAACTATTGCCAAAAGTGACCCATAAATTTTGCATCTCTGTCACTGACAATTTCCTTAGGGAAACCATAATGCTTAAAGACATACTTAATGAAAACCTATGATGCTGAATACCGGGTCTTAGTGGGTATGAAATGGGCTTGTTTTGTCATCCTATCCACCAGAACAAAGATGTCGTCCCATCCCCTCTCTGTAGAAGGCAATCATGTGATGAAATCCATTGCTATGTGCGTCCAATTGCCCTCTGGAATGGGTAATGGCTACAAAAGACCTGCAGGTTAGCTTGCTGTCCACTTTATTCTGTTGGCAAGGCATGCATTCAGCCACGTATTTAACCATATCCCTCCACATGCCTTCCCAGGTAAAGCTCTGCTTAAGTCTTTAGTGACACCCGTATGTCCAGCCATGGGAGAAGAGTGCATTTCTTGCAAAACCAGCTGTCTATATTTTGAGTCTAGCACTAAATAAATTCTGTCCTGGCACCATAACAGCCCATTAAATTCTGTCCTGGCACCATAACAGCCCATTATGCAATTTGAATTCCGGATGACCTGACTAGAAGGCTTCAGCAAATCTGAAAATATGGGAGCTGCCTTAGAATTCTGCATATACTATTTGAATGCCATGAATCCACTCCTGATATATGGTAGAAATAGCAGACACTTGCAAGCCCACATCCTAGACAAGACATCTACAACCACATTTTCCTTCCCTTTTCTGTACTCAATGTCAAAATCATAGAATTGGATTGCAGCCAACCACCTCTTCTGCTTATAGGAAAATTTTGGCTGGGTGAGGAAGAATATGAGTGTCCTATGATCTGTTTTCACCTTAATTTTACTACCATACAGAGATGGTGCCATTTCTGAAAGCATGCAAGATAGCCAACATCTCCTGATCATAAACATGGTAATTGAGTTCTTTGGCATCAAACTTCCTACTTTCAAAGGCTATTACCTGTGTTCCTGCCTCAGAACAGCCCCCAATCCTTTGCCACTCGCATCTGCCTCCATAATGAAAGGACACGCAAATCAAGGCATACTAAGACAGATGCATGAGTGAGAGCAAATTTCAGGTCTTCAAAGCTACGTTGTGCTTCCTTTGACCACCGAAAGCATCCTTCTTTAAGAGGTCAGCAAGAGGAGCTGCCCTCTTGGAAAATTTGCGAATAAAGCACTTGTAGAAGGAAGCAAGACCTAAAATCCCTCTCAATTGGGTGGGATTTTGTGGCTATGGCCAATCTTTGATGCATTTCACCTTTGCGGGATTCACCCGAATGCCACGTCTACTCACAATATGCCCCAGATACTCAACCTCCTTTGCCATAAAAGTGCATTTGCTAGCTTTTGCATAAAGCTGATGCATCCTCAAATTTTCCAATGCCCCTGTCTATCTTTGCTATAAATGAGGATATCATCAAAGAAAACTAGCACGCATCTGAAAAGAAGAGGCTGCAATATTTTGTTCATCAGCACCTGGAAGGTGTCCAGTGCATTAGTCAATCCAAGAGGCATCTTGAATTCATACAAGCCCCGTTCTGTGCAAAAGGCCATCTTGTGCTCATCTCCTCCTTTCGCCCTGATTTGATGGTAACCAGACCTCAAATCAATCTTCGTGAAAAACTGAGCACCCTTGAATTCATCCAACAGGTCATCTATCCTCACATTGGAAACTGTTCTTGATAGTGGCCTTATTTAGATCTATGTAATCAATGCACATGTGGTATGATCCATCTTTCTTCTTCACTAGAAGCACCGGGGAGACAAAAGGAGAAGTGCTATGAGAGATGAAGTTCCTCTCAAGCCATTCCCGCACTTGTACTACCACTTCCTCCCGCTCAACCTTAGAGAGACGGTATGGGACTTTGTTTATGGGCTTACTGCCAGGCTCTAACAATGGCATGATCAACATCCCTCTTGGGAGGCAATTTGGATGGCATATCAGCAAATACATAAGAAAACTCCAAGAGCAACTCTTGCATATCACAATCCAACACGGGAATGCTACCTCCTCGAGATACTGACACATTCAATGCATAGAGGGCATGCTCCTTCGTGAGCTCTCTAGCCAACTGCCTTGCTGAAATAACCTGCAATTTAGGAGTGGCAATGCTACAGTTGTACCCTCGTGGACAAAGCAAAGTGATAGGGCATTTAAGTCCATGCTGATTTCGCCCAATGACTTCAACCAATCAAAGCCCAAGACATCTATATGGGTCCATGTCCTAGTGCCAAGAGATCCCCAGTAAATTCATAATCTTAAGATAGTGCATCTTGGCACCAAAATTTACTGATCAAATAATGTCCATTTGCCACCTCTACTCTCAGCCCACTATCAATCTCAGTAGCAATCAGTCCCACCTTCTGTAATGACTTAGAATTGATGAAACTATGAGTGCTACCGCTGTCCACAAGCATGTGAACAGTCCTGCCATTAATTTGTCCTTTCAATCTAATAGTTTCAGCACTTTTGGCATCCATCAAGACATGAAAGAGGTGGTAATTAGGTTAGATTCAACTAGCTCAGAGTCCTAAGTGTCTTAGCAGTCCTAGGAGACCTAGGTTAGCGTACTAACTGTCCTAGGTGACATAGGACCCCCCCTTTATAAAAAAAAAAGGGGCAGAATTTCCAACCTCTTTTAGGGCCCTTTCACAGCCCCGTTTGGAGCCATTTCGACTCCATTTTGAAGCCTCTTCATTGATTGTCCTCTCGAGCTTCGCCATCGGTCCCTTTAGTGGTTCTACACACGCTATCAGGTGCTCATTACAGCAAGTTTTGCTGTCTACTCCATTTCCTTGCCATTATTCAAGCTGCTCTCTTTCAAATAGCCACCATGCCACCCAAGTGTGCCCCTCGGGATACATTGCATGATAGTGATAAGGCTGCTCAGCATGAGCAATTGCCTTCCATAGTGGGTGCATCCACTAGTGGTACAGAGATCCCTATAACTCAGCCTCTTTCTCTTGCATCTCGAGAAGCACTGGCAACGTAGACACAGTTTTTGGATACCCTTGCTTCTATGCTCCAGGGTGCTTCCGCCAGATGGGACAAGAGCAGCCATGCAGGATATGGCTCTTGCCCAGATGGGATAGTAGCTCGAGCAGCAGATTGGCCATACCTACGACCATCAGTCTTCTGGACCGTTGCATGTGCCCCAGCATGGGGATTAATTGAACTTAGATGATGCATTTTCTATGCCACAGAACACCTTCTTGCAAGATCTTTTGGCTCACATCTTCCTGCATCTATGCAGGCTGAGCCGTCTCTTTTGGGCCGACCCATTGGTGAGCATCCGGTTAGTGCTCCTTTCACCACACCAGCGAGTATGCCTGGAGCTGGCTTTGGTTTATATGGCAGCCCACACCCCTGGGAGAGAGGCCAGTCCTCTTCTCATCCCTTTGGTGTGCCATCATTTCGGAGAGATGCATTTGGCAGAGAGACCCAACCAGGGGTTTATGCACCTATCGCTCCGCCAATGAGCACATATAGCCAGACGCAGCCAGTGCATCAGATGGCAACAGCTACTACGCAGCAGAGGGTTAGTGGTGGGCAGCATGCCACTTTTCACGAGATGCTGGCAGATTCCTTGCATTCATGTTAGGCCTTACCTAAGGCCATCAAACTGTCCTTCTCCGATTATGTGAACCTCAAGTGGGATGATGCCCACACTTTCGGGGGTTACACACACAGGAATTATGCAGCCAAGGATATCAAGGACAAACTCACAGTGCATAAGTTCAAAGGGATCACTCGCATACCTAATGAGCTGGAGGAGTGGCTTACGAAGCTGGAAGATTATTTCCGCTTCTACCCAAAGCAGGATGAGGACCGCATAATCTTTGCGAGTATGCGCATGCAAGACTATGCACATACTTGGTGGGGTTATATGAGGGACTCGCCTCAGAGGCCAACCACATGGATGGAGTTCAAGGAGTTGATGATCACCACATTTGTATCCCCGCTCATACTGGAGCAATATCTGGCTGAATTCTATGCATTGTCACAGACTGGTACTTTCCAAGAGTACTTGCAACGCTTTTGGAGACTTTCCTTGTTTGTACAAGACGTATTTGAGAGAGGGAAGTCACTACATTTCATCCAAGGATTGAGTCCTTCTCTCGATGTAGATGTGAAGGCACATAACCCTCAAACAATTGAGTGTGCAGCCCAATTGGCAGAGGTGTTTGCAACCAAATATGCCAGCAAGTATAAGATGACAGCGGGCAGCGCATATGGGAATGCAAATGAGGCTGAGAAGAAGCCTAAGGTGACTGATTGGCATGATAGGAAATCAGCAGCAGCACCATTTCCAAGGTTTCCCACTATTATAGGCAGCAAGTGCCATATGCTAAGCAGTCATTTGATGCTAAGCCAAGTGCTGGAAATGAAAAATCAGAATTTAAACAACACACCACAGCTATTATGGACAACAGAAAGCGAATAAACTTATGCTTTAAGTGTGGTGAGAAGTGGACTCTTGAGCATCGGGAAGTTTGCAAAATGCGTAATAGTGGTACTGCAAAACTCAGCATGATTATTGAGATATCAGAAAATGAGGATTTAATTGATGCTTCTGCATAGGACGTGGAAGAAGCTCCAGATACTGGACCCACGAAGAGGACTGATTTCCCCTTTGATCCCAGTGGTGCCAAGAGATCCCCAATAAATTCATAATCTTCAAAGAGCTTGATCCTTGCATCTTGGCGACAAAATTTACTGATCAAATGCTGTCCATTTGCCACCTCTACCCTCAGCCCATGATCAATCTCAGTAGCAGTCAGTCCCACCTTCTGTAATGTCTTGAAATTGAAACTATGAGTGCTACCGCTGTCCACAAGCATGTGAACAGTCCTGCCATTAATTTGTCCTTTCAATCTAATAGTTTCAGCACTTTTGGCACCCATCAAGGCATGAAAACAGATAGCATAAATTGTTTGTTGCGCATCCCAATAGATCTCCTCCTCTTCTACAAGAGCATTTCAACTTGCATCCTCTCGCACATGAAAAGGCATAGCAACCTGATGCTCCACATGAAAGGCTGTAGGCCCACGGCCTCATATGCCACAGGTGGGCTGAGTGTCATTAGATGTGTACCATGCATATTATGTTCAATAGCACCACCGGGATCAAAGGGGAAATCAGCCCTCTTCGTGGCTCCAGTATCTGGAGCTTCTTCCACATCCTATGCACCCTCTGAATCATCATGAGTGGCATCCAAACTCTCCCTGCCTCAATCCTTAGCTGATGTAACCAGACTCACAATTGTCCGATGGCGATCCTTAATGCATGTGCGACTCTCCTATCTTCGAGGTACTGAGGTCTGATGACGAGACCATGCTCGGAGACCCTCAAGAAGTGGCAATGGTAGAGCTAGATCTTGGTGGGAAACTCCCCTCCCCCCCAAGCCCTAGACGTATGTAGCTGGAGGATGATCTCATCTTGTGGGATCTGTTAAAGTGCGAGGAAGCTTGCTGAAAAATGAGATCAAAGAGAGAGAGAAGGAGAGGAGCGAAGAGACACGTTGAGAAGCCAAAAGAGTAACTTGCATTAAAACTGAAAACTGCATACATACATTGGGCGCCTAATGTTAGGGCCTCATTTATTCATACCACTCTTTGTACCTTAACAATTGCTACACATTTATTGTACTACCCTTCATTTATTTGCTGCCCCCTTGCACATTAGATTGACATCATTATTTTAACTCTCACACTCCCCCTTAATGATCAATCTGTTCTCTTTTACATTCATCATGTTCCTGAATTTTTCCAACTTATCTCGAGACAATGCTTTAGTAACATGTCTGCTGCTTGATCTTCAGTAGAGCAATAAACCAGCTCTATCTCCTTTGCTTGCACCTTCTCACGAACATAATGATAATGAATTTCAATATGCTTCGTCCTTGCATGGAATACTGGATTTTTAGCAATCTGAATACAGCTTTGATTGTCACAATAAATCACTGTTGCACCTGCCTCTACTTCATGTATTTCAGCCAATAAGCACCTCAGCCACACTGCTTCACAAACGGCACTTTTTGCTGCAATATACTCAGCTTCAGTGGAGGATAAAGCAACCGTGGGCTGCTTCTTACTCTTCCATGAAATAACTCCAGAGCCAAGTGAGAAACAATATCCTGAGGTAGATCTTCTGTCATCAACACCGCTGGCCCAATCAGAATCACAATAACCAGCCAGCAATAAATCACAAGATGCAACAAATTCGAGACCATAATTATAAGTGCCCTTCATGTATCTCAACAACCGCTTTGCTGCCTTCATGTGGCTTTCCTTTGGATCTGCCATATACTGACTTAGAGCACTCACTGCATATGAAATATCCGGCCTCATGATAGTAGCATAAATGAGACTGCCAACCAGTTTCCTATAACCTGTGCCATCCACTTTCTTTTCATCTACACGTGAGGTTAGCTTCTCATTCAATTCCATGGGGGTGTGCATTATTTTTGAATCAGCCATTTCAAATCTTTCAAGTACATCTTTCACATACTTGGATTGGGTAAGAAACATACTGTTTTCTTGCCTCCAAACTTCAATACCAAGACAGTAATAAAGCTGTCCCAAATCCTTCATGTCAAATTCAATTGACAAGCTCTTCTTTATGCGCTTAATCAATGAGGTGCTACTTCCTGTGATTACCAAATCATCCACATAGACAATGATCAATAATAAATCTGCATTTTCATGAAAGACATAAAGGTTGGAGTCATTCTTACTCCTCATGAAGCCATTCTTTGTGAGATACTCATCAATCCTTGAGTACCATGCCCTGGGAGCTTGTTTCAAGCCATACAACGCCTTCTTAAGCTTGCACACAAGCCTCTCCTTGCCTTTGATTTCAAAGCCTTGGGGCTGTTGCACATATACCTCCTCTTCAAGAATGCCATTAAGAAAGGCAGACTTGACATCCATTTGTGCGACAGACCACCCATGATGAGTGGCCACTGCCAAAACCAATCGTATGGTTGTCATTTTTGCAACTGGAGCAAATGTCTCCTCATAATCAATCCCTTCTTTTTGCACATAACCTTTAGCAACCAGCCTTGCCTTGTACTTGTCCAAGGTGCCATTTGCCTTGTACTTGATCCTGAAAACCCACTTAGTACCAATGGCCTGCTTCCCATGAGGTAACTCAACAAGTGTCCAAGTGTTATTCTTCATGATAGAAGAGTATTCTTCTTCCATTGCTTCTTTCCATTTGCTGTTTTTGATTGCTTCAGAAAATGAAGTGGGTTCATCATTAGAAAGAACTTTTGCCATCAAAGCAAAGTTCACATGTGACGTACCTTTGTCCTTGATTCTTTGTGATCTTCTCAGCCCATCATTGCTACTTTCAGCCTGCTCCAAAGTACTACTATCTTCAATAGTTTTGATATACCATCTGGGCAATTTCTTCACACTTTGTGGATTGTCTGCATCATCATCCATGGGAACCACATTTGGAATATTTGGGACTGTTTCATGCACATCTTGAGGCCGAATGCCTTCATTGATACTCGCTGGCCTGTTTTGAGCTGCCTTGAATCCTTCATCTTTCTTGTCGCCCGTCTCTTCATCAACCTCAAAGAAAATGAGGGGATCTTCATCTTCTTCCACCAAATGAAAATCAGCGCTGTCATAAAGTTTGTAAGCCTTTGAACATGTTGCATATCCAATAAAGATACACTTAATTGATTTATCATCCAATTTCTGCCTGTTTTGCTTGTGCACATGAGCATATGCCAAGCATCCAAACACACGAAGATGAGACACATTTGGTTTCTTACCATAATAGACTTCCTCAGGAGTCATACCATCAAGCGCTTTTGTTGGAGATCTATTCTGCAAATATATGGCTGTGTGGACAGCCTTTGCCCAAAACTTACGTCCCAATCTTGAATCTTTGAGCATGCATCGTGCTCCTTCCACCCCAATGCGATTCTTTCTTTCCGCTACTCCATTTTGTTGAGAGCTTTAAGCTGTAGTAAGTTGATGAAACATACCACTTTCATTGCATAACAAATCAAACTCATTTGACATGAACTCACCTCCTCTGTCTGTGCGGAGAGTCTTCACTTTCATACTTGTTTCATTTTCCACATAAGATTTCCATTGCTTGAACACATCAAGAGTTTCACCCTTACTTTTGAGAAAATACAGCCAACACTTGCGTGAATAATCATCAATAAGGGACATAAAATAACGTGATCCACCAAGTGAATTCACTTGAGCCGGTCCCACAAATCACAGTGTATCAATTCAAGTTTTTGTGTTGCTCCCCATGAGCTTGCTTTTGGAAATGGAGTCCTTGCATGCTTGCCCAAGGCACAAGGCTCACATACACCCGGTATCTCACCAATCTTTGGGATTCCTGTGACCATGCCATTGTCAAATAAATACTTAAGTGCTTTCATATTTAAATGACCATACCTCCTATGCCAAAGCTGAGAGGTTTGCTCCGTTTGAGACATCAATACTTGCTGGTCACTCATAGTAATTAGCTTGTACAACCTGTCATTGCTGCGTATGCCACAAGCAACTTCTTTTCCCTCATTCTTGAGGTCTTTTATGATGAAGTACTCCTTGAAAAACTCAACACTCATGTGCTGATCTGTTATGCAGCCCACAGAAAGCAAATTTCTTGCCAAATTAGGAATCCACAATACATTTTTAAGAGTACCAATCTCACCATTTTTGAGCTTGATAGGTATGTCGCCATATCCGTGAATGTTTTGTGTGGAATCATCACCCAAAAACACTTTGTTACTGCCTTCTTCATCAACATACTGAGAAAACCAATCACCATTGCCGGTCATGTGCGCTGTGGCACCCGAATCGACATACCATTCCCCACGATAGTGGGACTGTTTTGTATGATCAGCCATCAACAAAAACTCATCCTTGCTATTTCTTTCATTATTTTGATTTCCTTCTCCCGCAAAGTTGTTGCTATTTTGCCTTTGCCAATTTGAGAAGCCTCTGCCTCTCCCTCTTGATTGTTGTGCATGCTGTTTTATGCGACATTCACTCTCCACATGACCATCCTTCCCACAATAGTAACACGGGCCTCTTCTTGAAGTGTAGGAGCTGCGTCCTCTTCCACGAAAGTTGCCTCTATATCCTCCTCTTCCTCGAGGGGTAAATTGCCTTCTTTCTTGATAGGAGGAGTTCGAATCTCCCCCTTCTTCATGCCTGCCCTGATTTTGCCTTTCATTGTTTCGATTCCATCCACCTCTTCCACGGCCACGCCATGGTCTTCCTCTCACGGTGAATGCTTCATCTTTGTTCTTGGAACTCTTCGTCCCGCTTCCTTGTCTTCTTAACTCTTCTTGTAGCAAGAGAGCACTCAACTCCTCAAAGTTAGGAGTGGTCTCCCTCACCATTAGGGAAGTCACCAAATGTTGCCATGGTGAATTGCTTTCATTGATAGTAAGCCCATTCATGGTTATGCTTACCATATCCACATCTGTTACAACCTCATCGACTGAGAGCAATTGGTCAGTGATATCTTTCAAACAAGTCAAATAGGCAGTGATTTGCTCATTTGGTTCCTTCTTAAAAGCATGCAACTTTTGTTTAAGGAACAACAACCTTGTTGTATTTACTGATTCAAATAGAGTTTGAAGAGTTGTCCATGCTTCATCTGGAGCTGTAGCAACACTTATTTGAGGAATGATGCTGTCCTTCACATTCATGTTGATGTAACAAAGAGCTTTTTGAGCTCTTTTATCAAATTTTGCTTGAACTTCAAGTTCTTCTTCATACCTTTTATCCTCAGCCCTCTTTTCTTGAGGTGTCATATTGGGCACCGTTACTGGCTTCATCACATCAGGCCTTTCATCTTTGCCTTCTACAATCTCCCACAAGTCTTTCAACTTTAAGAGATTCTTCATCTTAAACTTCCAAATTGGATAGTTTTTGCCATCAAGCTTCCCACTTTCTGGGAGCATAAAATCAACCTTGCTGTCCGCCATTTTGACTGAATTACAGTAAGCAACAAATTAGAATAATCACCCCAAAATACACTTCAAACACGCAGCGGATACCTTACTATTTTGGGGTCTTCAAATCCTCAATTTTAGAGGTCTTTGGCTGGTCTTTTGGGCTGCAAATCTTCTTCACTTTCATGCCTTCATGGCACTCAATCTTGGGCTGTTCTTGGCTGGTCTTTTTCTTCATTCATTGACACGTCTTGCAAACACATATGGGCTGCCCTCTCTTCGTGGCTTCACCTACCATAGGGCTGCCCCTTTTCTTATGTACTTGTTTCTCGCTTGATCTTCAATCAAGCCATGCGAGCTGTTGCATCTCTTCCTTGGAGTCAAGGGCTTCATTCTTCGTCACTTGTGTGGCATTTCTACCCATCAAACTTGGGCACTTTCTCGCCATAACAGGGCTGATTGCTTTCTCACCTTCTTGGGGCTGATTCGCACTTCGTTCATGGGCTGGAAATTCAATCCAACATGCCCACGCTGTTCCACAAAACTTGTGGCTTCAAAATTCTTCACAAACAGGGCTGATTTCATCACAAAAACAGGGCATATCTTTTCTCCATCATCTCGGGGCTGTTTGCTTCCATTTTGGGGGTCAAAACCAGGGCTGAAACCCTAATTTCGAGATAGTTCAGATCCATTTACTGATTTCTTCCACTTGGGGCCTGATTTTTCATCACTTTTAGGGTTGGAAACTGCGCAAAAACCCTAATTCCGGGATCTTTTACCTCCTTGGGCTGATTCTCTCCACTTTTAGGGTTGATTTCAAATCTACTTCATAGCAAGGACCTTCTCCTTTGTTGCTGAAGCAAAACCCCTCTGATTTGGGGCTTATTTTCATCAATTTTTATTGCAGAAACCCTAATTTCGAGATTTTCTTCAAAGTTTTTGTAACTTTTTCAGAATTTCTTCTTCAATGTTGGTCGTTTTGCCTCATAGACTGCTGCTGAGCAAGGGCGACCTAAAAACGCCTCCATTTTTAAGGTCAAAATGACAAAAAACCCTAATTTCGAGATTTTTAAGATTTTGCCCAAATTTTTTTTTTTGACTTTTTCATACTGTTTTTGGTGAATGCTGATGCTGAAGACTTCTCCTACAGGGCAGCTACAATGCGATTTCAAAACGCTTGGTTTTAGGGCTCGAAACCCTAATTTTCGTCACTTTTTGGGTGCAAAATTTCTGCATGTGTTCTTCCCTTGCATCGCTTCACTTGGGCTCCTCCTTTCCTTACTTGTAAACTGAATTTTCTGATCAAATAACAGGCTGATCACGCAAAATCTTCATATCTTCGCTTTCTAGAATCCTCTTTCAACTTTCTTCGCGTCAAACTGTCTGCAATCGCGAGGGAATCGCTTCTATCCAACTCTCATGCACTCTTCCTGCTCTGATACCATGTTAAAGTGCGAGGAAGCTTGCTGAAAAATGAGATCAAAGAGAGAGAGGAGAGGAGCGAAGAGACACGTTGAGAAGCCAAAAGAGTAACTTGCATTAAAACTGAAAACTGCATACATACATTGGGCGCCTAATGTTAGGGCCTCATTTATTCATACCACTCTTTGTACCTTAACAATTGGTGCACATTTATTGTGCTACCCTTCATTTATTTTCTGCCCCCTTACACATTAGATTGACATCATTATTTTAACTCTCACAGGATCATCTTGAGTGGTGCATCCACGCTGTACTGAAAGGGGAGAAGTCTGTCCATCTAAATGGCGTGACAACCAAACCATGTGGATACTCGCCATGCGTACCATGATCAACACCAGTCTCTGCTAGTCACCTAGAAGACTCCAATGCTATCCTTAGTAATCTCCATTGGGGTAAGGCCCAAACTCTGTGGAGGAATCTCACTGTCTAAAAGATGGCATTAACTTGGAGAGGGCTCATAGCAAACTCTGTCTGTATAATCTGATGGGGGACCGAAGGCTTACATCGAATCATCCTAGATCCCATAGTCACTTGTAACCTCTCAAATCTCTTCCACTCTGTCGCTGAAATGTCACTCCCCTAGAAAGGTGCTACGTACATAGCAGTCGGTATCACCAAGGAGTCAAAGAGCCAATCCTTCGTCGCAGGGTCCTGAAAGTGTGCCTGGAAGCACCGCCTCTCTAGTCGGGCCAGAGCACCCCGTCCTCGTGTGAGTCGTGATGTACTTGCATGGATCATCGTGAAACCTAGTCTGGTGAACACTACCCCCAAATATGTGTAATACTGCACTATACCAAACAAGGGTACTCAAAGGATTCCATAATTGACCAACCGACTAATCCTTCATGTTGCACATAAGAGTACTGAATTTACAATATCCCAAGAGGCATGGCCCTATCAAATCTCACTTTTTACCACATCACTTTGCCACCATTTTGGGTGTTCCATTGAATACACAAACACATGACCACAAGGGAGGCCTATGCCCCAATACTCTAGACAACTTTATCAAAACAAAAGCATGCGCAATTTCGATCTCAAGAGAGCACACACTAAAACGGCTTCAAAGCATCAGCTTCTCATATTAATGAGATTAATTTGCCTAGTAGGTCACTACATTCTAGAGTTTACAATCTTAAAACACACAAGGCCATTGCGTCTGCATTCTCCAACCAGTAACTTTCACCTTGCAAATTTGGACCTGAAGGGAAGAAGGGAATGAATAAAAACAAAGAGAGGAGGAAAAGATGTTTTGGGGAAGGGAATGTAACCTTCAAGTATTCCAAGCACTCGTCCTTACACATTATCTATAAAACCTTCCCTAGCTATGTCATCGTCTACTCATGTGAAAGTGACAAATAAAATGCTAGATTACATACCGTGTGAAGCCAAAAAGTGTCCATTAGACTCTTGCCTCCTCTAGGAACACTGATACTCCACTTTCCACCCAATGCACATGTTGGGTCTTCCCACTTTGGTTCAATCCCAGCCTTGAAACAATGAAAATCTACTCCATGTATTAATTGGCTTGGTTGAAGAACATTATTGTAGAGGCTACATGACCAATGAAACATAAATTACATCCATGTTAGGCAGTTAAGAGCATCACAAAGAAAGACTCAACTGTGGAAAAAAGAATGTGCATGTATAAAATATATCGTCAAGATTCACTTTCCAACTTGAGACATTCAAAATCTGCTCTAAATATCCCCTATTCAGCCAAATCACCTTAATATGGAATGTGCATGAAACATGAGACAAAGGTTTAAAAGCCCCACCAAAAGAAAAGGCCAACATGAATAATAAAACAAAAGAAAGGAAAAGTTCTTATTTGTTCTTGTATCACTGACTTCACCGTAGCACACTCCCTCCAGGAGCTGATCACACATACCTATTCTTCACTATCGCCACCCCATGCTTAGCCACACCACACACACCACATAGGAAGCACGACACCTACCACGACATACACTTTGATCACAACCTCTCACCGGCCTACTCTGGACGCCTAAACAGACTCCTAACCTACATCGATCACATACCACTCATAGAGGACCGTGCTGCCCTGATTAGTCGCACTCTCCACGAGGCTGCCCTCCAAATCTTTCCCCACACCACACGGTCCACTAGACCACCACCTCTTGGTTCTGTACCCTGCAACAATTGGTATGATGCAAAGTGCAAGGCTTATCGCCGACAGCTCCGATTTGAAACCAAATGTCACCTCCCGAAAACACCAAACACGGTACACAAGTACCGACGTCTCGTACGTCAGAAGAAGCAGGCATTTCTTCATCGAAATGAGGAGCTGCTGCTGCACATCTTGTACAGCAGCAACTCTAAGAATTTTTGGCGCAGATTCCTTGAGCGTAGGTCCCCATCACCCCTCACCGACACAAGAGTCTGGCACACGTATGCACACCATCTTTATGATGTCCCACTCCAGATCTCATACACACACCTCGCCCCACCACTTGCACATTGTTCACCAGAGGGGGAGTCAAGGACGCGACATTGAAACTGCACAATGGCCGAGCGAAGGATCACGAGGAGCTATGCACTGAGTTTATCGCATATGGGATCGACACATTAGCCCCGATCCTAGCAAAGCTATTCAATGACGCTGTTTGCCTTGGCTTCCCCCGCACCTGGACACTCAACACCATCAACCCCATCCACAAGGCAGGGGATCCCATGGACCCGAGTAACTACAGGACTATCATGATTGGACAAGATCTATGCAACTGTATTGGATGCATCGGTCAGCCTACTCGCAAAGATGAGAGGGCTCAGAGCAGAGGGTCAGGCCGGTTTCAGGCGAGACCATGGGACTATGGATCACATACTCACACACGGAAGTGCCCAAGATCGGGACAGATTTTATGCTAATAGACATCGTTCACCTAGAGAGTACTCTAAAGGAACGACGGTATATTTATGTATTCCAAAGGAATCCAAGAGCCTAAGTACTGGTTTGGTTCCGAAATTATCCCCCAAATATTGTGGTTTGTTCAAGATTATTACAAGAATTGGACCAATTGCATATAAACTAGAATAGCCTCCTGATGTTAAAGTACATCCAGTGTTTCATGTTAGTAGACTGAAAGAGTTACTGGGTGCGGATGATCAACTTGTTTCTCCTCAAAAAATAGTAGAAGTTACAGATTTGACTTTTATTCCACACGAGCCTGAGAGTATTCTTGAATTTCGTGAAAGACAGATTCGTAATAGAACTATCACAGAATACAAGATCAAGTGGAAGGATCGTGTTGAGGAGGATGCAACATGGGAGACATTACCGAACCTCCAAAGGACATTCCCGGGTTTCTTAGCAAACGCAGGAGTGAGTTCTTAGAGGAGTGAAGTATGTCATGTGCACGGATTGGTATCTGACGTGTACTGGTGTACACAAGACTAGCTCAGGTAGCCTGGGGAGGCTTCGGGCTAGGCAGGCTTGATTCTCGGGTTAAGTGGCAAGGGTACGAACCAATTATAGTCTTCGCTATTTTTGGCACACTGGGCCCGAGTCTATGTAAGGGACCTAGAGGTTCAGTTCTCAGGGAGCCGATGGGAGCAAGTCTCGTTCCCAGGTGCTAGGTCTAATCCTGGATTGAGTAGCAAACGCACGCCTGCATCTTAGCGTAGCCCAAGGCCCAACAACAGATCCCAGGCCCTAGGCGCCACCTGGTGGTATGGGACACCATGCTGGTCAAGATCTGGTCGGGAGTTCGTGCCAGTAGCTCAGCTCGTGGCTTGGAGGGTGACATCTCCTGATTCGCGATTGCATCGCGTAGATGTCATGGTTGGGTGGTGAGCAGCCTGCTCAGATTCCTCACGTTTGGTGTGTTCTTGTGATTGCGTGCAGATCAGAGGTTTCAGGAGTGATGGGGTCGTGTCAGAAATGGCTTCAGACTATGCCAGCTGCCCCTAGTGGTCTGACCGCTAGGTTCATGGAGCCAAACTTTTCAACAGTTTGAAGGGATGATTGAGTACCAACCCGGGGAAGAAAATCAGTGGCTGATGCTGTTAGTTCACGGGGCATGGTTACCTCCATCTCCTTAGTACAAGATTCTTTTCTTTCATCCATGCGAAACCAGTACCACACAAACTCAGATTTTCAGGTTCATTGGTACAAGGTGATTATGCCATACATGATGGGTAGTTATTTTTTCGAGGACGCATAATTCCGTAGTTGGTGGACACCGAGGTGCTCAAGGCACTCTAGAGGAAATTGAGCGCAAGTTTTCTGGCCTCATTTTTGCAACGATGTCAATGAGTATGTCTCTGCCAAATGTGCCAGAAAATGGAAGTATTTCATGGGAAGTTGCCACGTCTTCTTCAGCCCCTCCAAATTCCGGATCAACCATTCGAACAGATCAGCATGTACGTTGTCACAAGCCTTCCACGGACCATTGGTTCCAGGAACACCATGTGTCGAACCATTGTGGACAAGTTCAACAAGTTTGTCATGATCATTCCATGCAAAGGTATCATTGATGCTCAAGATACAACTCGACTCTCCATCCGATGGTGGTATCCAATGTGTGGTATGAAACACACCATTGTGTTTGCTAGGGATTCCAAGTTTTGGAGAGCCCTTTTTTACAACTTTGGCGCAAAGCTCCATTTTTAAACAGCTTCCATTCTTAGTCTGATGGCCAAAATGGACCTACAACTAGTTGGCCTCCGACGTTTTGAAATGTTATGTTGCAGATTCATAGTCCCGATAGAAGTAGTCTGGAATTTTGCGTGGCCTTCAAGTCACCGAAGACCCACTTCACTACCTGTCAATGCTGTGTGTTGGGCTTGTGCATGTACTTGCTTAACTAGGAAACAGCATACTGCAGATCAGGCCTGGTATGACATAAGTACCCACAGCCTGCTGGTAAAGAGTGGGATTAAATGAGGCACTCCCATCCTTGGAGGAGAAATGAAAGCCAAGTTCCAATGGAGTAGAAACTAGCTTACAATCCTCGAATTGGAAGCACTGCAAGATATATTTGGATGAATTCATCATTATGCCCTCCCTCAACATTAGCAAAACTATCACGGGCATCCACAAGCCCGTGGCCATGCTCTCAAGAGGCAAAAGAAGAACTCGATGGGGCAGCTCGGGAAGCCAAGGAACTCCGAGATTGCGAGGCCGAGGAGCTCCGAGAACGTACCGCTCGTGAAGAGAAGGAAGAACGGGACCCCGCAGCTTCTCATTTCTTTACTCCAAGGGGAGAAATGGAGAGACTTCCACCTCCAGCCAAGCCTTCCATTTCGGGGAAACTCAACTGTTAGAATTATTATTATATTCTAGGCAGTGGCCAATGTAATATAATAAGTGGGTTAGTGGCACTTTTCCCTCTTAGAGGTTTTTCCCCCTAACCACAGTCTAATCCCTAACTACGGTTAGTGAATAAGATAGGGTTTTGTCACTTAGACAAAACCCCTCATCTCTCTTTTGTACTACACTTCATTTCAGTCCAGTATTGAGTAGACCTACGTTCAGCTCACACTCTTGCTCACTCTTGCTCTTCTTGTTTCTCACATTTGGTATCAGAGCAGTTCAAGCTCTTGGACCTACCCCCAACTCTCGGACTTGCTCCCAGCTCCCTTGCGTGCAGCTTCCGTCCGTACAATGCATTCCGTACAACCTCGCACTCACAGTTTGCACGTAGCCCGAGCTACACATTCCGTACAAGTGCCATACACATTCGTTCGTACACAAGCTCTAAACTCCGTCCCGTACAAGCGTACAGCGTACAGCCTGCAGCCCATCTGTACTTGCACGTGCAACACCGCCGTCTGCCGTACTGTCGTACTATAGTACGATCATCCGTACCGTACTACAGGCACCCATGGCCATTCCGTACTACCCGTACCAACAGCTCCCCGCACGTGTAACGCCGCCATCCGTACAACGTACAAATTTCGTACTTGCATGCACCGTACAAATCTGTACATCTGCACCGTACGTCCGTACAATTGCGCCATTCTATCCTTACTGTGTACAAATTTTCGTACAAGCCTTCTATGTAGGTTCCATTCTTGCAGGTGGTCTTTGGCAGTCATTTTTGCACGTAGCCATTGTTTGCCTTGCATTCTGGAAGTGCAATTTGGGCATTTTATTCTCTTGCAGAGATTACAATCATTTTGCAAAATCCACTCCAGAATTTGGGGCTTTGTGGTTTTGCTTGCAATTTTCACAAGAAATTGGGGCTTTTGCATTTGGGTTGCAATTTTGCAGTTGAAAGAGTATTTTGGAGGTTTGCAAGCAGTTTTGGACTCGGAGTGAGTCAATTTGCAGACTTTTGCCACTTTTTGCAGATTTTATTTGCAGATTTTTGGGCAATTATCAGAGCATTGTGGTGCATTTCGAGCCTTTGATAGGCTATGACAGTATTTGTCACTGTGGGTTTCTTTCGCAGATTTTACTTGTGCATTTTGCATCCCACGAAGGGATTTTACTTGTTCAATTTGTTGTATTTTTTAGTTTATTTGGCAAAAATGGCTCAGAACAACCGCAATGAGGTGTTTGTAGTCCTCACACAGGAAGATAAGTTGGATGGCACCAACTACTCCTTGTGGAGTTTTATGGTTCGCAACATCTTGGTTGGCAAACATCTTTGGGATTATGTCAATGGAGATGAAGCAAGGCCAGATTCTGTGGCTACACCTGTCACTCCTACAGCTGGAGGCAGCAGCTTAATGACACTTCAGAAGCATGCTATGGTTGAAGCATTGCCTCCTTTAGAGTCACCTCTTCGTCATGCATGTGAGGGTTGCATCCTTGGCAAGATGCATAGATTTCCTTTCAAGAAGGATGGTGCAGTGAGAGCTACACGCAAATTACAGCTCATTCACAGTGATGTTTGCGGTCCCATGACGACACCTTCTTTTGGGGGTTATCTCTATTATGTTACATTCATAGATGACTTCACCAACTACACTTGGGTCTATGGTCTTAAGGAAAAATCAGAAGTGTTTACGCATTTCAAACACTTTGTGGCTATGGTTGAGAATGAGACAGGACTTAAGGTGCAGACACTTCACACAGATAGAGCGGGGGAGTATATGTCTCATGTTTGAGGCATTTTTGAAGGAGAAAGGCATCATGCATCAACTTACAGTGAGGCTTACACCTCAGCAAAATGGTAAAGCTGAGCGCAAGAATCGCACTCTTATGAAGATGAATAGATACATGCTTACTAGTAAAAAGTTGCCTCACCCACAAAGGCTTTGAAGACAATCACTCCCTATGAGGCATGGCATCGGAGAAAGCCTTCAGTAGATCACTTCAGAGTTTTTAGTTGTGTTGCATATGCCCACGTGCCTATGGAGATTCGACATAAGTTGTCAGATAAGGCACTTAAATGCATTTTTGTTGGGTATAGTGCACAAGGCAAAGGCTATCGTCTCTACAATCTTGCTTCTCGCAAGATTTTTGTCAGTAGAGATGTTATATTTTCAGAGAATTCAGCACATACACATGCTGAATTTAATATTCCAGCTTCTTTAGATGATGCTTTTGAGGGGATGCTTTCTATAGCATTTGGTTCCCCAGCTGAGGTTCATGCTGAAAATCAGAATTTACAGCAACCTCCTCCTGATCCACATGCCCCAATTCAGCCACCGGTTGATTTTGTACCTCCACATGGTGTGGATGAAGTTGTCAGGCAAGAGATTAAAGAGATACAGACAGCCAAAACAGTCCCGAATTGGTTGCTACATACTCTCACAGAGTAGGCTTGAGGCCCCTTTGCCTGGAAGGACTCGTAGTGCAGTAAGGCATGCAGGGGGGGCTCTTTCAATTGAGACAGCTTATGCAAGTACTCTTCTTGATGAAGAAGAACCTGACTCTTTTAAAGAAGCAAAGGATAATGTGCATTGGATGCATGCCATGCACAATGAATTGCAGTCCATTGAGAAAAATCGGATTTGGGATGTTGTGGATTTGCCACCAGGTAAGCATGCCATTGGTACCAAGTGGGTTTTCAAGGTGAAAAGGAAGCCAGATGGGTCCATTGACAGGTACTAGGCAAGGCTGGTTGCCAAAGGCTATGCACAGAAGAAGGGCATAGATTATGAGGAGACTTTTGCTCCTACATCCCGGATGACCACCATACGGTCAGTTATTGCAATGGCTGCAAATTTTGTTTGGAATGTCCATCAATTGGACATAAAAACAGCTTTCCTTAATGGGGACTTGCAGGAAGAGGTTTATGTCAAACAACCTCCTGGATTTGAACTTTTTGGCAATGCACTTCAGGTTTGCAAGCTTAACAAAGCTTTATATGGGCTTAAACAAGCCCCACGTGCATGGTATGCCAAGATTGATGCATTCGTGGCAAGTAAGGGGTTACATAATAGTCCCACGAAAAGCACCCTCTACATCAAGAAGGATAGGGGGGATATTTTAGTCATCATAGTTCTACAAGCTACTCCAGGGAGACACCGAGACGGTGAATCATTATGCCAATAAGTTCACTCAGGTGTTTATACAATTACAACAAGAGGACAGTCAGAAGCTAAGCAAATTTCTCCACGGGCTGCATACAGACATTCAATGGTATGTCAGAACTTTGAGGCCACATGATTATGAGTGTGCTTACAAGCTTGCTCAGAACTTTGAGCTCATGCATACAGTCTTCCTCCATCCCTATCACCTATATGCACCAAGGAAAACCACAGGGAAGCTCAACCTGGAATATTAACACACAGCAAATATCCGTACCAGAAGTTAGCACCAAATCCAAATATTCAGTACCTGCAAATTGGGAACCAGGCATTCGAATTATGATTTATCATCCAGGTATATCATAGACAGTCACCTCCGTCAGCAGGATGGGAAGCCCCTTTCATACCCTATTTTGGGTTTCAGCAGAAGAGGATGTCACGGGCATCCACAAGCCCGTGGCCATGCTAGCTAGCTAGTGCCAGCCCAAGCAACCAGGTCAACGGCTACATAGGCGTTCGTACAGCCATGCAGGCAGCAATCAGCAATCAGCACACAGTCAATGCCACGTCATCGCAAGTAAAAACACAAAGGTGACTTTTTGGTCAAAAGTCAACGCATTGACTTTTTGATCAACGGTGACCTTTTTGACTGACCTGGTCAACAGTTGGCATTGACCAAGCCGGCTAGGCTGAACTAACAGCCTATAAAAGGGCAACCTTTGGCCCTCATTCTTCATTCCACAGTTGGGCATCACAGCCTCATAATAGCAGCAACAAGGCCTCCCCACAGCAAACCAGCAGGGTAGCCTCAGCCTCTTCAGGGATCTAGTGAGAATTCACCACCTCTAGGTAGTCTAGTCTTCTAGTTTTGCAGTGAGGTTTCAGCTCCTTCATACAGTTGTATTCAGCCCTTTGGACATTCATTATTCAGTTGTATCTATTTCCTCTTCGAAGGTCCACTACATTCTCTCCCTCTGATTCTCACATCCACAGTTGTGTATTGAGTGCATCATCTTGCAGTTGCAGTTAGTATTGAGCAGGAGAGAGAGTGAGGATAGTCTATCTCCCACTACAAAAACTGGATGCCCATATAGTAGTGTAACTTGCCCATATTTGACATTGCAAATGATTTATGCAAATCAGCTTTGAAATCTGCAATTTTCTGTGTATCGGGCCCAGTGATCAGCATGTCATCCACATAGAGAATTAAAATTAAAAAATCTGATTCACTCTTCCAGACATAAGGCATAGTGGTTTACTGACTTGGTAAGCCCCCAAGACATCTCAAAGATTTGACTCTGCAATCTGTCCAAATACTGTGGTGATAGGAATTGTGTCTTTGTATCCTTCACGAACGCAGTCCACCCATAATGAGAGATCTCATGATGAATCATAGTGATCACCATGTGACCACCTCGCCTACGAGGTGCATTGATGCAAGGATACACCTCTCGTTATCTTTCGTAGGCACAATAGAGAAATAACTCTCAACTGATTGAGCCAATAAATCAACACTAGCAGTTCAGTCTTACCATCATACCGTAGTAAGTTGAGCTTCCCGAGGAAAGACGTTTTGGCGGGCTGCGGAACTCTCCCCTTTTTCTCGCCTCCCTATGGATGGAGTAGAGAAATGAGGAGAAGACGATCCCATTCTTCTTTCGCCTCCCAAGCTGTGCGCTCTCTATGCTCTTTGGCCTCTGGAGCCTCCATGGAAACTAGCTTCCTCCTCCTCATGGCTACCATGGCGGGAGTTGTCACCGGGGCCTAAGCCTCTGTGACCCGGGGTGTTGTAGGTGGTGGAAGGGCTATGGATTCTAGCTTCCTCCTCCTCACCAGGGTTGGACGTTGCACGAGTACTCACCGTGTCTCTGCCGGATCTCGTCAGTACCATAAACCAGTGGCTGTCCCTGACTGAACCTCACTATCACATGAAAAAAACTGAAGCTCTGATACCAATGTAGCAGGGAGAAGTCTAACTCAATCTCTCTCCTACTAACTGCTCACTGAAATAGAGAAAGAACTGAGAGAAGATGCACTCATAAACACAAGAGTAAGCAGTGAGGGTGAGTGCAAGAGCTGAGGGGAAAAATAGGGTGCTGAGCTGGACCTGTATGAAGACTTGTAAGGATCACGGGAGGCAAGCTCATCTGCTGCTGCCTTGTCCTGGCCTGATCCTGTAAGATGTGCTGCTGCTGGCTGAAGGAATGTCTGCCAAACTCCAGCTCCCAAATATGCCGAGGAAGGAGGCTCTAAGGGCTGCCTTTTATAGGCCCCCAGGGCCCCTGGAAACTACCAACTAGGCCAGCTGACCTGGCCAACGTTGGGTCTGGCTGACCCAGGATCGGGTCGCAACCTGGCAGCCAACTGCCACGTGGTGAGCTGGGAGGCTGCCAGCTGTCCATGACAGTTCTACTGCTGCCTCACATCCTGACATTAATCTACCAGCCAACATAAGAAACCAACTTGTATATGAAAATAATGCCATGTGGCAATCAAACGCATCTTAATTTTAATAATACCCTACAAGTGTAGCTCAAGAGCTCACATATGAAACGCTCTAGAGCAATATACTTATCAAGCCCTAGCTAGATATGCCACTAGAAGTTACTAATGCTACAGATATTCCTTGCTCCTCAGCCTGCTCATTAATATGCTTGTCATTATGTGCAACTTTATTTTTGGTATCCTTTGCCACCACCCACATGATCTTGCAGATTTTCTTCTTTTGTAGAGACCGAACATTGCTCAATAAAGCAACTTTGCCATCAAAGTTTGCGTGCTTCACTTTCAAAAGTGGGCACATCTTATTGAATACTTGCACAAGAAAGAATGTGACTTATGGACTCATTGCCTATATCATTGTGAAAGACCCTTCCACGTCTCCTTCATGTTGGCTGTTGTCATTCCCATTCACAGTGCATGCCAAAGCTTTATCTTGCTTCCATGGTGATTTTCATCATTAAGTTGTCCATCATTGCATTGCTCCTCCCCCATACATTTCTTATGGCGAGTTCCTACTTGCTTGGACAGTTAAGTCCCTCTTGATTTAAGGCCTTCATGTGATGGACTTTGAGTTTGCAACCAGGACTTCAATTTACCAGCAAGTTCTTGCAAGCCCTCTTGCTGCTGTTGTACAACTTCTTGGCAACACTTTTCCTGATTTTACATAAGTTCTTGCCAAATGTCCTCTCTTTCTTGCTTCTTCTTTTCCCAATGGCAATTTTGCCTTGGCAATTTGACTAAAGATCGAACTTGACTTTCCATGAAAGGTGTTAAACTGTGACTAGCTGTAGGCATCCTTTGGGCCTTGTTGGTATCCCTCTGAGTATCTGATATGGAATACTCCCAAAATGGCATCCTTTGATTACTGATATGGAAACATCTACAACACTATTATGAGGATCTTCACAGCAACAAGTGGCTTGTGCGAGGCCAATCCACGTGACCAGTAATGTATCTAGATAACATGCTGCTGCCTGATGGCTCCTTGCAACAATGGCTTTCTAACCTTGGGATCGAGCTGCAACCGTGCTTTATTTTATTTTATTTTCAAAGAAAGGAACCTTCTATTAAGGCTTGAAATATTTCATACAAGACAACAGCCCACTCCAGGTTGTTGAAGTCCCCTCCAACAATCCAAGAGTCAACATCCGGAAGACACTCTGACAACCTCCTCCAAAAGGCCAGGCGGTACTGTCTACACGCTAGGGCATACACGTTCAGGATTCCAATCCTGGACTCTCCCGTCCGAACTCCCATCTGAGCTCACCTTGATCGTAGACCTCTGAAGCCAAAGTCTGTGAGACTCCTCCACTCCGTCCTACTGCGGGAGACCACTCCTCTGGACCTCTCCCTGGGAGAAGGTGATGGCGTCGTCTGATGTCTGTTGCTGAAAACATGTGCTCCTAAATCATAAGGATGTCCACTGCCCACCCTACCACTGTCCTCTGCAACTCCTGCCAGAGCATCAGGTACTGCGGCTGACTACGAACACGGTCGTGGAGCCCGTGTATGTTCTAGCTCACTATGATCTAGCTCATGAGGACAGGGGAGTCGGGAACAAGGCTCTCCTGTGAGTGAGTGCCTATCCTAAAAAGACTGCCTTGTGTGATTTTGCCAGGGGTTTGGAAGGCGAGTAGTCAGTGTCTGTGCGGTGTCGTACTAGGATGGATACCGGCTCAATACCGATCTTTCGTGCCCACTTCATCATGAAGGAGGCTTCCACGCCAAACAACTCCGCGCACGTCTGGAGGGGCCAAAAGTGTGCCTGCTCCACCTTTGCCTCCATCAACAGTCTGATAACTCCTATCGCCAAACCACATACCGGCTCCTCACGCATGAAGCTCAGCTGAAAGTTCACCTCCGCGCCATGGGCGTACCAAAGATCTAGTCCCTATGGTCCCATCCACTCGTCCATCATGAGCATAATCTGACTACCCAAAATAGCATCAAACACCTCCGGGGACCACTTCTCCAACCCTGTGGAGGTAAACGAAAATCTCCAAACGGGGTGTGTCTGAGATCCCACTGCACTAATCAAACCCCCCTTTCGGGGCTGAAGGACCATGAGCGTGACCTCCAATGGTAGAGGGTATGAGTCCGGGATCTCCAAATAGTTTAAGGTTCCTAACCTCCAGAAGTCACGCGATAAGGGATGCCCAGGCTGTAAGTTGGGAGCTGTTGGCCGGGAAGATGAGCCTCGTCCCTCAGGATCCATCTCTGAGCGGACCTACTGCTGCAATGAGGAAGCAGAAGGGGGCATCGTCGTTCCCTTGCCTGATGGCAAGGGTGTCAAAGCGGATGAAGCTGCTACTGAAGTGGAGAGGGGGGCGGTGGGAGAGTGAGAGGTAGGGACGCGGGGGACGGAGGACGGGGGCGGGTGGTGAGAGTGACCATAAAAGGGGGGGCTAAGGGGGAGGAAGGGGGTGGGGAACCCTGGAGGGGGAGGGGGAAGTAAAGAGAAGGAGGGGGAGGGATCGAGGGGGGGGGGAGGGGGGGGGAAAAGGGCGACCACAGGCTCCCCTGCTGATTAGGCTCGCCGGGGCTGTGGATCGGCTCCTCCACAACCCTCGTCGGGCTAGCGTCTGCGGCTTCCGCCATAGCCGCATCTAGAGCTCTTGGGGCTCTCTGCTGCTGCAAGGGTGGGTGCCGAGGCTGAACTTCTAAAGCTGGAGGATCGGCTGGATGGACAGTGGCCTCTGCTACTGGGGGAGGTGGCTCTCGTTGTTCCTCTTTCGAAGCCTCTCGGTCAACCCTGTCCCTCTCCCTGCGGTTGGCCCTCTATCTACAGCGTTTGCGGGCCTGCTTGCTTGATTTCTTTTTCTTTTTAACCTGTGTCCAGTTCCCTTCCGAGGGGGTAACCATGGGGTCTAAGACTCCTGCTGCTCCTACCTGAGAGGCTCTGCCTACTCTGTGGAGGAGGGGAGGGAGGCGCACGAGGGAGGCCACGGGGACAATCTCTGGCAAGGTGACCCATCTGTCTGCATCGAAGACACTGGCCTGGTAACCCAAAGATCTCCACCCTCTGGCGAAGTGTGCCCCCTTCCAGGGTCTCAAGAAGGATCAGCTCTGGGAGGGACTTCGAGCTCTCCACCACCAGTCTGATCCTGGGGACTCCATCATTTGCTAGAACGGAGGCGGCCGTCTCTAGCGGGGACTCGAGCACTATGCCAAATGCCTGACCAATGGAAGGGGGGAGCTCACCGAGCAGCTCCTCCATTCTTGATCCAGAATATCCCAAATTGGGGGGTTTGACAATGAGGGAAGCACTACGTCTAGAGTGATAACATGAGGGGCACCGCTTGCTATGATGTGACCGTGCTTTAACTAGAAAAACCTCTAGTTAATCTCACAAGGCTAGAGATGGGCAGCATCCTCTATGTACATGTGATGATGATGCAGAATGGAGAGAATCAAATGAGCAGAGTCCTAGATGGACAGCCCGTCGGATGTCCTCAAGAAAGGGGGGACAGGCTGTTGGCAGTGTGACAAGCTTGTTAGTGGAAGGGCAAGTTGCAAATCTTCCTTGTTTGAAGACGTGAAAGGCAGCTTGGGATGGGGTTTGTTGGCTCTCTCGTTTATTGAAGCAGTGGCAATTGCAAGGGAGAGAGTTGGTCCCCTCCACTAGAACCAACAGGTGCAGAGGGTGCGGTGCAGTACCCATCTAAGGTCCGACTACTGCCACCCATGCACACAAACTGCATTGTAGGCTATTGGTTAAGAGGATAATTAAAGAGTTTTTCTAATGCTACTTCAACTCTCACACTACCCACGATAGCTTATTCAAAAAGATACACTTAAGTATGAATGAGATAACTCCGAATCAAATTTCCCTCCTTGTTTGTGACCCACGCATGTAGAAATAGATGCGTACATAAACATGAGTGTAAATATAACTTCTCGATCGTGGTATCCAAAGTACCTTAGTTCTTCAAGACCTTACTCCATCAGAACATCTATAAGGAAGGAAGCTGTCCTCACAAGAGTTGGGATGAACACGGCTCAACTTTCCAATAAGTTCTTGTTGATGTTGTGGGAAGCATCAAGCTTGAAAAGGCAGGAAGTGATGTGAATCACATCCCCACACTAGACAAATTAAAAATAAATACAATAAGTATTTATTAGAAACCACACATGAGAGTCTTACTTGATACACTATTCACCAATGGACTGCACTTCTCAACCTCCACAAGAGCATATAATGGGATGGAATTGTGTTGGCCTTCTCCGATTGCGTTTAAACTCCAGTGGGGTTATGGTTTTAGCAAAGCTTTCCAAATTTGGTGACTGCAAGGAATAACAACTAAACTGGACTGGGACTCCTACCCTTAGGCCTTAAAATCACCATCTACAAGTCGTATGGCCATTGGGTCATTGACAATCTCGAGCCCAGAACAAGCGCCGATTGCATTGGAGGATCATTTGACAGAAATAATATTTCTAATGATATCTCCAAAGCACAACCTCTGAAAGAAAGGCAAATTCACGAGCTATAAGAAAGGCAAAAGCTTAGACAGGCGACTTACCACCAAAAGTCCTCAACGGTGGAGAAGTATCAATGATATCGCACAACCTCTGAAAGAAAGGCAAATTCACGAGCTATAAGAAAGGCAAAAGCTCAGACAGGCGACTTACCACCAAAAGTCCTCAACGGTGGAGAAGGTGTATACGGAACGGAGGGAGCTACCCCAAGTAGCCTGTTTGGGCTTGGAAGTGAGATTGTCGAACCAGAAAGTCCAAGCGTGTTTAAGCGGGTGCTTAGGGGGCTTAGGAATCTCTCCTTCTTCGAGATCGTTAGTATCACGCTGAATACCATTGTGGGGTGCCAAGGCCATGTTCGCCATAACTTTCAAAACTCTCCTTAGGTAGATCGAAGGAGCAGGACAAGCGTGTCTTATAGTTCTTTCTTCCTTATTTACCAAAATCTGCAAACTATATACCATGAACTTGGCGTTGCCTTTTTGGTATGCCAAAGGCAAATGCTTAAGCGTTTGTTTTGCCTTTCTCTACCTATGGGGATTGCTTAATGCCAAAGGCAAATGCTTAAGCGTTTGTTTTGCCTTTCTCTATCTATGGGGATTGTGCAAGGGTCTACCTGAGAGGAGATTTAAAGGTTGTCCTAATCTAAGGGTGAATGCTATCATGGAAGCCTAACGTGAGAGGGGATTTAAAAGCTTTGTCCCATCACCTTTGGCAAGCTTAGTGAAATTTGCACCTAATTATTTAACTTTTATGGAGTAGATCGATATAGTTCTGTGTGTGTGTGTGCGCACGCGCGCGCATGTGAGAGAGAGAGAGAGAGGATGGCTTTCTTGTGTGTGTGTGTGTGTGTGTGTGAGAGAGAGAGAGAGAGAGCCCAAGAATAGAAATAGTTAATGGAGGGGATGAATGTCCAAAATTGATTGGCAGGATTGGATCTTTGTTGAAAAGTGATTGGAATGACACTTTAGTACAACATTGCCTTATTAGCTTAAAAATCTGCAAATCTTGAGAAAAACCTTAAAATTTTTCAAACCCCGAGCTTTGTGATTTGTTGAGCAATATGTTTTCTATGAATAATGTTATGGACAAGGTCTTAAGAGTAGAGCAGCGAACAACTCACATGGTTGGGCGTTTGATGGCTGCCCGCATTTGAATCCCTCAGTATGCCTCCTCCTAACTTGTTAGCATAGGCCACAGGTAGATGTGCCCCTCGTAGTTGGCCATGTGTGTGTGCGTGGGTGTAGAACCCAAAAAAGAACAACTCCGTAACAATCCATAAGGGTTTAACTTAGATTCTTGTTAAGAATTTTCAAGGGTCAAGATCAAGTCGAAACAATAAAACATAAGTACTCATATGAAACCCTTTGAAAAGAAGAAGTCATAGTGATTGTAAGCTCAAAGAGCGGAAGTCGTAGTATAAAGATAAATCATTTTGTGTGAAAAATAATCTAACATTTTTTATGAAGTTGGTCCTTAACATAATGGGTACTAATTTGTGAAGGATTCGTGTTGTTAGGGTTGACTTAAATGTAGCTAAACGTAGTTAAGATTTTCTAGATTACATACTGATAATTCAAATGTGTGACACGATGTGTTAGAGAAGGTAATACTTAAGCCTAAGTAGAATGCAAGGTAGTACTTGAGCCTAAGGTAATACTTGAGCCTAAGTAGAATGCAAGGTAATAACAAATACTTTAATCAACTATTTTATGATTTGTTTCAAGGTAATATTACACATACTATCATTGATATAAAATTTCCTTCCCCTTACGAAGAGATGAAGTCTTTGACACCATTGTTAGGAAACCATTTCTTGAGTTTGCTTAAATTTCCCTTGTAGTATTTTCTTATGAAGCATTCTTTTGATTTACTAAATATTCTTAAATAATTGTATAGTGTGTATGTATTTCTGTAATATCAAGAAGTCTTCATGCTTCATGTGGAAGTGATGGGGGTCCAATTACATCTGTGAGAAGCTCTCCTTCTACCAAACTATCATCTTCAAGTTGTCGCTTCTTTAAATGACTAACGTGAAATATTGCATGCACTCTACATCCTAACAATAAGGCCAACTTATAAGCAAGCTCACCAATCCTCTGAAGTTTTGTGAATGGATCACGATCCCTTAGGACATTCACCAATCTTTAGGGTTTTAGTCAACTCACATAAACTTTCTCACCTTCTTCAAATTTCACTTTCCATTTATGTGGATTTACTTGACTTTAGCACTATCTTGAGCTTCCTTAATACTTTCCGAGTGTGCCTCAACATTTGCTCCATGTCTTGGAGAAAGTCTTTAACTACTAATAGCCTATGGTTGAATACTTTGCACTATTCTAGGAAAACTCTACAATAGAAGATGCTCTTCTCAATTTCTTTACCATTTACTAATATAAGCACACAACCTATCGTCCTAGGTTTGATTGACCCATTTTGTTTGACCATTTGATGGTGGATAATTATTATCTGCTCATATCCAACTTAGTTTTCGACTTTTAAAGGATAGCCCTAAAAAAATGGCTATCAAACTTACTATCCCAGTCATTAATAATACCGATGGGTAAACCACATAACCTAAATACTCCTTCAAGAATTAATCTTCCTCACTTACGATTCATTTTTTCTATTGAAATGAAAAGGGTCATCTTGGTCAACTGATCAACAAAGAATTGTGGCTTCTATGTGCTCTTGGTAAATGGACCTTTGCCAGATGGAATGTCTAACAAATGTAGCAAACTACCTAGCTTGAGACATTTTGCCTTTTTGGCACTTCTTGCACTCAACAACAAAGTCTTGGATGCCTTTATTCGCGTACAAGGCTAGAAGATCCATCTTTTCAAAACATAATAAGTCTTGAATCCCCAAATTTTGTCTCTGTGCCAACATGGACTTAGGTAGCACAGAATGTGTGTGTAGAGTAGCGGCAAAGCTCCGCTTGTACTTGCATAAGGCTAGGAATAATCTCTCTTAGGAATCCAACATGCATGTTCTATATGCAAATTCTACATGTGATTCCTACATGCATGTTCTACATGCAAGTTCTACATGCGATTCCTACATGCATGTTCTACATGAAAGTCATACATGCATGTCCTACATGCAAGTCCTATATGCATGTTCTATGTGCACGTCCTATATGCAAGTCCTACATGCATGTTATACATACAAGTCCTACATGCAACTTCTATATGCAAGTTCTTCAAGTAGAGAGAGAATGTCTTACAATTTTTACATGCAGAGAGAGAAGCTCTCCAACTTGTATAAATACCCAATAATGGAATGAAGCCCACACTCTTTGGGGCATTGTGTGGAGTTCTACTTTGGTATTCCAATCACTTTTCTCCAAGTGTCCATGCTTCCTTGCACTCCACGTCCAGCAGCATGTCCTAACCTTGCAACTCCTCCTCCCCTCCCCTTCAACCTTGCAACCCCTCCTCCCTCCTCCTCCTCCCTTCTCCTTCCTTCTCCTCCCTCCTCCCCCTCCCTTCTCCTCCCTCCTCCTCCTCCCTTCTCCTCCTCCTCCTCCTTTCTCCTCCTCCTCCGTTCTCCTCCCTCCTCCTCCTCCCTTCTCCACCCTCTCCTCCTTCTCTCTACTCTTACACCTACTTCCTCTCCCACTCCTATGCTCTCCCTAAACCCTTAGTCCCTCAACCCTTAACCTCCATGATCTGCAAGGGAGATGAGTTCTCCGCCATGTACTCTACCTTGAACCTTGGATCCTCCTTCTTGAACCTTGAACCTCTTCTAAACCCTGGAACCTCCTTCTAAACCCTGAACCTCCCTCTAACCCTCAAACTCCTCCTAAACCCTTAAACCTCCAATGAAGACGAAAGCCTTCATTACCTCAATCATGATGATGCACATCCCTTTCACACATGCATGCACTATGTTTGCTTACCACACTTAAGCCTACGTCTCTCACTAGAATACGACCCGAGGTCCTAACCTACACTTATACTATAAACAATGACACCGATGTATCTGTAGGTGACAAAAAGCCTCATAATCCTACATACCTTGCTCTTCCTGCGAAAGCCGTGGGAAAGAGCCAACACCAAGCATCTTACACTTAGCTATCGTGACAATCATATAACAAGAGTGAACATGTGCGCAACAGCACTGGCTCACAAGGCACAAGGGTATTGTGTTTATTTAAATCAATGTCATGGCAATGTGTATTGCCCTAGAATATGTTACAAAATAAAAAGCACCATTAGGCTAGTAAATACATGCATTTGAAGATGTTGGACAAATCCTAGTCATTCAAACGGATCCTAATCTGTAAGGGTGTTTCCACCATGCAACTAAGCAATGCATGCAACAAGATGAAACCTTTTATAGTCGACCAAAAATAGCCCACTGCGATGGAAGTCAGGACTCTTTAATTAAGTAAAAAAATAAAATAGGTTTCCTTATGCATTCTCGCAAGAAATAGCCGTTGCCTATGTACTTAGTATCTAGTGCCAATCCCCTCCCCCCAGACGTCATTTTTTAGCATGAATATTTGAGGAAATAGCTATCATCCATCTACTTGACATCTATGGTTGAGTATTCCCCCCCTCCCCACCAACATTATAAAAGTGTTGCAGACGATCTTGCTTGCCCACGTGTTGCAGGAAGATGTCAAGGCTACATCCTCAATTAGGTATATTGCCACTATGAACATTGGTTGCCTTTGATTTGGTTGGTGCTATAATTATTTTGAGCCCATTTGTTGTAAATGTTTCTTTTGAAGCCAAGGAAAGTTTGTGCTTCTACAATAGCGATGTACCCATTCCATCAACTGTTGTGATTGTGGAGAACTTTTTTGTGTTAATGTATTTGGTGGTGTCCGATGTTCTAGTTTCATTCAACGCAAAGTAAGTTTGATGCTTGGAGGTTGCAATCTGCATTTAGTTCTATAGAATGTAATTATAGTGAGTGTGTCTTTAGTGATTGTATAATAATATGTGTTTGAGACCAGTTTTGGAAACAAGGCACGCCAAATTGCCAAGCTGACAACGTAAGGAACCTATCCATTTCAGGATCTACATGGAAGTGACTATTACTCAGGGGCTCACTAAGGTAAATATTTTCTTTAGCACGTACTATTAAGAGTGCCATGCATGTGATGTCATGCTATGGCTAGCCTGTGGGATAAAAGCATAATGCTTCGAGTGTTAAGCCCTATGTTCAGTGTATTGTTCTTGCTAATGCTAGCTAGATTGAGTAATATGTTAGTGTGACTATGTGATTGGTATTGCTTTCTATCTATATCTCTTTGGTGGTTGGGAATATTGTAGTCCAACATTGTTCAATATGACTTTCGTATAAATGTCTGGTTTGCTGACATGTGTGTGTCCTGCGTCACAGCTAGAGACATAACTATGAGTGAATTAGACTTTGTTATAGCCTTGAATTGCCCACCAGCTCTATTTACAAGGCCATCAATTGTGTTGTAGTTCCTTGCACATCGCTCAATGAATATGCTTGGCTTTACCTTTATTTCTTTATGAAGCCCAATGGCCTTGTTGGGATCATTTGGTGGGGATAGTGTACTGGGGTGGCAATCGCCATGCCTCTTATCTGTAGCATGGAAATGTAAACCTCACCATTTACACACTAGAATATATAGTCTCATTATGCACACATACTAGCTTGATTTTACAAAATAAGTGAGGCAATGTTAAGTATAGTGGCATATCATGGTAACATACAGAATTAGTTGTGTCAATTTCTTGTTATTCTTGCGTGTTTGTTTTGATTTGTTTAGGATACTGGTGAATAGCAAGTCATCCTTGCACATGAGAATGGTGAGCTAGTAGCACTTGATTTGTTCTTTCCAAAAAACTTTGTTTCAAAGGATTACGTTGTTGAAACACTTGTCACGTACAAGGGGTAGTTGTTATAACTCTCCTTTTATTATGACATCCAAGCCACCAAGTGGAATGTTATGGACATGTTTGATGGCATGTAATCGCCTATCAACAAAGATAAATATTATTTTTCCAATAAGTGATACTTCATCTAAGATAATTGTTGGAAAGCCCCATGTATTGCTTTGTGAGATTGTCTAGTTTGTCAGCTATTAATTCAAGCATGTTCCTGCAATCTATCAATATCGCTAATGTGGAATGGAGGGTTGTGCCATCGATATATTATGCAGCCTTCCCTATCTATGCTACTTTCAATATTTTTGCCTTTAACATATCAAAGTTAGGGTCTTGTTATATAGATGTAATAGTTGTTGGATGAGAGTTTGTATGACGGTTGTTTTGTTGTTTCCACCTCCCCCTATAAAAATATATAGTTTACCTCTTTTGGATTGTTTTACCTTTTCTAGATTATGTCATGAAATATATGCCTTTCCTCTGCATTTTCTTGTTTCCACCTCCCCTTATAAAAATATATAGTTTGTCTCTTTTGGATTGTTTTACCTTTTCTAGATTATGTCATGAAATATATGCCTTTGCTTTGCATTCAACATCCATATTTGTGAGTAGTGATGTTCTATTGATATTAGTTCTTTCACTGGCTATAAAAGCTAGAAATTTCCAATAGTTTCTCTTCCCTAGCATTGTTAAATGTCTCAGCCCAAAAATTGTTATTGGCATTTGTAAACATTACATCTAATTGTTGCTCAACAATTTGCCAAGCTTTTGCATTTTGGTTGTTTGAGTTTACATTGAGATTGAATTTCTTGTTCACTCTGGAAATTTGGCCCATATTCTTTGAAGTAAGCTAATGTGTTGAATTCTGTTCTAAGCCATGGTAGTAAACATAAAGCACTAGTTTGTTCTTTAACTACTTCAAATTGGAACATAAAGCATTAGTTGTTCTTTGTAATGGTTTTCTTGGTCTTGATGCCGATCAAACTGTGAGAGCCTAATTACTTGTGACCTCCTCTTCTTCTTGTAGGTCTTTTGGTTGTACTCATATACAAACTCTACAAGAGATATGAGCTTGAGTGTCTCTGGCCACATGTGCTATGTAGCGAATGTTAATTAAAGCACAGATGATATCAGTTTAGCCATCTCAATTGCAAGATCTTGTTAGGGTTTAGGATTGTTGCACATTGTTGTGGCAACAATGTATTTATAAATTGTGATGCTCTGGAAGCCTGTTGCAATGGCAATGAAAGGATTTTATACTTGCTACACTTACATTTGTTGTAAGTTCAAGAATGTAGCCCCTGTTTTCTTAACATGGTCAGTTGCACCACCATTTTCTTGGTTTGATTTCTTTATTATGTTGTGGAATGCCTTTTGTTATTGTGTTGTCCACCTTTGTGAGGTATAATTGAGTGTTAGTGTTTACATCTCATAATGGTGCTAGCGATTTGGCAAAAGGGTTTGTCCAAGTATCAGATGACTATTTCTTCAAGAATAATGTTGACCGTCTTAAGTTTGCTCACAAACATGCTATATAATCTTCCTTGGCGAGTTGCAATTTTGCTAAGAATTCTTCCAAACTTTGCATTGGGCATGATATTAGATCATTTAGTTCCCTAGGCCTTCACACAGGAGAGGCTCGAATTGGTATCTTGAATGTGTATGCACCCACTTGCAAACAATACCGCTCGACTTTCTAGCAGTGGCTCATAAATAGCCTCCTAGAGGCTACTCATGGATTGTTGGAGGTGACTTCAACAACCTAGACTCCATGGAGGATAAGCAAGGAGGAGATCTTTCACAAAGATGCCAATTGGGGAGAGGAGTACCATGGAGCAGTTCATTTTTACGATTAGCCAGTAGGGATCCATGGTGCGAGTCTGAGTTTACTAGGCTTTCGGGTAGCCTGCAGTTCTCCTTTGGCCAGCAGTGTCACAATGGGCTACTAGAGTGCCTAAAAAGAATCTATATAGGGAATTCGACTCTACTTCGAGGTAGCTCCATTGAAATTCTAGTAGGTACTACGATGTCAAACCACTTTCTAGCGATTCTTCTCTTAGAGTAGACCCATTGTGGACTCTCCCAAAAGGAAGTCCATATACCAAATGATCTCCTACAAGAGGTGGAGGTATAGCATGCGATAGTAGAGCTCTAGACATTGCCCGAGGACAGCCCCTACTACGAGGGGTGGTTGGCATGGGTGGCTAAGAGCATTCAACGCAATAGTTAGGAGCTATGGTGCCAGGCTCTTAGACAGAGAGCTGCTCTTCAAGTGTGGGAGAGAGCTCTTCGCCGAGACCTAGCATCTATTGAGAGATTCAAGGAGTAGGATCTGGGGTCCTAGTGGCTCACCTACTACCTAGAGTGTGCATAATTAGAGCTACAATATTTGGAGGTCAGCAGAGCAAAGTTCTCCCACCACTCTTTTTGGTCCAAATGGGTCCATTAGGGCGACAGGATGACCAGAGAGTTTTTCTAGAACACAGGACCACGATCTGCAGGGATCCAGCTCCAACGACTCAAGAACTCACAGGGACATATGCACACAGACTCTTAGGAGACCACGGCCTTCAATCACCAAGTCTTTTATTTGGAGGAGGTTTCACCCACCACTCTTATGGAGCTAGAGAGGTAGTGTGGGAGCAGGTTCCCTCAATTGTTTTACAGAGTCTTAGTAGATGTCTAGAGGTGCCCTTCAACTGATGAGGAGTTGTGGGAGGCCTCTCAGAGGCCTTACAGGCTCTTCCAATCCAGAAGTGCCCTTAAGAGGACGGCCTCACTCCGAGCTTTTTTTAATGCTTTTGGGAGCATATCTCCATCTCACTCAGGTTAGCCTGCTAGGACATCCATGACTCTGGATCCCTTCCACATTCCTTGAGTAGAGGGATATGCCTGATTTTGAAGGGGGGAGATAGATCAAATATTCATCAGTGAAGGTTGATCACCCTTCTTAACATGGTATCTCCTAGTGAGGAGAAGTATGGTCAGTGCACATTGGATTAAAACCCATTTCCCTTAGAATCATATCACAAGATTGTTCATCTAGTGCCAGAGGAATTGGAGTGTGTTCTCACTTATGTACTAGTAGAAGTGTCATATCCATATGACACTTTGATATGAGCCCATTGATGCATATTTCCATACACCTCACACCTTAGAAAAAATAAGGTAGTACGTATGACCAATCATATGAATGCCATCCAAACCACATGTAGCATTTTACGAGTGTGAAACGTACTCAAATTAAGGCCTCTACAAAGCACCATACTCATATTACATTTTGATGTATGCTAGAAGTCCAGCCATGCAAATGATGTTTGACCCCTTTTTCAAAGTATTGGATGCCTATGATACTTTGCAAAGTTTCATGTTGATTTCAAGTATTTTGTATGGGTGGGGTATTTCCCTATTTTTATCCATGCATGTTGTAATTATAAGAAAATATGAACGATGGGATTCTACCATATGCCAAAAATAAAGATGAGTATGAGTATGCTTTCTAGAGGACTCATCTTGAGTATGTTTTACATTCTTGCAAAGTAACATGTGATTATAATGTCATTTGTATGGGTGAGCATACATATTTCTCTTTTTTTCCCATGCAAAATATATAAGTGCAAGTAAATATGCATCAATGCACTTCTAGCATATATCAAAGTATTGGATCTCATACTATCCATGCATGCATAATGATACAGAATTGGTGATGATGATATGTCATATTACCTTGATGGTCTGGCACATCAAATGTATGGAATGCATGGACATGTGAAGATTGATGTGGCAAATAGTGCCTTGCAAGGATGATGTGGAACTAGGTGAGCTGATAATGTATCCTTAATGATTGTCACCTTGTATGAGGTGGCAACTAGGGCCTTGCATGGGATGATATGGTAGCAAACACCTTGATGACATGTCTTTGATGGTGTGTTAATATGTATACGATAGTAATATAATTGGCAAGATGATGTGGCATGATGTGTCATCATAGCTAAGGTGGCAGAGATGTCATGTCCCTTATGACAAGTCAATAAATATGAGGTGATAAATGAAACATGCTTGATAATGTGTTACTTTTTCAGGTGGCAAGGCAAGGTGGTAGCCATGCACACTATGTAGGATGATGTGGCCAATCAAGGAGGCCATGATTGCTAGCTTAGTAGGTTAAGATGGTAATGTAAATTGTCATGAAGGCCACCTATTGGTGATGTGGCAATTCATGCTTGATGATGTGTCACTTGTGTTACCCTAGAAGGACCTACTACATGAATAACTTGCCCAACCCAAAAGGTTCCCACTAGGCTTGGTATTCTCCAAACATAGCTATCCAAGCCTAGTACCAAGCTTGTGTAGCCTTGGTATTTGGCTAGTGTGGCCTTTTTCCTTTTATGGAGTTCTTTTCACAAGGAAAGGCAAAATGGAACCTTTCCTTAATACTCAAATGTGACCAAAGTTTTTTCCCATAGCTTCATCACGTAAAGGAGTAATATCCTTGTGAATTTGGTTATGTTTGGAGAGATTAACAATTAACAAGATTTTTTTCAATTTTCTTAAGTGGCCTCAAATAACTCTAGGTCAAAACCAAAAGTAGATCCAATGAGATCTAGCCATTGGATTATAGATTTGATACTTGGTTAATATTGTCTTATGTATCCACTGGCTGCCTATCAAATCAAATGTCTATAATTAATCATTACAGTGCCCTTGATTAGGCATATAATAGAAATGCACATTTTTCTAAATTTTAATATTTAAAATTTAATTTTGATTCAAAAAACTCATAAAAAATCAAGTTAATCTCCACACTATGTGAGGTGGTTTTGAATATGAGATAGGCCCTGAGGACTTATATGTCTTAAATCTTCAATTAGATCATATTCTCATGTGAAAAAGAAGACATATAATGTTTACTAGAAGACCATAAAGTGATATTCCTTAGGGAACTAGGTGAGACTATCCATTGAATGTGAAAATGGTTGTTTCTTTCTTGAAATACTTTCGACAAGGAATAAAAAAGGCACCTTAGGTTGCACCCTATTATGATTTGCACATGAGGATGATCAGAGTAGTTAAATCTAATTTTGTGTGATTGGAGGATGTAGATATTGGATACTTGGTTCCCATTTAGTGGGTGCTACCCTCTGGCATGATGAGGGTATGATGTTTAGATCATCTTGGCCTTTTTTTAATAAGGTTGATATCTAATAACATTCTTATGTTCGCTCCTATCTTGCGGTCCTCCATCTTCTTCTATCGTCTCGCTCGTGTGAGCTCCTTCTTTGTGTTTTGCACTCGTAACATGGTATCAAAGCTATGCCTCCTCTCTCCTTGTCTTGATGAGCCGGCACTTTAGCTGCCCCCCCCCTTGGAAATTTCCACAAGTGTCCTTTGATTGTTGCTATTTTCAATGAAGAGCAACCTTCTTTATGTTTCATGGCTTCTCCCCCATGTTGTGTCTTAAGGTTCTCAAAGGGTTGAAGAGGACCTTATTCTCTTGGTCAGGGTATTCTTAGAGGAGATGTTTTTTTTGCTCAAGGAGTCATTGCTATTATGGGTCACCTAAAGGTTGGAGGCTTCCATTGTTGGCTGAGGCTTAGCTACATGTTTCTTTTGGAGCTACTCATGGGTTCACAGAACACCACCTATGCGCTTCATACTAGCTTGCTATGCTAAGCCTTTAATCGACTTAGTTTTTATAAGTTGCAAATGAAACTTGTCGACACCCTGGCAGGCATATTTTTTGTTGTGCACTATGGCAAGCACCAAAGCTAATCAACAAAGACAAGTAGCAAATCCTAAGTTGGAACACCGCTAGACTAGCAACAATAACACTGTGAAAAAGTCATGGCTCTTGGTTCCTAGAAGTATTTTATGTGAAGACCCTATATCTTCCATCCCATTGCTTTGGAAAATGTTATACTGGGCTGTTTTTTGAACTTGGGATTGGAGTAGTTTTGTCTGCCTACTAGTTCCACCTAGCTAAAGCTTTACCTCCATTTATACTTTAATGGGCATTGAGTCCATGTTCAAGGTCCTATCTCAGCCATGGGCGACCTTCTCAGAATGAGGCCATCTTCATAAAAGTGATATGTGGGAAATTTTCTTGCTAGGAGATTTTCTTTGTCATCATAGTTTCCATAAGGTCTATGTTCCTCTATTATTGATATGGTGTCCAACACCATGCTACCGTAAGTCAACCAAGGGATGAGGAAAAAATGAGATGCTCCTTAAATCTTTTCGTCATTGTTTCATTTGACTACTGCATCAACAAAAATCTGGGAAGCTTGATCTCAAGGATGTAGATCCACTATGATGTAGCTTTGTCTTCTGAAGATTTTAGGTGACAAAGTAATCAGAAGTGCTTTCAAATGTGGCAAACATTTTATCTCTTGTTATATCAAGGGATTATTGTTGCCATATACTCATGGGGAGAATTTTTATTTGGTGAGTGTGATTCAATCGAAGGGAGATGGTCATGCTCACACTTTCATTTTACTTTATAAACTCGTGTGTGTTTTTTGTGAGATCTTAATAGCACATCATTTATGAGACTTGGAGAGGTCAATGTCATAGTGACTCACTTTTTTTCGACTCTTATTATGTTTGTATCCTCATGTACATAATATCTCTCTTGTAAAGGAATAGACACTACCATGTCATGCTAAATGACATTGGTAAGACCTACCCATTCCCATCAAATCATATACTGATTTATGTATTTTATTGGTCGAGACATTAATGTTTTAGGGTGGGATAATCATAGAGTCATCAACACACTACTCTCTTTATGTACTGAGTTATTGTCAATTAACACCATGTCTTCAATTAATATCCAAAACCTTGCAATAAGTATGCACGAATAAAGGCTTCTCTCATTTTATGTCACCTGATGATTGTGTGCAATAGTCTACCCATTTTGAATTGAGGGGTTCTATTGAGATTCGCACATTAAGATCACCAGAGTGGTTAAATCTACTCTCGTGTGACTTGAGGATATAGATATTGGAGAGGCGTTCGATGTGGATGATGGAGACTTGGTTCCTATTTAGTGGGTGGTCAGAGTCCTTGTATGGTGTGGATCATCTTAGCCTTTTTTGTGATAAGGTTGATAGCTAGTACCATTCATCCATTGGCATCTATCTTGTGGTCCTCTATCTTTTTCTCTCGTCTCCCTCTTGTGAGTTTCTTCTTCTCGTTTACACTCCTCTACTTTGTAACACAACCCTTCCACTATGACTAGACTTTGAACAAGTAGTGTTATAAAACTTGGTTTGACACTCTATCTCAATGTGGCCATGCTTTGAGCACTTGTTGCTTCAATTTTCATTTGAGCCTTTCCTCAAATGCAAATTTCTTGTAGTGCTTTCTTTATCTTTGTCACGAAGCTCATTACAACAAATCTTCATGATACATCTTGGAATGGTTCATAATTTCCATTGATCACAAATGTAGATGTAGATTACATAATGACAAGTTTGCATTGTTGCATTGTATGGCTCTTTTCTCATCTATTTGATTAGTACTCTCATTTTGAGTACAAAACCTTATACTCACTCGGCCTTTCGCTACTTCAAGTCATTGATCCACGTCCTTACGTCTTCTCAGTTACTTTCTATATCTTTATAAGAAGACATCCTTTGTTTAATTGCAATCCTTTAAATAATCCACTAAGTACTGGTTGAACCATTTGTGCAAGGTATAAGGGAAGTGTTATGTGCAAGTCATCCCTCCTTGTGAGTACCCTTTCATGGCTTTCTCTTACCACTAGGGTTTCTTCTTTAGCTTCCTTAAGAATGTGCACAACCTCCTAGGAGTATTCTTTCCATCCATCTTCCTAGAGCTCTTGTGTCTTAGCAAAATCGCTTCTACACCATGGATGGCATTAACAAGTTATCCTTTCTTATGCCCTATTCTTGTGGTAATTAGGCTGTGCCGAAGTCTCTTTTGCCCATAGTTCGTCCTCCTACTCTAGAGTGACTGCATCCTCATGCAAGTCTTGGAATTCTTCCTTTTGGTTGTTTATGATAGCTCAACTAGGCTCCAATAACTTAGCACATCAAGGAGAATATCTTTCGCTTTGTTCAATTTGCCCATTTGAGCTAGCAAGCAAGCATTGTATTGTGTCAAGAAGGGCACTACTCCTCTCTCCACATATAAGACCTTTCCATGTACACGACATTTAAGAAGTTAAAAAATAGTCGAAGAGTTCTCATGATGTGGCATAGTATCTCTATATAAGTAGTGTATAACTACACGATTAAAGGACTTTCATATTTAAACTATATCCAAAGAAGGACTAGTGTCATATTCTGTGCTCAAACCAAATATTTTAAGAAATCAAAATCTTTGCCCTATGTTCCAAGTAGGACACTAATAGGGTGATGAGGAAAGAAGAAGTTGAACATGTGATGTGGATGGAGAAGAAAGGCCATAAATCCAAAAGATTCTCATTGAAGGAAAAAGTCTCCAAGTTTTGGCAATTGAAGTAGTTATGACAACACCCACATGCAACCATGAACTTTTAGACCATTGGACCATGCATGTGAGATTTCAACATCTTGTATATTAAAGGGGTGATATGCTCAATGATAAGAAAAAAGAAGAAAGCATGAAGAAAAAAAATTCATACAATTAGCATGAAAATCCCAGGGAATATAGGATACTCTGACACGTCATAAGTGAGAGGCAGGTAGGACTTCTTGAATTATGAATCACATGGGAAGTGATCTTTTAGAAAATATGTCAATAAATATATTAAGAGGGTTATCAGTCCCATAAAAAAAGCTATATAAAAAATAAGTAAAATGAGTGGGCAATGCTTTAAGAAACGTTAAAGGAGCAACACATGCCTTATCAACATAAGTTAGAATATAGATAGAATTGTGGTTGATTGAAATTTTCTTCAAGTAGAGGAGGCAAGTCTAAGGCCATTATAGAGTTGAGCAACCATTTTAACCTCAATTAACCACAGTATTCAATTCACCGCCAATCGAGAAGGCATGTCTAAGGCCATCATGGAGTTGAGCAACAATGAGCTCAACCTCTTAACTGCCATATGCACATCACCAGACACCACAGGATTTTGAATAGAATCTCAAGGTGTCCCTACTAGAAAACCCTATATATCACGTGCGTGCAAGGGATATTATTAAAACTCCTTATCTTTAAATCCTAAGGTTTTAAAATGACCCCTTTACCTAACAAACTAAGGATTTTTTCCCAAGATCCCAACTTAAAATACCCTCATGTGAGTATATTTTTGTTTAAAAAAAATAACAAAAATCTGCTATTTAAAAACCTCTTCTCTTGAATCCGCGTGCTATATTTGCATATGATGAGTGACCCCATAATAGATTACAAGGCCATGAGGACGTTGGCCCTTACAATAATACAATGGGAAGAGAGTGTTGAGGTGGTTGAGCTTTGGGAAGGCGAGAAGGTGAAAAAAAAAAAAAAAGGCGGTCCTGCGGAGGAGCTATTAAAAGGTATGTCAAATATTGGTGTGTTATGTTGCAGGCCTTGGAAATTGAAATGAATCAAACCTGAGTACTTGGAAATTGAAATGCAGAGAATGAATCAAACTTGAGTTCCATTGAGCTCTCCACCATCCACTTCTGCCTCCTTGTTATCCTTTGCCTCCACATCGTCTTCTTCTTGCTCATACACTGTTCTTCCATGGTGCTTCACTCTGTTGTAACCATACACTCCCCAGTCCCACAAATGCAACACTATATATGTCCCTATTCCCCCTATCAACCCATACGCAATTGAATATGTCAATGGCATCAGAATTATCGTTACGAACGCAGGTATCGCTTCCCTCATGTCCTCCCAGTTGATCTCCACCACTGCCTTCATCATCATCGCTCCCACCAGTATCAGCGGTGGCCCGACTGCCCATGCCGGAATGGAGGCTAGTAGTGGCGTGAAGAAGAACGATAAGAAGAAGTAGAACGCTACTGTCACCGCCGTCAAGCCAGTCCTTCCTCCCTCCCTTATTCCCGTCGACGATTCGATGAACGTCGTCACAGGAGACGTGCCCAGTGTGGATCCGATCACTATGGCCGTGGCATCGCTCATGAAGGCGAAATATTGCCCCTCGAAATCCCCGCTCTCGCGCAGGAATCCGGCGAATTTCGCCATAGAGTAGAGCGTTCCTGTTGTGTCCAGTATGTCCACATACAAGAACGTGATGAGCGCGACCCACACCTGCCCTTGATTGAAGTCTCGGAAGCTGAGAGCGCCTGCTGTTTTTTGTATTTTGTGAACGTCCACCACTTTCTTGAAGTAATCGAAAGAGGCGTTCCCGGCGGACGTATAGGGGAAGTAAGTGACTTTTGTGCCCCTAAACCAAGAGACCGCAGTGACAAAAACGATGCCGTAGATCATGGCCCCCTTGATGTTCTTTATCAAAGCGTAGGCTATGATGACAAAGCCCACAACGCCGAGCCAGAAAGTGGCACTTTCCATTCGATGTTTGAGGCACAGGAAGTCGTCGGACACAGTTCCTCCTGGCATGAGTACATTCGTGCCATTCACCGTCATGATGGGAGCTACAGCCGTTCGGTATTCGGCCGGGCAAGCTGCCAAAGTGAGGAGAGTAGAAGAGCTGAATCCCACAAGGCCAACACCCTCGCTAGATTGAAGACCGATGAAAGCTAAGAAGAATCCAATTCCTGCAGATGCTGAGATCCGAATTGGTTTGGGAATAGCCTTAGCTAGCTTCGTTCTCAAACCCACAGCAGCGATGATCAAGAACAAAATCCCCTCGATGAAAACGGCAGCGAGGGCACTCTTGTAAGAAATATTTCCGGACCCATGAAATCCCACGACAGTGTAGGCAAAATAGGCGTTGGTGCCCATGCCGGGGGCTAATCCCAGAGGCAAATTCGCAAAGACGCCCATAATGATACAACCGACCAAGGAAGAAGCCACGGTCGCAACGATGAGATCTTTCTTCACCACGTCGAGGCAAGCTTGGTACCCGGGATTGACAGGGTCGAACTTACAACTGGGGCCGGGGTCGACGAGCTGCAGAGTGGTACCATTGGCGACGGAGCCATGGCAATCGGAGGTGGAGACGGAGGCGACATTGCAGACCTGGGTGCAATCGGAGACGCTACAGGGGCCGCCAGAGTCAGTAAGGATGGAAGCGTTGACGGCGAGGATGTAAGCCATGGTGAGGAAAGTGGCGGTACCAGCGCGGAGCTCACGGGTGAAGCAAGTTTGACGCTGGGCGACTTTGAAGTAACGGCCAAGGAAGCTACGCTCAAATGAGGAGTTGAGGGAGTGAAGGGAGGAGCGCCATGAGCGGGCGAGGCCAGGCATGGCGAAAGGGAAAGGGAGGAGAAGGGGAGGGGGTGGCTATGGAAGAGAGGAGCTTGGGAGGTGCGCTATGGCGACGGAAATATATGAGTGGTATAAAGAAGAAGATGAAGATGATTGAACTATTGAAGTTGAAGAAGACAACCACGTAACTTGGGAAATGTGCCCTTGTCTTCCTCCACACTTTGCACACCCTCTGTCCCTCGTGGTATTTTTCCACCTTTGACCTCATTCTTTATTTGACCAGCTTTGGGCCTTGCTTGTCTTTAAGATTTTGAAAACCCTTTTTCGTGAGTATATCATATTAAAATTTGACATCAGTTGTGACCTAACCCTTTTCAAATGTGAGCTGACCCTTTTCACACACATGAGTTACAACATAGGTCCCTCACGGAACACCTCTCTCTCACCTGGGGCACATGTAGCTTTCTTGGGGTGGTTTAGGTAGGATTGGCAATCAGATGCCTATCGGAAGGCAATCGGAAGCCTGACTCATGCAATCGGACTAACAGATAGGCAAGGTCCGACAAGAGGGGATATCCAATTAGAACGCTTCTCTCATCTACCGGATTTCAATCCAAACATGTGCGCATAACTTCGATAGAGTCCGACGAGCTTCAGGCTGACATGTGCCCCTGATTCCAATCACCTCCAGTAGGAATCTTCTGGACAGAATGCTAACATAAGATAGCCATGTGCCCAACCTATCTCTCTCTCACCCCGGGCACATGAGCTCCCTAATATGCCTTTCCGATAGGCTGCTATTGATGTGGCACTGAACCTTTATCGAATAGAAAACAGAAGGGAAAGCTGAGCCTGACGCTTGCAATCCAAGCACATAGGCAAGGAAGGGGAGGTAATGAAAGAATAACCAATGGGAAGGAGCCACTTTAACACTTACTTGCATTACGATGAAGCTTACCTGGTCAGATTACATGTGCCCATAACTCCTACAACTTCTAGCAAACTTCTGATAACCTTGTGCCCGTAATTCTTATAGCATTAGATAGGCAGCTTTCTTGACAGATTGGTATCTTCGACACATATGTGCCCAATCTCTCTCTCTCTCTCTCTCTCTCTCTCTCTCTCTCTCTCATGTGTATGCACCCCTCAGAAACACTTTCACCATCGGATTTAGCCTAATTAATGATCCCCCTTGGCTTCATATTTGACCAGCGTCGTCCAATTCATAATCTCCTTTGGCCTCACATTTGACCCAGTTTTGGCACCTTTGTCAATCTCACTTTGCAAAATTTAAGATATTGAAAACCCTTGTTAAAATGTTTAAAACTTCCCTTTAAAACTTTGCCATCAATTGTGACCCTTTTCAAATGTGAGCTAACCATTTTCACACGAGTTAGAACTTAGCTCTCTCTCTCTCTCTCTCTCTCTCTCTCTCTCTCTCTCTCTCTAGCTCTCTCAATTAGAACTTAGGTCTCTCCAACTTCCCTTTAAAACTTTGCCATCAATTGTGGCCCTTTTCAAATGTGAGCTAACCATTTTCACACATGAGTTAGAACTTAGCTCTTTGTGTGTGTAAATTAGAACTTAGCCCTCTCTCTCTCTCTCTCTCTCTCTCTCTCTCTCTCTCTCTCATGTGCATGCACCATTCACAAATATTGTCACGATCACAAATCCTCGCCACCCACCATAACATATAAGAGGACATACATTGCCATATCCCAATAGTTAATTCCTTTAAACCTCATGCAAGCAATATTAGCAATGTTAAACCGATTACTTCCCTCAGGCAATCATATGAGGGAAAATTCCTTGTTCAATTTTCTTGTTTGACAAGTCCTCTTAGTATTGTTTTCCTACTATACAAAGGCAACATCAACATCAAAAAATTTACAAAAATTATTTTGGAAATGCAGATTCCCATGAACTATTGACTCCTCACTTTGCGACCAATTTAAGGATAGCATTGCTTCCCTTTCACCCACACTTCCACAGAAACCCACCGAAAAAATCACTTCCTAGATGCAAACTAAAATTTAAACACAAACACACACTCACTCATGCATGTGTGCTTGAGCCTTACACATGTGCACTTAGATTTTCATACATATCAAGGAGAGGGATAGAAAACACACAAAGGAGCATGGATGCTCCCTCCTTGATATGCATACTAATGACAGTGTGATACAAGATAGATACATACCCATGCACATGCATGCACACACATGCATGCACACATGTGTACAGACGTGTGTGTGTGTGTGTGTGTGTGTGCACGCATGTGCACGTGTGTGCGCCTATGTGCATGCACATGACGAGTGTATGTGTGTGTGCACGCACATGCACTAGCATCCACATGTGTGTTTGCTCACGTGCACACTAGCATGCACGTGCACATGCGCATGCGTTCGTGTGAGCGTGCATGTGTTGTGTGTGTGTGTGTGAGAGAGAGAGAGAGAGAGAGAGAGAGAGAGAGAGAGAGAGAGAGATGCAAAGAGAGAGAGATGCAAATGTGTATGTGTGGTTGTTTGTGTGTTTTTTCACTAAAAATAACTCTCTCTCTATGTGTGTGTGTGCATGTGCGTGCTCTGTGCGTGCATGTGTGTGTGAGTGTGTGTACCAATCCATATAAAAAGTCCCTAACTCTGGAAGGTACTCTTGAAAGCACAGATGCCTCTTCATTTAATCCATCCTAACAATTGACACTACCATCACAAGATAATTAAACAAACCCCAATACATCATACTTAAAAACTAACCTCCACCTCCACTAGCCCACACACAACTATATACATACACCCACACTCATCTATAACACACACACATGCATGCACGAATGCAAACACACACACACATAGTATAGGAATGCCAAAAAGGGAAAAAATCATAGAAAAGCCAATTTAACTAGACCAAGTCAAAATAAGAAACAAATAGAAACCATAAAATACTCCGCCACTAAATGACTATCCCCCCAAGCATATCAATCTATAAAGTTCCTTTTATACTCTATGCCCTTTTTACTATACCTCTAGTGAGCCAGATATTAAGAGGCTAAAGAACCAACCATACACATTAAAACATATTAAGAGGAAAAAGAACTCATTGGACATTCAAAGAGAGGAAATCATAACATCTCCCCATCACATACTGTGGATTAGTACTATAGATTTGTTTTGTGGAATAAGCAAAAGTAATTCATTCACGATGGATGTCATGTGTAATTTATCCATCGTTGAAATAGTAAGCATGAAAGTTCATTGAAATTTGCAAAAATTCCTAGGGTGGGTTTTGATCCATCATATTCCATGCCACACACTTGGTCATTGTCGTTTGTAATTGCATTGTCGTCTCCACATTTTTTTTGCATACATTTTGGAGTTAGTAGTACCACAGTATGTCTTTTCAATTTTTTTTTTTGTGTGTGTGTGTGTGTGTGTGAGTGTGAGTGTGTGTGTGTTTTCACATGTGTACATATGTATGCATGGCACACTCATTAGACATGTGCATCCATGCACACATGCACATAGAAGCACACATAAATGTGGACTTACTTTCTCTCTCTCTCTTTTTCCTTTTTCCTCGTAGGTTGTCTTTTCTTCACTTTTCCTCCTACTTTTGCCAAGTCAATATGATATGTTGACAAAGCCAATCACAATTTTCCTCCCACAATTTAGGGTTACTTTTTCATAAGGGGATTCCTTATTTTGACTACGAGATATTTTTGATACCTTTAAATCTTAAGTCACTCCCACTCCAATATGAAAGTTGGATAAAATGCCATTAAGTCCACAAAATCAATGGCACTCAAGGACTTTACGTATCAACTTTAAGATATTACTCATTATTTGTATAATTGTTAGTCTCAGCTTATCTAATTGATTCATCCATTGCTACATATTGAACTCGAGACTATTGATAAATCTTTTTTGTTAGCACTGGCTCTTCTAGAGACAGTGCTTAAGGATCGAGTTGGACAAAAGTTTTGTAATTATTCAAAATTTTGGGGGAATTTTTGAAATTCCTAAGCTCTACTTTTGGATGGGTGAAGCTCTACCCAACTCCCCTCGCTCACACCATCGCCCTCCCCCCTTCTCCCACCCTCGCTTCGATTTCTCCCACCTCCTCCATGCCTCTCGTGGCATCCTCCCCGCCCTCCAAAGCTTCCTTCCCCACCTCGAACACTCCTACCCTCTCATCTCTTACATCATCTCCGATGCCTTCCTCCCCTGGTCCCAGGCCGTTGCCAACACGCTTGGAGTTTTGTGCTTTGTCTTCTTCACCTCCAATGACCCCTTCGTCACACTCTCCCCCAAATCTGTCCAGAAGTGCCTCTCCCCCTCCTACCCTCTCCAATTCTTGGACCTTCCCCCCTTCTTTTGCCTTGCTTGTGGGTGCCGTCAAGGTGGGTAGGTCTAATTCATTGAATTACCACTCGTCCAATTGGGTGCATAGGGTCGACTTGCCCATAGGCCATGGTTTGGATATTGGGTCACAGCCACATCAGCAATGTAAAGCTGAGGCTATGGAGTTGGGGCGGATGATCAATTTGAACACTAGAGACATTCAAGGGTCAAGAATTTGAGGATTGTATGGAAGAAGGATACACCTATTCCGTAGAGAGCTGAAGAGATGATGCTGCTTTGAACAACCTGAGAAGCAACGGCTTGGATATGGATGATTCCAAGAGACCCCAAGCAGTGCATAAGCTGTGGAATTCCCACCATCTATGCAAGCGGAGGATCTCTCTTTCTATCATCTTGAATTCATGCTCGAAAGTTTTGAAGAGGTAGCAAGGCTTGTTTTAACACTTGCTATGAGTGGGAAAGTAAAGGGCCGATGCACAGTGAAATGCTCCATGTGTAACACCGTCGACCCTTTGCTTTTGCGAGCTGCCAAGATGGAACATTGCCCATCCAGCAAGAGGTCAGCTTTTGGCAAGCGGAAGACGGTTGCTTAACCTGGCTTGATACTCAATTCACCTCGTCTGTTCTCTATGTGTCCCCTTTGGAAGCTTGTCGATTTTCTTTGATGCCCAACAAATGGAGGAGTTGGCTCTGGGTTTGGAAGCCAGCCAATAGCCTTTTCTCTGGGTCATTCGTCAAGATGCAATTGATGGCTCCCTATCAGAGGTCTTACTGGAGGGCTTTTTGGACTGCAACAAAGATCGAAGTCTGATCATCTCGTGGGCTCCATAGTCACTTGTCTTGAAGCATCCTGCAATGGTGGAATTCTGAGCCATTGTGGGTGGAACTCGATATTAGAAAACATTGCACTTGGAGGAATACCCATGCTCTGCTTGCCAAGCGGTGCAGAGAAAAAAATGAATGCCAGAGTTTTGGTGGATGACTTGAAATTGGGGCTGGACTATTGGGGCTGGACTTGAGAGGAGGCATGATGGGGAGGTGGACCATGGAGCTATGGAGAGGGTGGTGAGAGCTCTAATGGAATGAGAGGAAGGGAAAGTGAAAGCTATAAATGAGGGAGACTCTTTCTTCAAGAGTATTGTTGGTTCTTTCCCACGGCTTCCGCAGGAAGAGCAAGGTTTTGTTAGTATGCAAGGTTCCGAGGCTTTTTGTTACCTACAGATATATCGGGGCTGTCGTTTGTAGTATACATGTAGCTTAGGACCTCGAGTCATGTTCGAGGGAGAGACGTAGGCTTAAGCATGTTAAGCAAATATAGTGCATGCATGTGTAAAAGGAACATGTATCATCATGATTGAGGTAATGAAGGCTTTCGTCTTCATTGGGGGTTGTAGGGTTGAGGGGGAGGTTCCAGGGTTAGAAGGAAATTCAAGGTTTAGAAGGAGGTCTAAGGTTTAGAAGGAGGTTCCAAGGTTTAGAGAGAGGTCCTAGAGTTTAGAAGGAGGTTCTAGGGTTTAGAGTAGAATACCTGGTGGAGAACTTGTCTCCCTTATAGATTATGAAGATTAAGGGTTGAGGAACTAAGGGTTGAGGGGGAGCATAGGAGTGGGAGAGGAAGAAGGTGTAAGAGCATGGGGGAAAGAAGGGGAGGAGGAGGAGGAGGAGGAGGGAAGAGGAGAAGGGAGGAGGAGGGAGGAGGAGGAGGAGGAGGAGGAGGGAGAAGGAGGAGGGAGGAGGAGAGGGAGGGGATGGGTTGCAAGGTTGGAGGAGAGGGGAGGAGGAGTTGCAAGGTTAGGACATGCTTTTGGATGTGGAGTGCAAGGAAGCATGGACACTTGAAACAATTGCTTGGAATACCAAAGTAGAACTCAACACAATGCCCCAAAGAGTGTGGGCTTCATTCCATTATGGGGTATTTATACAAGTTAGAGCTTCTCTCTCTGCATGTAGGAATTAAAAGACACTCTCTCTCTACATGTAGAACTTGCATATAGAAGTTGCATGTAGGACATGCATGTAGAACTTGCATGTAGAACTTGCTTGTAGAACTCGCATGTAGAACTCGCATGTATGAGTTGCATGTAGAACTCGCATGTAGGAGTTGCATGTAGAACTCATATGTGGAACTCGCATGTAGGAGTTGCATGTAGAACTTGTATGTAGAACTCGCATGTAGGAGTTGCATGTAGGAGTTGTATGTAGAACTCGTATGTAGAACTCGCATGTAGGAGTTTTATGTAGGAGTTGTATGTAGAACTCTCATGTAGGAGTTTCATGTAGAACTTGCATGTAGAACTTACATGTAGGAGTTGCATGTAGGAATCATATGTAGAACTTGCATGTAGAACATGCAAGTTGGATTTCTAAGACGGATCATTTCTAGCCTTATGCAAGTATAAGTGGAGCTTTGCCGCTACTCTACACACACATTCTGTTCTACCTAAGTCCATGTTGGCACAGAGACAACATACTCCCGGATTCATTTTATTACCCATCCTCGGGTTATGGTTTATTGCGAGCATGTACCTAGATTGCCATGCCTTTAGTCCAGTGGCTGTGGAACTTGTGTTGTGCCAGTCGATCCTGCTATAAAGCCTTGGCACCATAGAATTTTTGCTCAGTTTTCAGGTAGACTATATCCACCATTTGTTCAAATAGAGATATGCGGCGTGCTTCTAAGAAGATCACTCTTTGATAGAGTCGGCTTGTAATCGAAGCATCGACCCGTTCATTGGGATTGAAACTGAGTGGAGGCAAATGGGTATCAAGGTAACATGGGACCTCCAGAATGAATTCCAATAATTTACAGAATATAGCACTTAGGCAAAGGAAGCGATCAATGTTGCTGTGCATTATTTGCTCATACTCCTAAAGTGCTCGGATCATTGTGCCTTGGATATTCCATTCTACACTAGAGTATGCTTCGATCATTGGCCAATTAATGGTTAGATCTTCATCCAAAGTGTGTATGTTGGCTTCCCATTTTTTACGTCGTGGAACTGCATAAAACTTGGGATGGGTTTTGAGACATGGAGGTGCACGTATGTACTCCTTTAAGAAGATTACATCAAAGAGCTTGGGACGGTGCCAATCAGGTTGTGGATCCAAATTGCTAATCCAACCTTCACTAATTTGACACTGACGAAGGTTGGTAGGAAAGTTGTCCAGGGTCCATCCACCTCAAGTTTTCATATCAGGATATTTGCTCCAAAATTCCTTGATGGGGTCACTGGGAAGTGGTATCTCATCAAAATCATACCCATCATTGGAACTTGGCATAGGAGTGCAAATTGGATTATCCGGATCCTGATATTCAAAATCAAATACTATGTCATTTTCTGTTGATGGAAGCACAAGTAGTGTCAGAGGTGATGATGGGGCAGGTAGAGAATCTAGGGACATGGGGGAGAAATATGGAAGAGTGTTAGTTGTGGAAGGGGGAGCAAAGGGGAGGGGGGAAGAATTGGGCAAATGGTTTGAACAGCTTGGTAATCCTCAAGGGTAGGATTAGCAAGGGAGGGGAAGAAGCTAGGTGTGAGGAGCTTGTAAGTTTGTGACTGTTGGGTTAGTTGAAAATGTTGAGAGGCATGAGCAAAGAGATGATGGAGGGAATAGATGTTAGGATGGAGTTCAGAGGGGTGGTAGCAGCAAGGGTAAGTGAGGTTATGAGGTTGGCAGAAAGAGTGGTTAGATATGGGAAGTTGGATGTGAGATAGGCCCTATCATCTTTCGACACTTCTTTTTGCTGGTGCGATGGGATCATCAGCTACATGGGTGGGATGTCGGTTATGTCGTGCCTTGCAAATAATAGTGATGGCCTTTGTAGCAATGATAACAAACCTGCAATAACCCTGAGGGGAGAACTACCCATGAGGCATACATATGCAATGAAAGCATCCATTCTAAGTGCTATAAACACGGCATGTGTAGACATGAAAAAGATATTTTTCTCATCTTCAGACAAGTCTTGGCAAATTATGTGCAGGGTTTTGGTCCCTATGGAACATTCCCATTTGATTGTTGGATGAGCATATATGATCTTGATTTGGAATTGCTTCCATTGGATAAGCACACGTGCATTGACGTGATCTTCCACTTGTAGAGCAACCACAAGCTCTTGGTACACCACCATTGTGCATTGTAGTGGGGCTTCATTGGTGTTGTCTTCCAATGCCTCATTGTTGTGAACTAGCAATTGGAGATCAAGCTTGGAGATGATTATCTTTTGGGAGTACATCTCATTCATTTTTTCTTTGTATTGATGGTAGATGGTTGTATATGCCTCCTTAAGCTTTCTCATTTGCAAGGTGACCTTTGCCTATTGAGAAATGTTTTTAGTGGTATTGGACCATTGGTCCAAAACTTGTGCTTGTGAAGTACTGGCCTCTTGAGTGGTAGCAAGTTGGTCCTTTAAGATTCTACATTCCGTTGTAAGCTCGTCAATGCTGAAGGCACGTACTGCCAGAGATTGTTTCATGTCTTCAAGCTTATCTTTGCAATCCTGGAGCTCTTCTTCTTTGTGAATTAGAGTGAGTCGAGCTTGTGCCACTACCTCCCTCTGTTGAGCATGTGCGGATGTCAAGGAGTTATAGTAGGTCTGTAGGATTGCCGTTGCTTGTACTGCTACTGTCAGTTGTGTTTGACTTTGGTGGAGGTTGGACATCACATCCCTCACTACCTTCTCTTGAGCTAGGAGAGCTTGGTTCATGCGCACTTCTTCTACCTCCTTCTCATCTATCTACGCCCGAAGTGCCTTGACCTCTATGGCGATTGCTTGGAATCGGTCTTCGATTTTTGTAGCAGTCTATCTGTTCAATTCTCTTGCATATTCTTCATTGGCCAAGCTAGTGAATAGTTCTAACATTTGGATCATTTGGCTAGCTTGATGTTGGAGAATGACAAATGGTGATGAGGTCTGGCAATACTACTGATAGAAGTGGTGCCCATGTAGCCATCCCGATCATTCTGTAGTACTTGGGGGAGGTTGTTCTAATGGTATTTAGTCCCTTGTGTACAATAGTTATACTATTAATCTGGCACTAGCTCCCCTTATGGCTCATCAACTGGCATGGCATTGATGGGTGGTTCTAGTGATGATGTAGCCTCAGGCTCTGGTGCTGATCTTTCCTCAGGTTCTAGTGCCGCGATCTAGCCTTGGGCTCTGGTTGTTGCTGTTGTTAGAGATATATTGGTTGCAGTTGTGCATCGAGCTATAGCATCTCGTGGGGCAATTTCTCAATCCCGACCTCCAGAATAGGTATTTCTTCTAAGGCATTTGCACTTATCAATGTGATAGTAGGAGAAGTTGGTGACTGGCTCCCGTCCTGGTGAGAAGGGTATGTCCAACTCCTCAATTGATTTTGGTGACTGGGGCAGAGTCATTTCTCTTTCTTGTAGTTCTTTTTTGATGATTATAGCCAATAAGTGTGAAATTTTACATTTTTTGCCTGATGAACCATCTAGTTTCTTTGTAAAGAAGATGACTAAGTGCTGGAACCAGTCTTGTTTTAGCTTCCTACTCAGCAAAACAAATAAGTGGAGTGGAAGGGATCGATTCTTACCACACTTGACCCCTAGGATTGTGGATAGGAATTGTGCTGCTTCCTTGAGGCGATGGTTAAGGATTGTGCTAAGGAATATGCTGTCCCTATGGAACAGTGGGCCCTTGGTGAGGAGAGACTGTACTTCGAGAAACTTTGCATCGGCAAGCCGTGTAGGGTATTTGGCACCATGCATTGGTAGTGAGAAAGCCCTTTAAATGACTATTTTGTCAAGAATAATGTTTAGTGGGCTCTGATGTACAGTGATTGTACTGTACTTGCCAACCTTTGCATTGCTGGAGTGGTAAGAATGGAGAAAGTCCATGTGGTGTACCATTGATCATTCATGTGCATGTGGTGTACCATTGATCATTAGATTGGTTGGCATGCCAGTATGACCTTTTTGTGTGTGTGTGTGAGAGATCTTATTTTTATACACGCTTTTACAGTGTGGAATGAAAGTGTGTGGCACAATTATTCATGCAATCATCTATGTGTCTAGGCAAAAGTGTGTGAGTGCACATGACCTAGTAGCTAGGTAGGGACTAACTATATGCTTTTTTTTTGTTGCTGGGATTTTCATAGGGCAACTAGAATTTGGTGTCACTTCTGAGCCCTAGGTTAAAGTCCATTGATGCTACCTATATGTGCGAAGACGTACATATGCAAGTGAGTGCTCATGATACAATATAATCATAACTAAGGAAGACTTGGTTTCCCAAATCTTCGTTTTTGTCGGGGATGGCTTGCGTGTTGATGTAGTAGTGCTTCAGTCGGCTCCCATTTATGGTTGTGTTGAATTGGACTCCATCCAATGTTTCTAGCAGTACAGCTCTGATGGGATTCATCTTTCGTACTCGGTAGGGTCCTTGACTTAGATACTTTAGTTTCCCTTTATCTACTTTGGCATTGTATAACAGGACCAAGTCACCTTCCTTGATGTCTTTAGCTTTAAGATTTCTGTCAAACCATGCCTTTCTACTGCATTTTTCTATTGTCATGTCATGGTAGGCGACTAGTCTTGTCTCTGTATGCTTCTCCAATTGATAGAGTCTTTCTTTCAAGGATTCATGGTCTCCCATGCATTCCTGTACTGCTATGCATAGGCTTGGTATTACAAATTCTAGTGGGACCACAGCATCAAGGCCATACACCAATTGAAAAGGTGTGTTCCCTATACTAACCTTGAGTGTGATTCTGTATGCCCATAAGGCTACATTCAATTTCTCTGCCCAATCAGAATGCTGTGGTTCTACTACCTTGATGAGGATAATGTATATTATTTTGTTGGTGGATTCGGCCTGTCCATTCCCTTGGGGGTAGTAGGGTGTGCTTTTTCTATGGATTACCATAAAGCCAGACAAAAGTTCTTGGATTACCTCATTGATAAAATGTGTGCCTCTATCCGACACAATTTCAATGGGGCATCTGAATCGGGTGATCACATTTTCATATAAGAATCTTGCTATGCTTCTGGCATCTACCTTTCTGACTACTTTAGCTTCAACCCATTTTGTAAAGTAATCAGTGGCCACAATGATGTAGCGTGCCTATGTTCCTTTTGCTGCTGGATGTATGGGACCCACATAGTCAATCCCCCATTTTTTCAAATGGTTTTTGTGCAACAACTGTTGTTAGGGAATTGAAGTCTTTGTGTTGTGGTTTAGTAGTCCGTTGGCATACATCATAGCCTTTTACATATTCATAGGCATTTGCCCATAGTGTTGGCCATCAAAAGCTTGCGAGGAGAACTTTTCTTACTGTGGCTTCCCCTTGGAAGTGTCCTCCTACAATGTCTTCATGGACTTCACTCAGGATTGGCATGATCTCATGAGGCATTACACATCTTCTTAATATCTAGTCCTTGCCCTTCTTGTATAGTTGTCCTGCAATGAGTTGATAGGGTGCAGCCTTTAGACTTAGTTTTCTAGCATCTATTGCTTTCATTTCAAGGGGTGGTCTCCCTGTCATTAAGTATCCAATGATATCTCCGCACCACTCTGGAACAACATCTCCAATGTTTGTAAATGAATTTGTATCATTACTCCCATCTCCATATTGTGGACCGAAGAAGAGAGAGTTTATGCCACAAGTAGATATAGAGGTCGATTGTTTTGTTGTGGTTCGGTCATCAGATGATGAATATAAGAATGTGAAGTTTTGGGATCCAAAAGAAGTTGATGTGCAAAGAGATGATTAAGGGAGAGCTACAACATTTACAACAGTATGGTATGAGCCAAAGGGCAAGAAGGAGAATATGGATAACAACACATTGTATACTAATTGTATAAAAAAGGATTGGGTCCCAAATGATGAACTGGTCTCACAAGTTTCGACGGAGACAATCATAGTGTCTTGGCATTCAAGGGAAAAGAAATCAAAGAAGCACATGGGATATGAGGTAGAAGGAAAAATAAAAATACCACCGCAAAGTATTTTGCATATACATGAATTTTTAAGGGTTCTCACCATGGAGGAAGTAGAAGGAGACATCGCAAATGAAGAATGTCCATCATTAAAGCTTTGTGTTGAAGTACATTGAAGGATTCAATTTGGGTACTAGGCAAGAAGTCAATTGACAATTATAATTATATATTAGAGTAGGTGCAACTGTACTGAGTCATCACCTCCTATGTCAAATGCATCTTCTACTCTAGTGGCTTCTTCTCCTGACTTGACACAAGACATGTGATCAGCACTGTAGTGTTGGGCACCTATGTAGACCATTATTTTGAAGGTGAATTCTTGAAGAAAGAGGAGCCATCTGGTTATTCTTCCTATTGTACACAAACGATTCACAAGATAAAGCAATGCTTGATGGTTGATGTAGAAGACAAAATCATTTGCCAGTAGATAGTGCTGAAATTTTTTTACACTATACACCATTGCTAGGGCTTCTCTTTCTGTGGTGGTATAGTTGAACTCTGCATCATTGAGTTGTCGACTGGCAAAGTAGAATGGGGAGTCTTTCTTATATTTACTAGGTTGACAAAGCACACTCCCAATTGCATACTTGGATCCATCAGTATGAACATGAAAATCAATATCCCAATTGGGAGATATAAGGATGGGTGTTGTGATTAGGTGCCACTTTAAAAGCTCAAAGGCTTGGTCACACTCTTCGGTCCATAAGAATTCCACTAATAATTTGTAAAGTGGTCTAGCTATCATTGCATACTACAATATAAATCTTCTATAATAGCCGCCATGTCCCATAAAGACCTGTACACCTTTGGAATTTGTAGGAGTAGGCAATTCCATGATGATTTTGATTTTGTCCATGTCAATTGCAATCCCATGTTGAGAGATAATGTGTCCCAAAATAACCCCGAGGGTGACCATGAACTGGCATTTTGTTGGATTTAGGGAGATGCCATACTCCCTGCATTTGATTAGTACTGCTTCAAGACATTTGAAGTGTCTTTTTTGTTTGAATGGATGCACGAATCATCCAAGAACACCTGTAAAAACTTATTCAAAAATGACTTGAAAGCTACAAACATGACTCACTGGAATGTGGCCAGGGAATTACAAAGGCTGAATGGCATGATTCTATATGCAAAAATACCCCATTCTGTAGCAAATGCTGTTTTTGGTTAGTCTTTAGGAGCAATTTGACTTGGTTATAGCCATTGAAGCCATCCAAGGAACTATAATTTCGGAGCCTGCCACCTTTTCCAACACTGTTTCTGTTAAGGGTAGGGGATAGTGAACCCTAATTGTGGCGGCATTCACATTTTTTAAGTTTATGCATATTCTGAGCTTCTTGTTGCATTTAGGCACAATGACGATGGATGAAACCCAATCAGTGTGCTCTATCTTATAGATGAATTTGGCATCTAAGAGTTTTCCAGCTTGTCATAAACCATGGTGCCATACTTAGGATTTGTGCGATAAGGTCCACATACCTTAGGGTGAGCACCTTCCCTTATAGGTATCATGTGTACTACCACGTCTGGTAAAATTCCTTTCATCTCTTTGTATGACCATGCTAGGTAGTCACGATATTCCATTAGGAGTAAGTTTGAGTTTGGTTTCATCTTCTTGTTGAAGCTGTTTCCCAATGAAAACCAGTTTTTCTTCCTCCCCTTCAAGGGCAAGGTTTATTGCGTGTGTTTTTGCTGGTCCCTCATAGATTGGAGTTTCTCCAATGCTATCGGTTTTTTGAACTTCAAATTCTCTTAGTAGTCTTGGCATTAATATTGGCGCATTGCCACGTGTAATTCTTGAAGTATTCCAGCACTTCTCGAAGATAAGCTTCTGATGGTGTTGAACTGGCCTGACATGTGCCATGTGTACTGAGTGGCATAGTTGCATTTACCAATTTGTTAGGCTGTTTTTGACTTTCTTTTTATCTTTATCGAGCTTCATCTGCATATGTGGCTTATATTTTCGAAACTTCTTACGTTGGGAACTGTGGGGTAACTTTTCCACTAGTAAGGTGTTTCAAAGTAAGGGTTCATTTGCTGCGCATACTCCTTCTAGTCCCTTAGGGGACCATTCAAGAGGCGGTGGTTTTGATTTTGAGGGAGCTGGTTTTGCAAGGTACAATTTGATGATCCTTGTTTGGACTCGTTCAAATTCATTGAAGTGTTCGGCCTTGGCTTTTCTGCAATTTCCTCCAGCTTTCTTGCAGAATCTTCTGCTGTTATTCAACTTTGGAGTTTCAACTTTTGGGGCTCGACTGCCATTAGGGCATGCAGAATGGCTAAGTCATTATCAAAGATTTGATCTTCAATTTCAGCATTCTCAGCCTCAATTTTAAGGTCCCAAGGAAAATTTGAGTCATCATTGGTATGGGTACCTTCTTCAGGTTCATTATCCCACTCAAGGTTAGCCATAAGGAATGGCATCTCTATATCGATTGGTTCTTCATGTGTGAGTGGAGGATTTACCTATAGCACCTTAGCACCTATCTGTGAGAAGATGGGGTCTAATAAATGGCAGTTGTCAATGGTTGCCAATGTTTTTATCCAATTATTGACATTGCTTTGTGAGTCACCCGCTATGGCATGCTGTTTCTTGAGATTGTCATGGAAGATGTGTCATCCAATGCTCTAGGCACAATTGGTTTTATAGCTCCTGTTCCCACATTCACCGTGACTGTGGTGTCGTGATTCTGGATTGTTAGTCTATCAGTTCCCCAGTCATGGAGGAGTGATGCTTCCCATAACCAAGGACGTCCTAGTAAGATTTGATAGGATTTTTTGGGGAAATACACGATTGTGAATTGAAGGGAAAAGCGGACTCCTGTGACCTTTGTGGACACCCCATTTACTATTCCCAAGGGTTTAGCCCATGAATCATCGGTAACGTGTATGTTGAAATTAGCCTTTTGCATTAGTGGGAGTTCCCACATTCACCGTGACTGTGGTGTCGTGATTCTGGATTGTTAGTCTATCGATTCCCCAGTCATGGAGGAGTGATGCTTCCCATAACCAAGGACGTCCTAGTAAGATTTGATAGGATTTTTTGGGGAAATACACGATTGTGAATTGAAGGGAAAAGCGGACTCCTACGACCTTTGTGGACACCCCATTTATATTCCCAAGGGTTTAGCCCATGAATCATCGGTAACATGTATGTTGAAATTAGCCTTTTGCATTAGTGGGAGACCCCATTCTTCGTAGAGCTCCTTTGATAGGACATTTACACCTGCTCCACCATCCACTATGGCTTGGACTTCATTATATGCCTCGTGGATCAAAGGCACAGTAATGTTGCGTATGCCATCTCTCTCACCCATCCGCACAGGGATATCTTCGATGTCGTTCATAGGTGGAGAGGGATTTGCAAGTTCAATCCATCCTTTGAAACTCTCCTAGAGATTGGGACAATTCTGTAGGAGGATTTTGATGGGAATTGACAGAAGACAACTTAGGATGCTAGAGAGTTGGCTCCTTCAATTTGATGGGGCGGTACACTATGTTGTGGAGTCTATTGTTGGAACAGAGGCTTGAGTACAATATCAATACTTTGTGGGGCCAAGTCATGGATTGGATCTTGAGCTTGTTTCTTAGCCACAAATTGAGCTTATTCCTTTTGCACCCATTATTGAAGTTTCTTTTACTTGAGGCTTGGGAGCTGATGTGGATAAGCTTGGCTGCTCATTGCTTGGTGGAGGTGGAGGCACTTGTGCTTTCTTTTTAAGAAGTCGCTTTGTTTGGATTGGAATGTTAGGGTCCTTGGTGGCCTCTTTCTATTGGCGTGTAATTACATTCACAGGCTGTGATATTACACTTGCCGGACCCAGACTTTGATGGTCCACCCCAATGATGCCGATTGGGATGTTAGGCTTAACCTCTGTTTGTTGTGGGACCTTATTTTTCATGGGACAATCCATACTGGCATGTCCTATGCCACAATATCTACAGAGTGGTTGGAAAGTAGTGGGGCTACCACAATGAGGGCACTTTGCGATCCGATGATTTTCTCCACAACTGTAGCACTTGATTGGTGCTCGATATGTGTTGGGACATAGTTGATTTGCATAGATGGGTATTAGTCCCTCTGTGCCTTCTACATAGTACATTGGGTACTCTGCTTCATACTCGAATGGCGAGTCTACTTCTTCGGCTTGTAATTGATGTATTGGAATTGCCTGAGGAGTTGGATTTGGTGCTCTTGGATATGGTCGTGAATTCGGATTCCTGAGTAGTTGTGGGACTTGTGTCCGAATGGGAACATGATTTAGCCTCAGAGCTAGGGGCACTTGTGCAAGTGCCAGTTATTGAGATATCGAGCTCCACTCGCTATATGCCAGGGTGACCATTGTGCATTTATGTCATCGACTTGTTAGCTGCATATGCGGTTGGTACACCGCCCACGAATAATAGCTAGATGACAGCTATCCTTATCTACTCTAGTTTGTGGCTCAGTTAGTATGCCACCTTAGTTAGTTGAGTTTGGTTTGAGACCCACATATAGGGTTCTTCTATTTCTTTGTACTAGAGTTCTTTTGGCTTTCACAACTAAGAAGAGGAAAACTATTTTTGGCCTCTACCTTTGTGTGTATTCCCCCATTGTGTATGTGAGAAAGCTGCAAGTGAGACTCCTTCCCTGTCTCCCACTATCTTCACATGGTATCAAAGCCTGGTTGGTGGTAAGGAGCTCAAGAAAGCAAACCAAGTTCACGGTGTCCTAGTAAGAGGACCAGTGTTGCTTTCCTTTTTCGAGTTTGGGAGCAAATCTCTGCAGGTAGCTCAGCTAGAAGTGCAAGAGTGCACTGTCTGAGATTGAGATGCCCTTCGCAGTGTGGCAAGAAAGCAGTATAAGCTGCGGGACTAGGCAAAGCCCTTGGTGACTTTATTTTTCTGATTCGAGGCCATTTCGGGGCCCGTTTTGAAGGCGGAAGTTCTTCGCAGGCACTCACCAAAAGGCCCTATTTTTGCTGTGCGACCACTGCTCTGCTAGTTGGTGAAAAGTTGCCGCAGAAATTGCATCGTATACCTGTGTGCAGAGATATTGGGAGTTGCAGAATCATGCTTCTTTCCTGTTGATGCAAAATCGTCACTAGGAAGTGATTGTGTGGTCAAATACCACTTTTGTCAGTTTTGCAGATCTACCCGTGTGAGGCAAAAGATGTGTTTTTTGTAGTGACAGAATATTTTGCAGTGTTCTATAATGGCGTCTGATTCTCTTTCACAGATTGTCACTGAAAAGCTTGACAAGAATAACTTCCAGGCATGGAAGTTTAGAATGACGAATTTCCTTATGGGAAATGGCTATTGGGAGTTCATTATAGGAAATGAAGAAGAACCAGTTCTTTCTAATGTTCCCAATCAACATGAAATGCAGGCATTTAAAGGATGGCATGAGAGAGCCAGAAAAGTTATGTACTGGTTGTCTATCAGTATTTCGGATTCTATGATTGTGCATATTCAAGATGCAAGTACACCAAAGGAGGCATGGGATACTTTGGCAAAAATGTACAGCACAAATACACAAGCCAACAAAATGCAGCTCAAGCAGGAGTTGCACAATGTGCAGAGAGAAAATATGAGCATCAATGACTACCACATGAAGGTGAAGAAAATTGCAGATGCACTTGCTTCCATTGGGTCACCAGTGGAAGATGATGATCTAGTTTCTGTGACCTTGAATGGTCTAGGAAAGGATTATGCACAATTTCGGACATCCATTGCCATCCGTGAAAAATTTCATGATTTTGAAGAGTTGTTTGCTCTTCTAATTTCTGAAGAGCAGAGAAATGGGGGTGCATCTTCTTCACGAGGAACTTCAAAAGAAACTGTCTTCTACTCAAATGCTAGAAGAGTAGAGGCAAAGGTAGAGGAGGCCGATCTGGAGGTCGTGGTAGAAATCAAAATATGCAGCAAACTCAAGAAAACCAGTCCTATGGAGGAGGACGTGGTAACTCTGGAGGCAGGGGGAGCCAAAGAGGCCGTGGTGGATGGCAGAGAGGCCAAAATGCAAACAACAATGTTGAATGCTACTACTGTGGTAAAACGGGTCATATGGCTAAGGACTGCTATAAAAAGCAAAATGACATTATGAATGGAAAATTGTAGCAAGGCAATTATGCATCTTCTAGTAGACAGGGTGATGACAAAAATGAGCATCTATTTATGGTGCACCACATGACCAATTCTGTGACAAGTGCAGAAGAACGAAATGATGTGTGGTATGTTGACTTAGGTGCATCAAACCACATGACAGGTCATGCAGAATGGATGGATGCAAGGAAAATGGAAAAACTAGGATTTGTGGAGACTGGCATGATACTGCACATCCTATTGTGCAGATTGGTAAAATTCTTTTGTCTATGCAGGATGGGAAAAAGAAATACCTGTCTGATGTATTTCATGTCCCGAACATCACCAAGAACTTGGTTTCTGTTGGTCAAATGGTTGAGCAGGGCTTGCAGGTCAGATTTAATCCTCATGGATGCTTTGTTGAGGATATGAAAAATAACGGTCGCTTGATGGCAAAAGGAAAGAAGAAGGGCAGGATGTTTACGTTGGATGCAGACATGCCTGAATTGAGTGCAGCAATGTTTGCACATGGGACCGGTGTAGGTGCAGATATTGATATCTGGCATAAACGCATTGGTCATGTTAATATACAACGACTTAAATCAATGCAAGCCCAAAATATTATTGCAGGATTGCCTAAATTCAAGGTTGCAGAAATGCATAAGGCTTGTGAAGCCTGTCAATTTGGAAAACAGGCAAGGAAACCATTTCCTAGGCATGTTCAAGAGAGTAAAAAGCCATTGGAATTAATCCACTCTGATGTGTGGATTACTAAAGCTGCATCTATTGGAGGCTGTCACTATTTTGTCACTTTTATTGATGACTACAACAGAAAAGTTTGGGTGTATTTTATGAAAAAGAAAAGTGAAGTGTTTGGGCACTTCAAAGCCTTTAAAGCTATGGTTGAAAAAGAAACAGGCCTACAAATAAAATGCCTAAGGTCAGATGGAGGGGGAGAGTATCTCTCAAATGAGTTTGCAAGGTTCCTGCAGCAGCATGGCATAAAGCAGCAGTCATACCCCACATCAAAATGGACTTGCAGAAAGGAAAAACAGGCATATTAGAGAGTATCTCAGGCCATGCTAAATGAAAAAGATCTACCAGATTATTATTGGGTTGCTACAGCACTTTACATAATGAACAGGACTCCCACTGCAGCAATACATGGCATGACGCCAGAGGAGATGTATACTAGTAGGAAACCATATATTTCTCATTTGAAAATTTTTGGTTGCATTGCCTATGTTCATGTACCAGATGAGTTGAGGTCCAAGTTGGATCCAAAAGCTGAGAAGTGCGTCTTTATTGGTTATTCTCTGCAGCAGAAAGGGTATAGATGCTATAACCCTTCTACTCGTAAGTTTACAGTGAGCAGAGATGTTGTTTTTGATGAGATGAGCAGCTGGTATAAACCAATAAATATGATGATTGATGTAGATGCACAAAATGGTAATGCCGCACAGAATTCACAGCAGCAATCACAAAATATCAGTGGCCCTGCAGTGTCCTCTAGCAGTGGTTCACATACTTCGCCATGGACAAGCAGATTGAGATCAGGAGAATCTCCTCAAAGCGATGCAGATAGTGGTACGCAGGTATCCCGAAAAGGAAAAGAGAAGGTAGATCAACACATGTTTGATGTGAATGCAGGTCACTCTTACCTGGATGGTGAATCCAGTGGCTTAGAACAGAGCATTGATGATGAGTTGGGTATTCCTTCTATTGTTACACCTGGAGTAAGGAAGACCAGGGATGTTTTGAAAGCACCTGGAAGTGAGCCTATTTTGCACAGGTCTACTAGAGCTAGGTATCCTATGGATAGGCTGAAATATGATGGATTTACAGCCATTCACTATGCCTATATGGTCAAAGTGATACAGGAACCAGAACCCATTTCTTTTGAGCAAGCCATGGGAAATGAAAAATGGGAGAAAGCCACAGATGAAGAAATGGATGCCTTGGAAGCAAATGTTACATGGGAATTGGTGCCTTTGCCTAAAGACAAGAACGCAATTGGCTGTAAGTGGATTTATAAGATCAAGCACAATGTAGATGGTTCTGTGAACAGATACAAGGCAAGATTAGTTGTCAAGGGGTATGCACAGACATATGGCATTAATTATGAAGAAACATTCAGTCCAGTTGCAAGGATGGCAACTATAAGAGCAGTCATTGCTATGGCTGCATCAAAGGGATGGTCTTTACATCAGATGGATGTAAAGAATGCCTTCTTGCATGGTGATTTGCAAGAAGAGGTCTTTATGGAGCAGCCACCAGGTTATGTTCATGCTATTCATCCTGAGTTTGTTTGCAGGTTGAAGAAAGCCTTGTATGGCTTGAAGCAAGCACCTAGAGCATGGTTTGACAAGATAGGACAGTATCTTGTCACTATTGGCTTTCAGATTTCCAAGGCAGATTTGTCACTCTATGTGAGAAAAACAGAGAAAGGTGTTATGCTGCTTGTCATTTATGTTGATGATTTGATCATCACAGGTGATAGTGATGAAGATATCCTTCATGTGAAAATGCTATTGAAGCAGAAGTTTGAGATGAAGGATTTGGGAGAGCTGCGTTATTTCTTGGGCATTGAGGTGATTAGATCACCAAGTGGGATACAGCTCTTGCAGAGGCAGTATGGATTGGACATGCTGTCAAAATATGGGATGACAGGCTGTAAGCCTATTTCAGTTCCTTTGGAGTAGAATGTGAAGCTAAGCATAGATGTAGGTGAGCTTCTGGAAGACCCTACTATGTATAGACGCATAGTAGGAAGTTTGATTTATATGACTATTACCAGGCCAGATTTAAGCTATGCTATTGGATTGGTAAGTCAGTTTATGCGGGCTCCAAGGAAACCGTATTTGGATGCGGCTAGATGCATACTCAAGTATGTGAAGTCCACATTGCAGTATGGACTATTTTATGAGGCTGGGGTTCAGATACAGTTGCATGGATACACTGATGCTGATTGGGCTGGTAGTAATTCTGATAGACGATCTACCAGTGGATATGTGTTCTCTTTTGGGAGTGCTGCAGTCACTTGGAGCAGCAAGAAACAGCCTACATTTGCCTTGTCGAGAACAGAGGCTGAGTACAGGGGTGCAGCAATGGCTGCATGTGAGGTAGCTTGGTTGCATAAGCTACTTTATGATATGCATCAGTCTATAGATGGGCCAGTTGTCATTTATTGTGACAACATGAGCAGTATACACTTGGCAAATAACCTAGTCTATCATGCTAGAACAAAGCACATTGAGGTGCATTATCACTATGTGCGGGAGAAGGTTTTACTAGGTCTCATTGATCTAGTTTATATGAGCACAGAGGATGAGGTAGCTGACATATTCATGAAGGCATTGGGCGTAGAGAAGCTACGCAAGTTCAGAGACCTGCTTGGTGTGTAGGAGTTGGGATTGAGCTCGAGGGGGAGTGTTGAGATATCGAGCTCCACTCGCGATATGCCAGGGTGACCGTTGTGCATTTATGTCACCGACTTGTTAGCTGCAGATGCGGCTGGTACACCGCCCACGAGCAATAGCTGGATGACAGCTATCCTTATCTACTCTAGTTCGTGGCTCAGTTAGTATGCCACCTTAGTTAGTTGAGTTTGGTTTGAGACCCACATATAGGGTTCTTTTATTTCTTTGTACTAGAGTTCTTTTGGCTTTCACAACTAAGAAGAGGAAAACTGTTTTCAGCCTCCACCTTTGTGTGTATTCCCCCATTGTGTATGTGAGAAAGCCGCAAGTGAGACTCCTTCCTTCTCTCCCACTATCTTCACACCGGTTGCCTGTACACTGGCATGGGTGTCGCTTGGTATTGTTGAGGTCGAGGCGGGTTGTTGTGCATGTTGAAGATGCAACTGTTTTCATCATGGTTGCCGACAACACAGATATCACATTACAACCTTAGTGGTGGATTTGCTTGTGCAGCGATCCTGGCTCTTAGGACCGGGAACTCATTTGCTGTATGATTGGCCATGCAGCGTGGACATCAGCCATTTTCTCGCCGTGGATATGTTTGAGTTGGTGGCTGAGACAAGTGAAGTTTTTGTTCCATGGCCTGCATCATGTCTTCTTTCAGCTTCACGGTCATGGCCTCTAGGCGATCTTCATTTGACGTTTCGGCAGTGGACTTGGATTTGGCCTTTTTTTGAGCACTTATCTCGTGCACTAGATTTGCCATCATCACTACTAGTGTCAGAGTTTGTCATGCCATCCTCAATGTCAATGGCTGTTGCATGAGCAACACTGAACGTTTCATAGCTGCTAATCTTTTTCATATCCTTCCGGATTTTTTTCCTTAGTCCTGCAATGAACCAAGCCGTGAGGTACTTTGCATCGGGGCATGGGTCACATTTGGTGATTAATCTTTTCATCTTACCTAGGTACATGCGTACATCTTCTCGATGGCCTTGTTCGATCTTGCTTAGTTGGAGAGCGGGATCATCTTGTAGCCTCTCTGTTTGAAAGTGTCTTTTAAATTTTGTTTGAAGTATGTCCCATGTGGGGCGCTCTTCCACTAGAAGGTCTAGGTACCATTCAGACGCTTCATCAGTTAAGGCCACGGGAAACCAAGCCACCTTGGTTTCATGGAATTGATCTCCACCTACTCGGTATGCAGCATCAAAATGCTGGAGGAATCGGACTGGATCTCCCGTACCATTATATTTGGGAAGTTCCAGTTTTCCCAAGGGGTGACTGCCTTGAGTGTTATTATTTCTTCAATTAAAGAAATTGTCAGCCTCTACATTGAGGTCGATATAAACGTATTCGTTGCTGATGTTGAACGAGCCCAAAATTTGTTGCCCTGTTTCATTGATGATAGCACAATAGTGACAATTGCAATAAAAGATCGGCTACAATACAACCACAATTACACTAGCGTCTTGGTGTACCAAAACATTACCATGCATGCATTGCACGAGTTGCTAGACAGCTCGCTTTACAAATAAAACAATGTCTAAGTCAACCCAGTATGGGTACATCATATTAACAACATCCAAGTGAAAGAGGATGGCAAAAACACACTTGCACCGTTGACAAAGGAAGAGTGCATGGAGCAAGTCAAAGGGATGGACACATTGGTTCATGGAATATACACGTCCCAGCAAGTAGTCGCTTTTGAAGACAAATTAATAGTGATTGCCCCATCAGAAGGGTTTAAACCTCTTAGCCTATTGCTTTAGTACTAGTATTAGGTAGGTTAGGGGAGGAGCAGCTGGCGAGGTTGGGTAGAGAGAGAGAGAGAGAGAGAGAGAGAGAGAGAGAGAGAGAGAGAGGGTAGAGGGAGAGGAGGGGAAAGAGAGAGAGAGAGAGAGAGAGAGAGAGAGAGAGAGGGGAAGAGAGAGAGAGAGAGAGAGAGAGAGAGAGAGAGAGAGAGAGAGTAGTACTAGTTTTAGATAGGTTAGGGGAGGAGCGACCGGCGAGGTTGGGTAGAGAGAGAGGAGGGGAAAGAGAGAGAGAGAGAGAGAGAGAGAGAGAGAGAGAGAGAAGGGGGGAAGAGAGAGAGAGAGAGAGAGAGAGAGAGAGAGACAAGGGAGGGGAGAGAGAGAGAGAGAGAGAGGGGGGGGGGGGGAAGGGGGTGAGGGAGTGGTGGAGGGGACGGTGGAGAGGGAGGGGGTGGAGATGGGAGGGGGGGTGGTGGAAATGAAGGAAGGAGGGGGAAAAGGGTGGGGGGGGGGGCGAAGGGGAGGTGGTGAAGGGGGTGAGGGAGTGGTGGAGGGGGTGGTGAGAGGGAGGGGGAGGGAAGGGTGGGGGTGGAGGGGGGGTGGTGGAAATGGAGGAGGGGGGGGAGGGGGGGGGGGGGGAAAGGGTGGTGGTGAGAGGGGGAGGTGGAGATGGAGATGGAGGAGGGGGGGAAGGGAGTGGTGGTGGAGGGGGAGATGGAGGAGGGGGGGTTGGTGGTGGAGATGGAGGGGGGTGGAGGGGAAGATGGAGGAGAGGGATGGAGGAGATGGAAGGGGGGGTGGAGGGTGGAGTGGGGGTGGAGGAGATGGAAGGGGGAGAAGGGGTGGTGGAGATGGAGGGGAGGGTGGAGGGGGAGGAGGAGGGGGAGGGGGGAAAAAGAAAAAGGAAAAAACTTGATGGACGGAAAACTTTGACGGAAATCCAAAGGGAGGAAGAGATGGTCACCCTAAACACTCTCCAAGTCTTTCTCGATGTAACCGGATTGTTGAGGATCAATGGACGGTGGGTGGATAGCTAGGTTATCGCTGCGAGATGGGCTCAAAGTAACTTAGAGTGGTGGTCGATGGAGAGGGAGGAGTGTCTTGCATAAGGCTCGAAATGGGAAAGCGGATGGACGCAAGATATGAAAGAAAAAGTATGAGAGGGATGGGTGCTCTTTTATAGGGAAGGAGGGGGAGCTGTGGATTTAGTCAAACACATGTGCATCTTTAAATTTATCCAAGTTTGACTAGGGAGGTGGTTTTAATTTTTCTTTTGGGTTATGGCATTTAGAACCTTTAATCATCGATTGCCCATAACTTTTGGTGGTTGTGTCAGAATGTGCTTCCGTAAAAAGGAGTAATGCTCAAAATTTCAAGCTCTACACTCTAACAAGGCTTTTTGTCTTCATTGGGGTTGCAGGGTTTAGGAGGAGGTTCCAGGGTTTAGATGAGGTTCCAGGAGTAGAAGGAGTTCCAAGGTTTAGAAGGAGGTCCAAGGTTTAGAAGGAGGTTCCAAGGTTTAGAGAGAGGTTCCAGAGTTTAGAAGGAGGTTCCAGGGTTTAGAGTAGAGTACATGGTGGAGAACTCGTCTCCCTTGTAGATCATGGAGATTAAGGGTTGAGGAACTAAGGGTTTCGGGAGAGCATAAGAGTGGGAGAGGAAGAAGGTGTAAGAGCATGGGGGAAAGAAGAGAGAGGAGGGAGGAGGAGGAGGAGGAGGAGGAGGAGGAAGAAGGGAGGAGGAGAAAGAGGGAGGAGGAGGAGAAGGGAGGAGGAGGAAAAGGGAGGAGGAGAGGGAGAGGATGGGTTGCAAGGTTGGAGGAGAGGGGAGGAGGAGTTGCAAGGTTAGGACATGCTTTTGGATGTAGAGTGCAAGGAAGCATGGACACTTGAGACAATGGCTTGGAATACCAAAGTAGAACTCAACACAATAACCCAAAGATTGTGGGCTTCATTCCATTATTGGGTATTTATACAAGTTGGAAAGCTTCTCTCTCTGCATGTAGGAATTGTAAGACATTCTCTCTCTACATGTAGAACTTGCATATAGAAGTTGCATGTCGGAGTTGCATGTAGAACTTGCATGTAGAATTTACATTAGAACTCGCATGTAGGAGTTGCATGTAGGAGATGCATGTAAAACTCGTATGTAGAACTTGCATGTAGGAGTTGCATGTAGGAGTTGTATGTAGAACTCGCATGTAGGAGTTGCATGTAGGAGTTGTATGTAGAACTTGCGTGTAATGCTCCAAAGAGTGTGGGCTTCATTCCATTATTGGGTATTTATACAAGTTGGAGAGCTTCTCTCTCTGCATGTAGGAATTGTAAAACATTCTCTCTCTACATGTAGAACTTGCATGTAGGGGTTGCATGTAGAACTCACATGTAGGAGTTGCATGTAGAACTCGTATGTAGAACTTGCATGTAGGAGTTGCATGTAGGAGTTGTATGTAGAACTCGCATGTAGAAGTTGCATGTAAGAGTTATATGTAGAACTCACATGTAGAACTCGCATGTAGGAGTTGCATGTAGAACTCGTATGTGGAACTTGCATGTAGGAGTTGCATGTAGGAGTTATATGTAGAACTCGCATGTAAAAGTTGCATGTAAGAGTTATATGTAGAACTCGCATGTGGGAGTTGCATGTAGGAGTTGTATGTAGAACTCACATGTAGGAGTTGCATGCAGAACTTGCATGTAGAACTCGCATGTAGGAATCGTATGTAGAACTTGTATGTAAAACATACAAGTTGGATTTCTAAGAGAGATTATTTCTAGCCTTATGCAAGTACAAGGGGAGCTTTACCACTACTCTACACACACATTTTTGTTCTACCTAAGTCCATGTTGGCATAGAGGCAACAAGTATGGAAGCTCTTGTTAAGGACATAAGGGGGAGAGTGCAAGTTGGAGCTGATTGAATGGGTAGAGAGTCATTAAGTGCTGATTTTCTCAGCTGTTGATCACTTAGAACCCGTAGGTTTTTAAAGAAAAAGCATTCAGCTTATAGTTGTTTAAGCAGGAGCATTCATAAAGCTTCTTAGGACTTCAACCATCGGGGATCTAGAGTAAAAAAGGTCAGCGTGCAGCAATTTGAGCAAAGGCTTTTTGAAATCTGATAATGATTAGCTATTTCGGTAACTTTGGAAAACTTTTACACTGCAGAGGGATGCTCAAATGGCTTGATGACAAGCCAAGCAGCCCAATACACTTATTACATGCTCGAAATGGCTTGATGAGAAGCCTACCAGGCTAATAATTCACGCTTAGACATGAGGAAGCGTGCTTGCACAGGTAGTAGTCCTTAGAGCTTCTACTTGGGTCCATAGCATTTCGTCTTCTTCTTCTTTCTTCTTGGATTTCTTTGAAAATCACGGACGATCTTTCTGACTTTGCACAGGGAGAAGAGTTCTACAAAAACAATATAGGCTATGCTTGGAAGAGTGGGTATCTATCGTATGGTCCACCCGGAACTGGTAAATCGAGCATGATTGCTGGTCTTCAAAAGAAATTCTCTGAGGACAGAATTCGACTTCACCTCCGTCAGCTCCAGATCATATACATTGTACTCTCGGAAGTTTGCCATGGCAGCATGAAGATTGCCATACATTGGCAATGATGAATTGGACGCTTCAAGCTTTCAACCACAAGGCGGATGGATTTTAGGCTCTTTGCAGACCATGAGGCAAAGGATCTTTGAATGGGAAGATATGGCAATGTTTGTCACTACTATCCGAAGATGGAATATTTACAAAGCTGTTGGCAAATTCTTGGCAGAACAAACCGGTTGGTGTGCAGCAATCTGTCTCTGCGTTTCTCCTTGAGGACGTTGGCGTGATCCACGATGTGTTGCACATAGTAGCTAAGAATCTTCTCCCTATCCTTTTTGTGCATTGTCAATTGCAATGAGCATTTCTCATCGGGGGTACTCTCCCAGAAGGAGAAGCTCGGTTGTCTCCGCTCATAGCTGTTGAATTCCCACCAAACTGTGATACCTTGAAAGTTGTCTGCGATGCGCTCGTTGCCCAGGCTGTAGGTAAGTGCGGATGTATTCTTGGGCATGTCGAGGTTGATCTAGAATCACTGAAGTGAAGCTGAAAAGTAGAGTAGAGCTTGTACAGTCTGGCACCGTCCCTCTTCCCTCCAATCCCCTCCTCCGGATGTCACTCCCATCATCAATTTGGGAGCCTCCAATACAAGGATAATGCCAGTTCCTCACAGCTCTTCGAGGTCTTCGATCTTCTTGGCCAAATTTGTGAGCAAGCTCAAGATGGAAAAAGGTTTCCCCTCCCCTGAGGACACGTCAAACTGAAGCAGTTTTGTACAGATTCATCAAACGATGAGGATGAAAACTTCTCCCCCAAAAGGCTTATGAGGGAAATACTAATACCGTCCGAATGCTCATTACAGTTATCTGAAACAGAGGATGACTATGCACAGCCTGGCCTCTTTACTCCTCTCACGTCTCCGTTGGTCGAGAGCCATGCCACCTTTCAATCTTCCAAGTGCAGCAGTAGATCATGCCTGAGGAAGAGGAAGACTGGAAACGGCCAAGAAGGCCTCCAAGAAGTGGAAGTCCATTGAGTCAAGGCAAAAATTTCCCCTCTCGGAAAGTCAATGCCAAGTCTTGCAAGTATAGAGGGGTGAGACAACAAAGGTGGGGAAAATGGGCTGCAAAAATTCAAGATTCCTCCAAAGATGTGAGACTCTGGTTGGGCACTTAAGACACTCCTGAGGAAGCTCTAAAGCTTACGAGGAAGCATCATACCAACATGAACTTTTCTACTAGTTCCTAGACCTATCCGAGCTTTGGGCCTCTACAAACTTTCAAGAAGGGTTGCGCTACTATTCGTTGACGAGTTCAGCAGAGCTAAAGGATCTGTGGAGACTGAAGAAACTAGTTCATTCAAGAAGGATTTCCTTTGGGAATGCTCCTCGTATGATGATCTCCTTTGCTTCACTCATGACACGGATTCAAGCGTTTGCATGACAGACAATAAGAATGAGCTCGTTCCATTCTGCACAGATTTTGAGTCCATGGAGGAGTGCTTTTTGATGAATTCGCTTTCTTTAGTTTGCTCCTTCATTAAGAGTTATCCTTGGCCTTCTTTGTTGGCAAGATTGGTGTGTTTGTTTCCCTCTGCATGGCTTGGTCGGTGCGTTTTTTAGAAGATCATTTTTATGGTTGATGTGGGTGGTTGATTGAGCTTGCTTGGTTGGCTTTCAGGCTACTACAATTCCTTGCTCACTCTGTTTTGCCAATTGCAAAAAACTATCGTTCTGCTTATTGCCAAAAAAGTTATTCCGCCAGAAAAGCTATTTTGCAAAATTATATACTACCAGAAAAGCTATTTTGCAAAAATATATACCGCCAAAAAATCTATTTCATAAGAAAGGGCTTAGCCTATCGAAAGGTCTTTTTACCTGCCAAATGGGCTTTATGCGTGCCAAACAGGCTTTATGCCTGCCTAACGGGCTTTATGCCTGCCGGTGAAAAGATTGTTATCTATTGGATAGGGGAAAAAAGAAAGAAAGGAAAGGTGTTCTTTAAAAGAAAAAGAGTTGTTCTACCAAACAAGCTATACTGACAAAAAAAACTATTCTGCCCAAAAAGCTATTTCACAAAACTATATACTACCAAAAGCGTTATTCTACCAAAAAGACTGTTCTGCCAAAAAAGCTAGTTTGTAGAACTATATACTACCAAAAAAGCTATTATGCCAGTTATCTTGCAAACTTACATATCGATAATGTGCGACGGCCATCTCATCCAACCCACGGTTCTTGCCATTCCAAGTAGTAGCTATTTTTTATTCTCATTCTTTGCATATTTTCTATCATACTTTTTATTGAGAAAGCTCCTTCTTCTACATTCATTCAAAGAGTCAAATTTTTCTCTTCATTTTTAATGTATTTTTTCATGCTTGTAGAAATTCAAAGAAACGTATATGGTTGGTGCGTACAAGATATTGATTTCTCAAATTATAGTACAAATACGACTACCAAGTTGAATACAAGGTCGAAGGATGACATTTCATATGATTGTAGTCCATGACCCAATATTATTAAGGTTGCAACTAAGGATGAGTTATGAGCTCTTGTGAGCATAGTCTTATTCATGTATTCATTGGGCTTCAATTCCTAAAAGGTACAAATCTTTGCATGTCACCGAGGCAATAATAAAACACTACCCCTAATATTTGCAGGGAGGATTGGGTCTTGATAGACCCTACGTTGTGTCTCATGTTCATACTTTTTTTCGCTCTTTTTTTTCCTTTAGGAAAATTTCATTAAAAGATAGGATCCAAATTTCATTTTACATGTCTAAATGGTCCTCTCCTTGTTATCCCCTTTTCTTGCATGGAAGAGTTCTACCAATGGTTGCACAATTATGAGTCTCACCTTGTGGGCTTGGTTTATTTAAAAGAACATGGTGTTACTCTTGACTAATCTAGTGGTAGGTAACATAAACTATAGACTAACATTCCTATGAACTCAAGATTAACTATAAGCTTTTGCCAATTTTCCAAAGTTCAATACTTTTTCATTCTTTTAAATTGAATTGTTGAATGTTGCCATTCCATCCCTTCTTCCTATGTAGAAGAGAAAAGACATTGTTGAAACATACTATATAAGTGTAGCTTCCCCTACAATCCACCACATCTCTCCACATTTCAAAAGCTTTTACTAAGAATAGATCTTTGCTTCATATCATGCACTAAAATGTGAAAATGCATCAACATTGGGTTGAACCTATGATAGACAAAAATCTCTACATGGAAACCATTTGATATGTATATAAACTTGTGAATACTACCTTTTCATAATCTATTATGATATGCACATGGAATCAACATAATTCATAGGATTTCTATAAGCATATGAACATTATGGTATGCTTATAGGAGTCTTATGAAAGTCTACTTGCACACCTATTTGTGAAGATATGTTTACTTTTAAGGGTTTATTGTGAACCTTGGAGTGAGCTATCATTTGAATGATGATTAAGTCAATCTATATAAATACAACCTCATAATGTTATGTTACCAATGCCCACTCTTGTCCTTTTGATGAATACACATTGGGCCATTATGCAATTCAAGTCTAAGCTTGGTCTTTGATCTTGAGAGAACAAAGATCCAATCATAGAGACTAGATGTTATAATGTAGGTAATGCCATGCATATGTGTCATAGCTATTTGGAATATTCAAGAATATGTAGGGTGCACAAAATTTTCTTAAATTTCTTGTTGCAAAGCTTCAAGATAACTAGACAAAATAATCGTCACATGATGTGTTTTTAGCTAGACCTGAGAGATCTCAACAACGGAAGCAGAATGGAAGAAGGTGAGAGAGAGGGAGAGCCAAAAGAGAGAGCCACATAAGTTTTGGTGGGTGCTAAACACCCTAATCTTCTATGTAATTCATATATATATGTGTTTGAGTATTGTACATAACCGGGGTTAAGGTATAGTGGACTTTAACCCCCACAACCTCCCACTTAAAGACTAATGTGCCTTTAAGGGAGAACAGCCAGTGAGCATACTATCCACTACCCATCAATACATGCCAATACTCAAACCGCTGACTAGGTAGAGTCTTTGTCAGCAGATCTGTAGGGTTATCATTTGTATGAACCTGGACAAGCTCTATGCACTTGTCCTCAAGTACCTCCTTGTAAAATGGAACTTGACCTCAATGTGTTTGGTCTTTGCATGAAAGACTAGACTCCGTGCTTAGCACTCATGGAATCACTGTGCAATGCTAGTACAGCTATATCAATCCCCAAGTCTCCCACTAGTCGATCAAGCCATATAGACTCCTCCTTGTAACTCTCTATGGCTGCAACATACTCAGTCTCTATCATAGACAAAGCAGCGCACATCTGTGTGCGAGACATCCATGACACTGCACCACCTGCAAAGGTGAACGGATAACCAGAAGTGGATCTCATGCTATCCACATGCCCTACATAGTCTGTGATGAACTTAACTGCCTCCCAATGCCTCTTTCTTGGATTAGCCATACATTGGCTAATAACTCCCATTGCAAAAGCAATGTTCGGACTAGTAGCTATCATAGCATACATAAGACTCCCAACCACTAATGCATAAGGAACCTTGGCCATCATGGCCCTCTCCTCATTTGATTTGGGACTATCTGCATGACTCAGTTTCACATATGGAGGCAATGCATTACTTAATGCCTTCTCCTCCTCCATATTAAAAAGCTACAACACTTTTGTAACATACTCCTTCTGTGAAAGCCAAAGGAGTTTCTTACTCCAATCACACGTGATGCGCATACCAAGAATATGACCTGCAGGTCCCAAATCCTTCATGTCAAAGGCCTCATGTAGCTTGGTCTTCAATGCATCTAGCTCATAAGTGTTCTTACTAGCCAATAGCATATCATCCAGATAAAGTGCCAGGAGTATCAGGCTATTATCCTTAGCCTTTTTAGTGTAGAAACAGTGATTTATCTCACTTCTTCTGAAACCTTGGGACCGAATCAAAGCATCAAACTTCTAATACCATTATCTAGGCATTTGCTCAAGGCCATAGAGACTATTTTTTAGCTTGCAAACCAAATGGTCTTTGCCCTATTCTTCAAATCCTTCCGGCTGTACCATGTAAATCTCCTCATACAAATCCCCATGCAAGAAGACTATCTTGACATCCATCTGCATAAGCTTCATATACTTTGCTACCACAAAAGTCCAAGTACACATCTAATTGTGAACATCTTCACAATCGGAGAGAAGATGTCATCAAAGTCAACACCCTTCTCTTGCTTAAACCCTTTAGCAACCAAACGGGCCTTGTACTTAGGCACATCATCACCTGTGACCTTCATCCTGTAGACCCATTTACATGGCAATGCTTTCTTTCCATGTGGCAAAGAAACCAAGTCCCAAGTCTTATTTTTCATGAGTGAAATCATCTCTGATTGCATAGCATACTCCCATTTGCACTGATCCTCACGCATCATAGCCTCTTTGTAGTAGCAAGAAGGCTCCTTGCAATCATCAGTAAGCATCACATAGTCTGCCCCTATAACAAATCTCTCAAGCGGTCTAGACACTCTAGATGTTCTTCTCAAGGGCATTTCAGCTTGTTGTCCCGCCTGCATATCAACCACATTTGGCTCATCATTGCTACCAATAGACGATCCATCATCTGCCCTTGATTTGCACCTATGGGAGTACGTACTGACACCATTTCTTGCACATTCGATGCATGGGCAGCTTGCTGTCTATCAACATATGTAGGTGGATTCATATCCTGGAAAGTGATTCTCCTCATTTTCACATCCCTCATGGGTGTCTTTTGCATCTTCTTCTCATTGAAGACCACATCATGGCTTCGAATTATTTTCTTTGCTTCTGGATCCTCGAGACGATAGCCCATCTCTCCACTTTCACTATAACCCAGAAAGATGCATTCCTAGACTTAGGACATAGACTCTTCTAAAGCTCTTTTGTACATGTGCATATGCCTCACACCAAATATATGCAAATGCGAGTAAGAGGGCTTCTTGCCACTCCATGCCTCTTCAAAAATACCACCATCCAAACTCTTACTAGGTGATCTATTAGATGCATTGCAGTTTTCATTGCCTCAACCCAAAAACCACTAGAAAGACTTGCATTGGAAAGCATACATTGAAACATTTCCTAAATGGTGTGGTTCATCTATTCTGCAATTGGTTTCTGCTCTGCAGTATGAGGAGACGTGAGCTCCCTCTTGATTCCACGTGTATCACAAAAATGCTAAAAGTCATTAGAGATATACTCTCCACCATTATCAGTCCGTAGGCATTTAAGTGTTCTACCTGACTAATTTTCAGCCAAAGCCAACCATTTTTGCAATACCTGGAACACATCGCTCTTCTGAGCTATAGCATAAGCCCACACTTTCCTAGGTGCATCATCAATGAATGTCACATGGTATTTAGCCCTGCCTAATGACCATGTAGGCATGGGACCACATACATTTGAATGCACCAAATCAAGCCTTTCAAGCTCTTTCTTTCCCCTTCTTTTATGGGTTGATTTAGTCTACTTTCCATAGAAACAATGCTCACAAAATTCAAAGTTAGAAAAACTCAAATGCGATACAAAATTCAAACACCCTTGATACATGTAAGGGATACAAAGTCCCACACTTGGCACCCCTGGCCAAAACCATAGAGCCCTTCTGAATTTTCCAACTCTGAAAGCCAAAAGTGGTCTGAAAACTAGCCTCCCATCACCAAGCTGCAGTGGGCAACCCAGATGTTCCAAGCTATGATGTTGGACACTGGCTCCCGGATGCTCTCCTCTAGTAAAAGTAGAGGGTGTGCACAAAATGGAGGGGATGGCTCAAATGCCTCCATTTTAGAGATATGATGGTCCCAAATCATATAAGCTAGAGAGATTGTATATATGGAGAAAGCATGGCCCCCATTTCTATTGTGTGCTAGCAACATCCTAAAAGCTATTGGATGAGATCATCTGCACTAATGGGAATCCTTGAAGATGGCGGTGTATTCATCTCTAGCACTCTATCTGTGTAGCAATGGAAACTACCATCCACATGCATTTGCTTCAACCAGGGGCCAATAGGCAAACCCCATGAGCCACCGTCCAAAAGGAGTATGAGATCTTCTGTGGCATTAGGCTGGTCCAGAGATGCGACCAAAAGGGAGAGATAACCTGATGGACGACCTCTTGCTCAAACCAATCGATGCTCCTTCAAGGGATACATGCTACTACCTCAAGCTAATGTGGTGACCAAGTATTTAACCATATTGAGGACCCCTGGTTTGTTCAGCATAAGGTGGGAGATACCTTGGACTACTATACCTAATATACTATGGATATTTGGTAGAAACGAGGTGCATCATGCCTTATCGGTAACCATAGAGATAATGTGATTCCCACATTATGAAACATTTTGTCTTAGAGGTCTTCGGACTAGATTTATAGATTGTATTATAGGCCTCTAAATATAAAGAGATTAGGGACTAGCTAATATTTATACCGCATACACATTCATCATATTGGGGACCCTTGTGATTTTGGGTCTGACCACTAAAACCACATAAAAAGAGTTCCTAGATGGACCACATATAGCCTTTATACCGTGAGTAGGATTATTTAGGATAAGTTAGTGATTCCACTTTGGGGCTACAACCTATTGGACATGACTAAGGATGACACGCATGTGAAGAGAGTGGGAGAGAAGTAAGGATCTCACTTGCAGCTTTCTCACATACGCAATGGGGGAACACACACAAAGGTGGAGGCTAAAAATAGTTTTCCTCTTCTTAGTTGTGTAATCCAAAAGAACTCTCTCTTAGTACAAAAGGAATAGGTGAACCCTATATGTGCGTCTCAAACCAAACTCAGCTAACCTAGGTGGCATACTAACTGAGCCACTAACTAGAGTACATAAAGATAGCTATCATCTAGCTATTATTCATGGGCGGTGTACCAACCGCATCTACAGCTAACAAGTCGATGACATAAATGCACAACGGTCACTCTGGCATATCACGAGTGGAGCTCGATATCTCAACACTCCCCCTCAAGCTCAATCCCAATTCCTGCAAACCAAGCAGGTCTTTGAACTTGCGCAGCTTCTCTGTGTCCAATGCCTTCGTGAATATGTCAGCTACCTGATCCTCTGTGCTGACATAAACTAGATCAATAAAACCTACTAGAACCTTCTCCCGCACATAGTAATAATGCACCTCAATGTGCTTTGTTCTAGCATGATAGACTGGGTTATTTGCTAAGTGTATACTGCTCATGTTATCACAATAAATGACAACTGGCCCATCTGTAGGCTGATGCATATCATAAATTAGCTTATGTAACCAAGCTACCTCACATGCAGCCATTGCTGCACCCCTGTACTCAGCCTCTGTCCTCGACAAGGCAACTATAGGCTATTTCTTGCTGCTCCAAGTGATTGTAGCACTCCCAAAAGAGAACATATATGCACTAGTAGATTGTCTATCAGAAATACTACCAGCCCAATCAACATCATTGTGTCCATGCAACTGTATCTGAACCCCAGTCTCATAAAATAGTCCATACTGCAATGTGGGCTTCACATACCTTAGTATGCATCTAGCTGCATCCAAATGCCGTTTCCTTGGAGCGTGCATAAACTAACTTACCAACCCAACAGCATAGCTTAAATCTGGCCTCGTAAAAGTCATATAAATCAAACTTCCTACTATGCGTCTGTACATAGTAGGGTCTTCCAGAAGCTCACCTGCACCTGCACTCACCTTCACAATCTGCTCCAAAGGAACTGAAAAATAGGCTTACAGCCTGTCATCCCATATTTGGACAGCATGTCCAATCCATACTACCTTTGCAAGAGCCATATCCCACTTGTGGATCTAATCACCTCAATGCCCAAGAAGTAACGCACTCTCCCAAATCCTTCATCTCAAACTTCTGCTTCAATAGCATTTTCACATGAAGGATATCTTCATCACTATCACCTGTGATGATCAAATCATCAACATAAATGACAAGCAGCATAATGCCTTTCTCTATTTTTCTCACAAAGTGAGAAATCTGCCTTGGAAATCTGAAAGCCAATATTGACAAGATACTGTCCTATCTTGTCAGACCATGCTCTGGGTGCTTGCTTCAAGCCATACAAGGCTTTCTTCAACCTGCTGATGTGAATTCTGTGCAGCATTACCATTTTGTGCATCTACATCATCACTCACATTTACTGGTTTATACCAACTACTCATCTCATCAAAAACAACATCTTTGCTCACTGTAAACTTACGAGTAGAAGGATTATAGCATCTATACCCTTTCTACTGTAGAGAATAACCAATAAAGATGCACTTCTCAGCTTTTGGATCCAACTTGGATCTCAACCCATCTGGCACATGATCTCCCCCCTCATGTCTTCCTACACACCATCTCCACCTTTTCTCCCTTCCCGTCCCAACCCCCCCCCTTCTCTCTCTCTCTCTCTCTCTCTCTCTCTCTCTCTCTGTATTTCAATGATAAAGAAGAAAAATTACTTCTGGAAAGAAACCTTGCCACGTGGCATTTTGACGATCAAAATGCCACATGGTACTCTTTTTAAATAATATAAATTAACTTTGTTTGGGTTGTGTGTATGTGTATGGTGAAAATTTTTAAGGCAAACTTACTTGGGTTGCTTTCAACTGGTAGCCTCAAATGTATAGATCATGCCTACTTGCATAATTGATCAACATCATACATATAAACCTCTGAGAAATCCACTCTAATATCTTAAGAAAATGGTCATGTTTCTCCATATGCTTATTTTTAGTCTTTTATAGATATCCTTAGTTTGAGCTTGATCTACTTCACATGACAAATGTTCAAGCGATTTCTTCTCTTGCAATTATTATGTGTGTGTGTGTGTGTGTGTGTGTGTGTGTGAGAGAGAGAGAGAGAGAGAGAGAGAGAGAGAGAGAGAGAGAGAGAGAGGGTGGGGGGGGGGTGAAAGGGGAGTGAGGGTATAGAGGGGAGTGGAGAAGAAGAGAGAGAGAATACATTCAAGATGAGAGAGAGGGAAATGGACATCCAAAGAGAGAAGAGAGAAGAAAGAGGAGAGGCTCTCTTAAGGTCTCTTAGCTCTAGGTTTTCAAAAGGTTTAGCTTAGAGGCCTTGAAGCCTCCCTTAATATCTCTTGGCTCCATATTTTCAAGAGGCTACCTGATCTCGGCTCTCTCAAAAGTGTTTATTGCTGCTCTAACTTCTTCGGAGTAGCCCCTGTAGCTCTCTTTTAGTTGTGCTGCTGGAGACCCGAGACTTCTTCCTTGGCTATTACCTATGCATCCCCTGTGAAAGACTCATCATGAGGCTGTGTATTTGGCTATGGCAAGGAGGCCTAGTTGGCCACCAAGGCTATACTTGCTATGGAGAGTTTTGCTGAGATCCAATAAAGAAGCTTGCACCACACACTCTCTAGTACCAAGGCAATTTGTTGCTTTGCTAATACGTCCATGACCACTTTGCACCCAAGGTATTTTATTGTCTAGCCCCATGGAATCCAGTTAAGGTATTTCATTGTCTAGCCACATGGAATCCATCTAAAAACAAGGGTAGTCCCCCAATCTCAAACCTTCTCATATGCTATAAGAAAGCCAATTGATTTGGTCCAATTGATCCTAGCCTTTGAAGGCCTTGTAGTATGTGGTTGGAGTCTCCTGATTGACTCAAGGCTCTCTAGAAAACCCTCCACATAAACGGCTGTGCCATCCACAAACTTTGAATCTAGAAACTCCTCCTCTTATTAGATCGAAAGACTCATCCCCATAAGGCCTATAACCTAAGAACACTAAAAGTAAATCAAATACCTCTACTATGAAAAGAAAGAGAATGGGGCCAAGGGGTAGCCTTGCCAAACTAAGCATGAGAGAGAGAAGGCCTCAACCCAATGTCCACTAGGGGCAGTCTTGCCAAACTGAGTAGGAGAGAGAGAAGGCCTCGCTCATATGTCCACCAGAGGAAGCCCTACCAAACTAAGTAGGAGAGAAGGAGGGCCTCACCCGTATGTCGACCAATGAGCATTTGACTAGAATTCCCTAATAGAAGGCTCAGACCCCTCTAATCCATCTATCCAAAAAGCTTGATCTTTGCATGGTGCCCTCTCAGAAAGACCACTCCATCCTATTGTAAGCCTTCTCGAAATCTAATAAAAGGATAGCAAGAGGCTAAGACTCCTCTTGGGTCCCAATCAAGTGCCTCCCAAAATGTGAAGATGTTGTCAAGGATGTTATGTTCTTGAACAACCTTGTCTACATGTCATGAAAGATATCCACTAAATGAGGTCACAAGTTGCAACTCAAGGCCTTGGTGATGATCTTGTATGCAGTGTCTAGCACATTGCCTAGGATTGAAGCTCCTCACTACTCCCGACTTCTCCTCCAAATCACATCTACTACCCACAGGGCCCAACCTCCCTCCACCAAGGTCTAAAGTTGCCACCAAATCTCTATGACCGAATTCTATACCTCCTTATCCTGTAGGAGGTCATCTTGGATATGGGGAAACACAACAAATTTGCTCAAAGGCATAGAGTGATTAGTTATGGTTGGACATCTTGGTACCTTCCAAATGCTAGTGACCTCCCCCCCTATGCATGACCCACATAAAACTTGTCCAACCTCTCTAGAAGTCCATCATGTTGGCACTCCCTAAAGGAGAAGTAGAGGCTACCTCAAAGTGTGGAGAACTTATGTCCCCATCAAGGGACCCTATCATACATTGTGAAAATAAATGTCTCCAATGTGCTCCTATTGAGTGTTGGCATCTTTAAGAAGGATGCTCTACCCTGCTTGTCCATCCAAAACTCTACATTGTTGACGTCACCTCCAATAATCTAAGAGTCCACATCCAAGAGGCTCTCACTTGACTGCCCCTATAACATGGGGTGCTACTATCTACAAGCAAGGGTGTGAACATTTAGGATGCCTATCCTAGAGTCACCTGAGCAGAGACCCATCTAAACTACCCTTCCTATGATTAGCGCCTTGTGATCATGTACACCCACGGCCACCGCCTGTGAAGCTGAAATGCACACCCTTCCAGTCCTGCCTACTATTGGGGACCACACCTCCTAGCCTCTCCATGGAAGGAGGTGGTGTCGGCATCTCACACCTGCTACTAAAAACATATGCTCTTGGATCAAGAGAAGGTCGACTACCCATCCTACTACGATTTCTCTGTAGTGCTTGGTGAAGTATCAAATACTATGGCTACTTATTTGCACAATCGTGGAGCCTATGCATGTTCCAACTCACTATAATCTAGCTCATGAGACTAGGCAAGGGAGAATAGGGTCACTTATGAGTAGTAGCGCATACGACCACGTCGCACTTCTATATTTTCACAGGGTTTTGGAAGGGGAGTAATCTGCATTTGTGCAATGTCATACTAGAGGCATGATAGGTTTCATGTCTACCTTTAGAGTCCACTGCATCATGAAAGAGACCTATATTGTAAGATTGTTTGTGCACAGGTGGAGTGCCAGTGTATAGTCTATGTGAGTTGCACCTCTGGCCCCGACTGGATCACTCTTATTGCCATGTTACCAAGCTAAAAGTTAGTTGAGTCTCCATGGATGAGTCAAAGATATATCCCTTGGCTGCCCATCCATTCTTCCATCATGCAAAACATCTACTCTTTCATCATACAATCAAACAAAGTGGAAGTCCACTTCTCCTCTCCTTTGGAGGCAAAGTTGAAGCCTAAGAAAGGGTGAGTGCAAGAACCAACCACTCCAATGAGCCCCTTTTTGGGGCTACAAGATCATGATTATCATCTCTAAGCTAATGGGATACTCATCAAGAATCTCAAGATAGTTCCACAATCCAAACCTCTAAAACTCCCTCGATAAAAGTTGTCCAAGGCGGGGCCTCGAACTCTAGAACCTAGGAGAACAAACCGTCTAACTCTCGCTTCTTCGAGGAAAAATCCTGAAGATGAGAGGGAGAGGATTGTGATTGATGAGTGAATGAGCAAGGGAGGCTATAGCTTAGGGGGGAGGGAGGAATACTTAGCCATGCCCTTGCTTGAGGGCTTTGGGTCCAGGCCGTGTCTAGGAGGGACAAGAGGAGAAAGAAGCAACCACCACTATTGCAGTAGAAAGAGGGGAAGAGGGAGGTTGAGAGGAGGTTAAAGTAGTGAGAGTGACTATAACTAGGGTGCAAACAGAAGGGGGGAAGAACCGGGTGGGGGGGAGGGGGGAAGACCTAGTAGGAAAAATCCAGTGGGGTGCTAACTCCCTTTAGTAAGAAAAACTATCAAAATCTTGAGTATGAGATGAATTTAACAATATGCTATGAGTAGAAATTATTCAAATTAACATGGTTGTAATCTACACTAAAAGAGCTTCAAATATGTCTTTACACCTTGAAATTTGGGTAACACATGAAAAAGTTACATTAATTTGAAAGGAGATGGGTTTTCATATTTTAGTGTATTTTTTGTTTTAACCCCTCTCATCCAAAAGACCACCCCCCCCTCCCTTGGGCCTCACATACTATGAAAAATATGTACAAATCTTAAAATCTTGCATATTTTTCAAGGTAGATACCTTATATTTTGCGGGAAAGGGGACATAAAATTTTCATATTTTTCCCTTGCATATTTGAAATTTATAAGGAAATCCATGCATATTATATATGGACCTTGTCCCCCTATACCATGGATTTTGGACGAGGGCAGTAACATATTACATATGGAGTTGGCGCCTTAGGGTGTAGAGCTTCTTATGGGTTGGATCGGATGGCACATGGAATACTCACGCCAGAATGGCTTGGTGGACGGTGATTCTATCGCAAGCTTAGGGAGGCCTTGGCATCAATAACCCTAAGATGCAGAGTAGAGCCCTCTTGGGCAAGTTGGTGGTATGTGGCCTCATCCTAGGCTTTGCACCCTAGAAGCTCTTGCTTCAGCTAGGGCTTCTTGGGAAGACCTCCCATACAGCTGAATAATGGAAGTAGTCCCCTGGCTGGATTTTTTGGAGGCCCCACACACAAGGAATGGCTCCCCCTAATGATGAGCATTTCTAGAGTTTGGAAGTTCTTGTCTAGGGGAAATATCTAGGCCAATCCTACATGCTGTGAGGAGTTTGAGTGGTAGCCAATCATCTCACACCCGATCCAAAGGGATGTATGCTAGGACAAATGGTCTCATATCAACTAGTTATAGTGGGACAGTGGCCCATCGAGGTCCTTTGGAATTTGAAGACATCTCCATATGGATGTAAAGGATAGGGTGCAAGCACTCTCACATCTAAGAGGGGTAGTAGGCATAGGTATGGTTGAGATTGACAGAGTGATTCTTGACTCATGATGGGAGGGACACATGGACCCCCAATCATTGGTCTAGACAATTCTAAAGGACAGGAGTGCCTCTTAGGATTTAGTTCCTTTAGTGGTCATAGGATTATCACCATTTCAAATACTACAAGGTGGGGATGGGGGGGCCCATGCATGCTAAGACAAGGGACCATTGGGATGAGGATATCTTGGATGGGCTAGTGTGTCAAAGGATTGGGATAGTGGGCCACATGGGGGCAATCAACCCAGACACAGTCCTACTAGATTGGAAGGGAGCGTAGTGCCACCTATGATTATGGGAGGGTTATCCTCTTTAGGACATCCGTGGGGCCCAAGTGAGTGGTTCGAGCCTTCTCGAGTAGGGCCCATAGAGAAAGTGGATGAAGTGCCCTTTTCCTCCAATATGACTCGCATTGGCCACCACATTAGATTTTCCTCCAATATGAAGTGCCCTTTTCCTCCAATATGACTTGCATTGGCCCAAAATAGGGGTCCTCGAAGGGAAGTGTGTGTGTGTGTGTGTGTGTGTGTACTCTAGTAATCTATGTATCCAAGCATCAAGCATCAATGAAACAGGGTTCCCCGAAGGGATGTGTGCGTGCATGTGTGTGTGTGTGTGTGTGTGTGTGTGTGTGTGTGTGGATTAAAAAGTCCCATCAATAATTGAGCCATACAAATAATTCCATCAATTGGATAAAAAGTAAAAAAAGAGAAACATATAAGGAAAAAAAGGTTTGAGACGTTTAAGTTGAAAAATGCAACAACAAGAGTTTGCAAAATTTTTTATCAAAATTAAGAATTTTGAATAATATTTAGTTTGACAAACACAATATTAAAAAAAAAAATCAAATCCTCAGGTAGTCCAGGTTTTGAGGTCGGGGTCGACTTACCTGCTACCATCCAAACAAACTAGGTGTTAGAACATCATAGTTACGTTTGGGTAGATAGGTAATACCTGTATTCCCTGACTTGTTATCGCTTTACCTAGGAATATAGACAACCATATGGATTCTTAGATAATTAAAAAAAGTTTAAGTCACAAGTGAAGTTTAAGTCACACGTGGAGTAAAGAGCGAATGAATGTATGGGTTGAGAAGGGATTAAAAGAGGTATGGAAGGATTAGTGGGCTTGGTGTGTGGGATGGTTAAAAAGTGAGATTTCACAAGGGGTAAATAAAAGAATAATTCACAGTTGCAAAAGTATACATGTGTGAGTGAGTGAGTGCGTGTGTGTGTAAAGAAATAAGTGTCTGTGTGTGTGAGATACATTTACCAATCAAATTTGTGTGTGTGTTCTGCCCGCAACCCAGAGGGTAAGACCACATGGTGGGGAGTAAGCCAACCATGTGGAACTTACTCCCCACCTAATAGAATGCTAAGTGACTTTTGTACGGTAGAAATGGATAAGTATGATAAGTGTTTTTATAAGTAGTTCCGTACTCCAATTTCACAAGAGGTTGGATCCTGTGTTTTGGACAAGAAATCAATATTATATTCATGTATCTGTGTATATCTATTTCCATTTTAGATAAAGCCAAATTAGATACAAGAAGTGTTACTTTAGATAACGCCTCATCAGTAACCAAACCAAGCACATCAAAAAGATGACATCCTTAAGAGACCTTAGATCAATACTGAAGCCATCATAAAATTATATTATTAAACTACCAAAATATTAACTTAACCATATAATGCAACAAGCTAAGGTATGAAGACCATAGATCAATCAATAAACAAAGTTCAATCATTAGCTAGTCAGACATGTCACACTTCTAGAGAAAATTATTACAAATATTTAAAAAAAAAAACTCTTACAATGCATGGGAAACCACAATGACTCGGTGGTAAGAATTCTAACCTCCAAACAAACACCACATACATAAAAAACTATTATCATCAAGCCAACCCAAATTCTTCATTCCCACTACAAATTTCCATAGAAGAACCAATAAGAACATAGGAAAGGAATCGAATTTAGAAATCCCAAATAAAATAGAAAGCCAACTAACACTCCTATCACAAGCACAAAGAGTGACATAATTAATATGGACATAACATATGTTTTGTAGTTTTTACGTCATCAAAATTGAAGTAGATATATGATCTCCACGTAAAGTGTTTGTGCAATACAAAAATTGTACACAATGGATGTCATGCAAAAATTGTATGTCATTCACGTAATAAGCATAGAAGTTTCTTGAACTTTGCAAATTTTCATAGGGTGGAGTCTGATCCTTGATACCCCATGACACACACTCGATCATCATCTTTTGTATTTGCGTTATAGTCCCCACATTTTTTCTACATAACATTTTGAAGTTAGTAATATCTTGGAACATCTTCTCAATTTTGATTTTACCTTGTGTGTGTGTATGCGTGCGTGCATGCATGCGTGTGTGTATGTGTGTGTGTGTGTGTGTGTGTGTGTGTGTGTGTGTGTGTGTGTGTGTGTGTGTGTGTGTGTGTGTGAGAGAGAGAGAGAGAGAGAGAGAGAGAGAGAGAGAGAGAGAGAGAGAGAGAGAGAGAGAGAGAGAGAGAGCATGGAGGAAGGGAGATGGGGAAGAAGAGAAAAGAAAGGTGGGGGAGAGAGAGGGGAGTGCAAGAGGGAGGAGAGGAAATAGGAGAGAGGAGAGAGAGTATAATCGCCATTTTTGCACATGCATTCGGCAAAAAAATCACAACTGTTGACATTAGACAATGCTTTAAATTTTTGCCTTAGGAAACTTACTGCTTAGCTCTATCTTCTTGAGCTCTTTCTTCATGAACTCTCAACCTACTGCACAGGAGAGATTGAGCTCAAACATTCTCTTTGTGCTTCTTAAGTATTGCCATAGTTCTTGCTCAAATTCAAAGTAGCTTGGTGATTGCCCCAATCTACTTTTTGGTCGGTACTTTGGCTTTCTTCTTCTGATAGAACATGTGTTGATTCATGCCTTTATTGAAGAAAGCACTTAGCCTTGCTAGTTGTCACGTTCAACATGTCAACTAGTTGTTGGTTATTGTTTACCCTTTTCTCTCATCTTTCTCTTGGAGTTTTCTACTCTTAATGATTTAGTTAGGGTCGACTAGACATTAGTATACACTTGTCAAAGGTATTCTGATCCTAATATTTGGTTGTTCCTCACTTTTGAGGGATTTTGTTATTTATTATTAGCTTTCTTCTGAGCATGATGTTCATCTATGCTTTGATAAGCTCAATAAGCTGACGAAGCAAGATTGTCATTTTATAGAGTAGGTAATTAATATAGTGTAGCGCGTAAGGCGAAAAGCCCCCAGACAATTTTACATGTTCTACTTATTTTTTTGATTTTGCTTCAATTTTTGTTTGAATAGTGTTTGGATATCTCAAAGTGCAAATAGTCTTTGGATTGCAAAACATGGCTAAGATGTTGCTTTGGAAAAGGCAATGTTGAGCTTTTATTTCTAGTACAAGATAGAGTTCAAGTGCCTAAAGACTTGTGTGAAGATATTTCTCCTAAGCAGCCTATTGGCACGTGGTCAAGATTTTGATCCAAGGATCCAAGAGAGAGATTGTTTTGAAGCATATGTGGTGTTTCATAGTGTATCTTGATAGAGTTTCCCCATGCAATTGCAACTTGATTAATTTGAAGTCATTGCTATGGTTGAGAGTAGTACTTTGTAACAGCCAACTAAGATTATTTCTATATTTTGCTCACAAAAGATAGATAGACCACTAAGTGAGCGAAAATTTTGTGATCACGCATTCTTCCTAACCATAGCACTATTGTAGTATGCATACCTTCTAATATTTTGTTGTAGTGTGCATTGTGTTTTTATCAACCCATGGGATGAAGGTATTAGGAGACTATAGAATACCTTCTAATATTTTGTTGTAGGGTGAATTGTGTTTTGATCAACCCATGGGATGAAGGTATTAGGAGATTATAGCTCCGGATGCTATTTCAAAGATATACACTCATGGTTGTGCAATGGCTATACATGTGGAAAGTACCAAATGGAATGGGGTGAACCTTTTCCAAGTCAAGACCTTGGTTTGAAGATCTAGATAAGCTTGTCTAACTAGGAGTGGCCATATGTTGAACACATTTGAAACCATGTCTTGAAAATGTAAACATATTCACTCTCCTTTTGAATTGTAAGAGACGGCGGAAATGTGGGTCTTCCTAGCTATAGCGTGCTGCTTGACTCACCAAATAATTTAGCTTCCATCTTCTCTCTCTAAAAATGCTTGAGTAGGAAGAACACTTGCCCGATGGGAACTTCCCCCATATTGCTATAGATGTCTTCATATTGTACATTTAATTTCTCAACCAATTGTTAAAATAGGGGAAATATAAGTGGCATGATTATCAAGCTAGCACAACCCAATCAATTGCCGTCGTAGCCATTTGGAAATAAGGGATTGCCTCCATTTGAGACCCACCATAAAGGGATATTCTCAGAGATGATGGAGCCTCATTTAAGGGACCTTGGTTAGTTAATGAGAATGTTGGCCAAGTATGAGTACAAAGAATGCCGTTCATGCAAAGGTATCATCACAACCGAAATTGTAATCACTACATTTTTTTTAATTCATTTTTTTTTGGTAATCACTGCTTTAAGAGAGCTAAATTGAGCTCCCACAAAAAAAGAGGAGGGTTGCATGAACCACACTGTCATTTTTAATAAGAAAACTATCGTAACTCTGTAGAAATCCTACCCGCTCTCGTTGATAGGCCCTAGGATCAACCCTTGACCACCTTCTTACCTTCAATTATCGAAAGCACAATGTGATGGATATAGCCCAATTTTGGCCCACTTGTACATGTAGAAGGTTATGGTTTGAAGAGGTTCCCATCACTCTATCTCTAAAATATTTGCCACATGTATGCTTGCAATTGATAAGCAAGGGGTGACAATATCTCTCCTTGATATGGCTTTAGCAAGGATGCCAGCTAAGCTATTGTTGAGTATTTAATACAACTGGTTGAAGGCACCAACAACCAAGGAGGCATGCAACAACCACAGGAGGACTAGAACTTGAATGAACACACTATCCCCAACCCATGTTGGTGAGACCTTATTGGATTCATGTTTGCATGATAGAGCTTGACATAGGTCAGTTTGAAGACAATCTAGGTAGCCTTCCTAATTAAAATAATACTACAAAGCAATCAAGGTACACACGGCCATAGCAAAGAAGTGTTGCTCAAACTTCATTCCATCAGTCTTGGCAAGGCAAAGGATATTTTGACAGGCTTCTATCTTTAAGTATCAAACACAATCAATCTCTTATCAAGAAGTGCTCAAGGCTACAATCTTCATGGGTTTTTTAAGTAGTAAGGGCGGAACCAATTGTGCCATCATGCGATTTTCAAGTAGTACAGGAGGAACCAATTGTTCCATCATGATATGGACAAGGATCGTTGCATTATCAAAAGACTTCTCATGCTAACAATCGTTGTCTCAGAAGGGAAGAACGAAGTGATGGATCAAGAATGGGTATCATATGGCAAGGATACCTTGTACGCTCCAAATCTAGGGGGCTATTATATGGCATGAATGGCTATTATATGGCAAGGATACCCGGTATGCTCCAAATCTAGGGCTCCTCTCTACTTTAGGGTTAAGCCACACTTGCTAAATATAGCATCTCTATCCCGTACGTAAGGGACCTGTAGACAAGGGGACCTCATGATCTTAGTGCATATTTTTTACTCTGTTGTCCGTGCCTATAAAGGATGAGTTTAAAGAGCCTAATAGGGTAACAAGTAAGGGTTATGTATATAGCCTTGTAATCTTGTGGCCATTACTAAAAAACAATTAAAAAATATTAATAATCTATTTGTTGTGCACTTTCAACAAATTTATGTACTTGTGTTCAAAGAGCATGCCATGCTATGCCATGTTCATACAATGAACATGCAACATTTTCATTTTCACCTGTAAAAAATATTTTCTCAATTTTGTAAACCAAAATTTTAGGCAATTTAGTTAGATTCTAGCTAATAATTTTGCAAAAAACCTTCAAAATATTGAAAAACTGTTGAAAAAACCTTCAAAATATTGAAAACCCAAGTTTAGCTAACAGTTCTTCAAAAAACCTTCAAACCCAATATTGAAAATCCAAGTTTTGAGATTTGTTGACCAAAATGTTTGTGAACACTGCTGCTATCGGTGGAGATGCAAGAGCTAAAAGATAGAATGGACTAAACAGATCCACATTGATCTGCCTTTTCAGCAGGCTTTCCTCTCATAAGGTGAGGTCAATCCGTTATGGGGACTTCATGTGGATGGCCAGCAAGCTGCATAGAATGCAGTTGCCCTTTCAGGTGAGCATAAGCAATCTGAAATACTCGAGCGGTCGTCAAACACAGGAACTTGCCTCTCTAGTTGTTGTTACAGCGAGCCCAACAATTGTAACACCTTGCACTTCAAAAAGTCAACTACAATTGAAGAAATTGCCAGATGGGTTCGATCGGCAGAGAATTGCTTTCCTATTGCAACAATGCACTACCTTGTCAGAGGTCAAGCGTGTCCATCTTTACATTAGAAAACCGGCTCTAGAGCAAGACACGTTCTTAGCTAACCTCCTTGCTAGTATGTATGGCAAATGCAGGGCTTTGGAGGATGCACGGTCAGTCTTTGACAGTTTGCTACACCGTGATGTCGTCTCTTGGAATGGAATCATCACGGCCTACACGAAGCAAGACTGTAACAAGGAGGCTCTTAACCTTTTCACTATAATGCAGCAGGAAAATGCTTTGCCAAACAGGGTCACCTACTTAACTGCTTTGAGTGCATGTGGCAAAATGGCAGTCTTGAGAAACGCCAAAGAGCTCCATACAAGCATTATTAATACTGGCCTTGAATCAGATGTTGTTGTAGCGACTTCAATTATCAGCATGTATGGCAAGTGTGGGGATATAAATGCTGCAAGGTGCGTATTCGACTGTACCCATCAAGATAACGTGATTTGTTGGACAGCCATGATCACAGTTTATGCACAGCAATCCCATGGCAATGATGCCCTTCAACTGTTTTTGCAAATGGAACACAAGAGCATGAAGCCAGACGAGATCACCTTTGTTAGTGCTCTGAGTGCAAGTGCAAGTATCTCAGCCCTTCCAGAGGGTCAGACCATACATTCATCTATAGTTGACAAAGGGCTGGAGTCAAACCTTATTGTAAGTAATGCCCTTCTTAATATGTATGGCAAGTGTGGAGCTATCAATGAAGCGCTCTCTGTTTTTAACAGAATGTGCCAGCGGGATGTTGTCTCTTGGACAGCCATGATTGCATCTTATGCACAGCATGGTTTCGCTGAGAAGGCCTTTCGATTCTTTAAGCAAATGCAACATGAAGGGGTAAATCCGAACAAGATTACATTCGTCAGCGCTCTGAGTGCTTGTGCAAGCCTGGATGCCCTGAGGGAGGGTGGGATAATCCATGCATGTATTGCTGACATGGGCTTTGTGGCAGATGTGATTGTGGGGACTGCTCTTGCCAATATGTATGGCAAGTGTGGTGCTATGGAAGATGCACGCACAGCATTTGACAAGATTGATCATCGGAATGTGGTCTCTTGGAATGCAATGATCACAGTTTTTATTGAGCATGGATACTGTAAGGAGGCCCTTGAGCTCTTTCAGCAAATGCAGAAAGAATGTGTGAAGCCTGATGATGTCACCTTCATCAGTATCTTGAGTGCATGTGCCAGCTTGGGAGCATTATCAAAGGGTGCAGTTATCCACACATGGATTGTGGATGTTGGGTTCGAGTCTGATGTCGCTGTGATGACTGGCCTTGTCAATATGTATGGGAGGTGTGGAGCTTTAGATGATGCATGCTTCACTTTCAACAAAATGCGTCAACGGGCTGTGGCTTCTTGGAATGCCATGATTGCAGCTTATGGCCAGCTAGGTCATGGAAAGGAGGCCCTTCAACTCCTGTGGAAAATGAAGGAAGAGCACGTAGAACCGAACAATGTCACCTTCACAAGCCTTTTCTCTGCTTGCAGTCATGCAGGCCTGGTCAATGAGGGCGTTTGGTGCTTTGTTTATATGATTACAGAGCATGGCATTACTCCAACAGTGGTGCACTACGGGTGTGTGATTGACCTGCTTGGGCGAGCTGGGTGGCTTGATGAAGCAGCACACTTTATTTATGGGATGCCTTTTCAACCTAATGCTTTTATATGGATGGCATTTCTCGGGGCATGCAGGTTGCATGGTGATCTAAATCGAGGAAAATCTGCTGCAAAGCATGCTATTGACTCTGATCCCCTGAATGCAGCACCATTTGTGGTACTTTCAAGTATTTATGCCGCCAAGGGGAACTGGGATGATGTAGAAGACATTAGAATTTACCTTGTAGCTCTCCTTTCAAGAAGCAAGGAAGGAAAACGGTCAACAGAGGTTGTGGACATGGCAGAACGATATTTTGTAGAGGCCAGATTGCATCATAATATGGCTACAGTTAATGTAGACATCGAGGAACTGGATGTCTGGATGGAGAAAGCAGGGTATGCATCTGATGGGAAGTTCATGCTGGGTGATGTGTAGCAGTACCTTAAGGGTCGCATGTACCTCCAAGGGTAAAGCTTGAAACATGTCAGCATCATCAAATTCGTTAGGCGTGCACTTCCCAGCACCACAAAGTGCGTCTGTAGGGTTATGGCTGGTGCATTCTGATAAGAATTTGCTTCAGTTCTACCACATTAAGGCATGGGCTGTACTAACGTTCAAATTGTTGATAATATCTGCCATAAGGCGGTCACATCTAAAGCAGCCTGTTTTTGTGCACTATCAAGATATAGTGCCTATCATCTTGCCTGTATAGAATATCTCATAAGAATGCTCTGCCCAACAAGGGACATGACTTGCTCAAAGAGGAGGCAGTGAGCCCTTCAGGTCAGCCAGAAGAAAAATGTGCCCTAATTTGAGGGACAGTGTGGGCATGGTCGGGGGAAGGGTTTAAGAAATATACTGCACAACAAGTGCAAATTGATAAGTCTAAATCTGAAATGTTTCAAAGGTAGCCTCATGTACTTCTCTTCTTTGGTAGGTTTGTGGCCACAGTCCTCACACAGACAGTTATGCCTGATGAGGATCTGGATGCTCTTGTATACATCACCTTGGGTGCACATATGAAGAGAAAATAAAAGTGGTAAGAATGAAGCTCAAGACAAAGCATCAAGTCTTGATGCTTTGGGTTTGTCCCAGATTTGCTTGCAGAGTCAAGATGATCAGTATTGAGATGCGGCATTCTTAGTGGAGAGTCGAGACCATACTTGACCAGTCCAGGGAAGTACAAAACATTTCTTATTACAGGACTAGGGCTCCCAATCCGCTTAATACATAAGCGTAGTTTTGCATACTAAGTTATTTTTATTTTTAAACACTGCCCCCATAAGGGGCGGCCAATAGCATCAGGAATGCCAGCCCTTGGAATTTGGGCTAGCGAACTCATGGCAGGCATGAAAGTTGTTAGGACTAGCACTCTGGAAGCTTTAAAGAGTATGCAAGGCGGTGTGGATGCATGTTTATCCCCCTCACGCCATTCTACCTGCTGTCACGACATTCTCTCGCAGCTGGTGGCTTTCAATCTATGCTCTTAGGGTAGTGTGTTTGTGCAACCATGCACCTTGTATTTTTTCCAATTTGCTCATAATTTTGTTTAAAGTTGCTTTCAAACTCCCTCCTGTCCTTCGTTCTTTTGCTTGTTTTATAAAAAAATTAATTTGTAAGATTGTATATATTCTAGTATTATGAAGGCATACATACATACATACATACATATATATATATATCCTTTTGATGGAAGAATTCAATGGTTTCGAGCATTTTTTGTCATTTAACATCTGTGAAATTTTGTTTCAGTTTCACCACATACCATACTCTCCATTGTAGGGATATTTGAAGAACATCTTTAGGCACACTGTATATATGCTCTAGGTGTGCTTCAGTACTACAGTTCCTTAGTAGTCCTTTTAAGGGTTTCCATGTGTAACAAACATAGAGACAAAGCTATGTTCTCCATCGTAGGGAGATTTTAAGAACATCTTTAGGCATACTGTATATATGCTGTAGGTTTGCTTCAGTCCTCTTGAATATTTGCCGTAGGTTTGCTTTAGTCCTCTTGTATGTAATAAGCATAGAGACTAAGCTATGTTCCCTACAAACACTCAAGCCATACTTTTGTTGAAACCATGCAGATTTTGTTAGAAAAGGCAACAGAGGGTAGATGCAGCGGAACACTAACCCTAGATAAAGTCTCAGAGCCAAGAACACACACGTGGTGTATTGCAATCTCAAACTTCTTTCCTTACTGGGTACTTAGCATAGATGTGCAGGAAGTAAATGGACAATGCACAATAGAGATGTAGAACCAGTAACATGTATTTCCGTCCAATGTGGACACAATACAAAAGAGAGATGTTTGTCAAGTCTGCTTCAGACTGTGCTGTACAGTTCCTGACAACAGGTACGCTCCTGGCTTCAACACGCTTTGTCCTCCTGTAGGCGTTACCGTCTCCAATGCAAAGGTTTCAACAAGTTCATCGTCATCATCTTTCAGCATCTTGTGTCCGGGCTTTGGAGAAATAACAACACTTCCTCTTTTGCGCTCCAGGATGGCATGGGCATCCCACTCTCTTATCACTTGAGAAAAATAAACGCTGGAATATGCCCATAGCATCAAATCAATATGAAATAATGCACGTACCAGATAGCCATCTTGCTTGCAATCTTGCTCTGAAAGCAAACCATGCACCTCATGGAAGCATACTCAGTTTCCCTGTGTAGGCCTGTAATGACTCCTTCTGCATTATCCATCAGACCGCGAATCCCAAGGTCCTTCCAAGAAATCCTCCCTGATGTCGGCAATGCCAGCCAAGCACCTAGAAGAATCCAATCACTCAATGCTGTCCTTGACCTTCATAAAGGTTTCTAACTCCTCTCCACACCAACTCTCAATGTCAGACATTGTCATTGTGACACCTGGGTCTGCCTACCTTACCTCAGTAACACCTAGAGATGTCACCAAGAAGAGCTCCTTATTGACCACCACATTAGCTGTATTTTTTGACTCCTCTCATTTTGACTTGGACTCCCTCTCTATAGGTACCTTGGTGCCTGGATGAAGCCGTCCTCATTGAGATGGAGGAAATGCTCTTTGTAGAAGGCCATTTTTGTTGCATGTGGCTGCGAGGGTGATACCCATGTTCTATGGGTATATACCTACCATAGATTGTCCCTAATGACCTGATGAATCTTCTGCTATATCAAGCGCAAGAAGTAAACATCTAGTAAATATTGATATGGTAGTAAGTGCTCAATCGACATGCCCTATGGTTGGAACCATTTGGAGACTCGTGCGTACCATCGCTGCTCATCCTCGGCTACAAGCTACATATAGATTATGAGAGAGCCAGCCCTTGCAATTTTGGTTACTCTGTATTTGTGCATCCGGACCGCCTGACACAATCTAGATAAGTAACGATATGAAAGCAGCCATCTGTGTGGAGTCGTCTCGTTGCGAAGTTTGCTAGGATAAGGTTGTGTGGAGTACATCTCTTCCCTCGTATGATGCGAAACATCATCATGATGTGTAGCCTCTCAAAACCAGCCCACTCTTCCTCTTTGAGGTGTACTAGCTAGAAAGCACTCGTCCTCTCTGAGCTCTAACAATTACCGTGAAGGGTGGTTGGTCGCACGAGGGAATCAAAATGGATTGATCTTATGTGTACTTGTTGGAAACGTGCCTGGAAACATTCTCTCTCCAATCTCGTAGTGAGGCATGTCCTCTAGTCAACCGTGCCTGTGTTGGCGGTTTGATGGTAAACTTGGGGCCTTTGAAAATGCACCCCAAGTATACATATGATTTGACTATCTCATCAGGTCCCTACAAATATAAAATTTACGTTTAAGTTGAGCTTCATTAGTGTTGAAGATTATAGCCTTGGTTTTCCCATGTTGACCTTCATGTCTTTCCTCTCATAGGAGGCTTGCAAGGCTGCCAAGTGCATTTGTAGTCCCTCTGTTGTGTTTGAGATTGTGTGTCCATGAAAGAGGCTAACTCATATGTAAAGGCCAAAGTGAGTAGGAGAGAGGGGCCATTGTTGCTTCACCCCAATCGTGCTGCTCACCTCCTTTGATAGCCCTTGCATAGCGCACTTCGCCTCTAACTCTCTCATATAAGGCCATGACTGCCCATAATACATCATGTGCTATGCCCAAAGCTTGGAGTCATGCAATGAGTCCCATGGTATCGAGTTGAAGGTCTTTTAGAACTCCACAAAGCAGCTATATACTCTCTACCTTACTGACAATGGACTTGGGCATACCATGGTACTTAAAGATTTGTGCCATGAAAAGCTTAGCCATATGATCTGCCTTTATGGTTTTGCGTATTGGAATGAAATGAGCTTGCTTGTTGAATCTATCAAAATGATAGTCCAAATCCCATCATTCCCTGACTTTGATCTTGGCAAATAAAAATGAACTCCGAAGGGTTCTTGGGGCATTGGGCAGCCACATGCCCTTCCTTCCCACATCTCTGCGAAAAATGGCTATCTGCTCGGGGGAAAACTAGGGTTTACCCTAGAAGGCTTTTGGTACTTGGTTTTCCCTCGGCTTCTGAGACTGAAATTCCCTCGTTTGAGCCTTAGGAAACCTCTTTTTCTTAGTCCGAGGTGTGGCTGGCTTTTTCTTGTCCGCTGTCCCGGCAAAAAGAGAAGGCGCTGTGGTGGGATCTTGCATATTCATTAAACTCGCCACAGTGGGTGCGTGCATGATATCTTGTATGCCCTTAAGTTGCTGGGTACTAACCACAGCCTGAATCTTTGGCATGAGACCAGACCTGTACTTTCTTACCTGGGTCTTCTTTGCGACCTTCTTGAAGGGAGTGATTTGCAAAAATGCATTCCAAAGTTTCTGGTTGAAGGCCTCTACTGTATCTCCTGCATCCATATGCAAGTTGCCCTAGATGACAAGGACATGGTCTTTGAACTGCTTGGGCATAAACTGTTTGTAGAAGGCTTCAAGAAAGCCTTTCCACTTACTTAGAGCAGTGCCAACTGTAGTCTGTGCGCTTCACCATGCACTAGCTGTTGCTGTTAGGTGTACACTATGCGCAGCTTCAAAGACTCCAAAAATCTCTCCTTGCCAAAAGCTGCATCAAACTGTCTAATGAACTGCATGGTTTTTTTCGTTTGGTCATATTGGTCATTAAAAGTTGCAAACCTGACAGACATCCGACAACCTTTAAATTCTTTGATGTTTGCTTTCTTGCTCGACTTCTTCTTCTTCTTATGCTTTGGCTTTGATGATCCAGAAGAAGAAGACGATGATGAGGATGAAGAGATAGAGCTAAAGAAGAGGAACTTGAAGAACTATGATGATGATGCTTAGCCTTTTTCTTCTTGGAAGATGTACTCCCTTCCTGACTAACTGCTTTTCTATTTTTGCTGTCCTCCTTTCGAGGTTTCTTGCTCTTCCTGAAAATATCATTTATAGGAAGAACAAGAACTGTGTCCGGGATCTCTTTTTGGCTGTCACCTTTTGGGTTGCCCCAAAAGAAACTCTCTGCTGCTCTTCCTCTTCATGAGGATTTACGAGCCTGCGAAACAATGGATCCCTTCTGGCTTCCATAAGCTGTGCTAGTAAATGTATGTAACTTGCCTGAGTCTTTTGACTCTCTGCTCTTGCATAGCTTGATCATTCCTGGCTCTCTCCTCATGGGATGGTATGGCATTCTGCTGTGAAGCCATCACTGCAACTTCTCTGAGATTTTGCAAGCTCTCACACAGTGTATGCAACTGATGCACTTAACCTTTGCTTTCCAGAAAGAAATACCTCAACAAGAGGTGTATTGCATTCACAACTTGTGCCTTAATAACAAGCTGTCACCTCAAGGCATAAACCACAAGGTTGCTTGAGCATCATCGGCTTTGTTGCCCCTTTGCTGGCTATTGCGCACTCAAAATGCATCTGTTTCCCCTTTTCTAAGCACAAAAGCATGCATCTCTTTACTTGCACAAATCTATGATTTTGCTGGTATTGTTGCTTTCCTAACAGGCACAAACTGTCTCAAACAGCTAAAATTTGATAGATGACACCCCTTTTTTTTTCTAGTAACTAGATGGGATAGCTGGTACAATCTGGTTACACTAACCAGACTGGTCTAGTTGAACCAGGTTAACTGGACCAAGGTTGAACCAACTGAGCACTGGTTTCACCAACTAAAGTCAACTATTAAACTAACCACTGATCTGCCACCTGGTTGCCATGCCAGCTGTCTAGCTGACATCAGCAGCCACGTGTGTCATGCCACGTCAGCTTCTTGCTCTTGCAGCCATGTATGCCTTGCAGACAAGTAAAGACTCAGGCGGGACCAATAAACGCAGACGAGGTCTTGACGACGAACTGGATGAAAGAGATGACGGCATTTCGTCCGGTGGTCTTGCCACAAAAGATTCCGTCCACCATCTGGACGCTCTCTCCTACGTGGCCGCCAGTCGGGATCATGCGCTCTCAGGCTTCGTAAGCACCTTCATAGCTCCTGGTGTAGCAAACCCGTCACTTTGTTTTTTTCTCTGCAAGGTAGCCGTTTTACCCAGCGCCGACCCTGAAGCTCCAATCCCGTTGGCATATCTAAAAAATTCACGTTTGCTCTTTTAAGAGCACGTCTAGCATGGAAGGTATGACGATCAATTGTCCGATCCCGGCAAGAAAGACTCAATCAGAACTCAAGTTTCATCACTTAGCTTCTGGGCAAGTCTGGCGGCATAAACCTCCCACGGCAGATTCATATCACTGCATAAGCCGCTTGCGTAGCTCTCAGTCAATGTCCTCTTCCGGGAAACTAACATAAGAAATTCTCCGGATGCTACTCATACATACGTATAAAGCAAGGGATAACTGTTAGCATCTGGTCTCCCACAATTACGCCATGCCAACAGCAAATGTTTCTATTTCTCAGATATCTACGAAGCAATTAGCGCATCCCGTCCAAGCAGTCGATGCCTACCTGTGTGTGAGCCCAACCATTTCTTGATCGTCGCAATTTAGAAAAACCTTGAAAACACGCTCTGATATCAATTGTAACCTTTCCCTAATTCTTTTCCTCTGGACTGTATCAATTGTAACCTTTCCCTAATTCTTTTCCTGTGGTGCCTGAGCTATTACTGCTGAGGATTCATCATCTCTCCTTCTCACAGTACTAGGGCCCAAGACAATTTGTCGTGCTGAAAGGTTTTTTATTCATTCAATGAAAATCGAGAACAAAAGTTCAGCCCTTGGCTGACTTCCGAAAATTCAAACGTTAATCCCATTTACAAGAGCTCTCAGCTCATTCCTTTTAAGATTTAGTTACATGCCTCAAAGGGCAAAATTCTAGGGTCTTCGTAGCCCTCGGTCACATGGGCTTCTCCTGGTTGCCCACGAGCCTCCATAGCGCTTTGGAAATCCACCCCTCTTAGAGCTTGGAACCATTAATTAAAGGGCACAATTAGCGCTTTTGCATGCAAATAAATTCTAAACTAGTCCTAGTCTCTGGGGGCAAATTAGGGGCTTGACCAATAGTCTCTCCAACCGAGGTTGGCACATCTTGGTTAACTGAAGTTAACCCTCTTGGCATAAGCCAAGTCTCATTGACCGAAACACTCTCTGATTGAAGTCGGTGCTTTGGTTCTTTGGTTAACCATAGTTAACCATCTTGGCCTAAGCCAAGGCTTCTTAATCGAGGTTAAGTATCTTTGACTGACGTCAATACTTTGACCAAATAAATCTAACTTTTTGAACATAATTAAATAAATAAAATACTATAAATACATGGTCAATTAAAACTTTGACTTGGGAGTGTTTACAACTTGGTGACAATAGTCCAATAGCTACTTGCATCCATGGGTCTCTTGCTTTTATGAATTGGGAAGATAGTATAGGTGAACCAAGGCATGGGGAAAACCTTTTATAGAGTGTGTGGTTCGTAACTTTTGAATTGAAAGCAAAAAACCTTGAATTGAAAGCAAGAGACCCAATGACGTGGTCCGCCATACTTTGTCTACCACCATGTGCATTCCTTATATGCATGCCATTTTTGCAATCCACCAATTTACATGATAGCTCATGTGTGGTGCACATATTAGCAATCCACTATACATGATTAGCTTATGTGCGGTGCACATATATTGTTAAGTATTCCCATACTATGTTTCTCATGTGTTGGTTGATTTGTGCCTAAACTCCATTGCCCCAAGGTCATTGATGGTAAGCATGATGCCTCATGAAAGTGCATTAAAGTAACCTAGTAGCACATCTCTCCTAGCTTTGACAACTTCTATACATCATTGAGCAATACTATTAATGCCGATATCCCCCCCCCTCCTTTACCCCTCAGTGTATGGGGGGGAAATACTAGGTGATCTTGCTTAGATTTTGATGTTTCTTTTCATATTGATCATTATGTTTCTTGTGAGTTTTGTTGTTAAGAGGATTAAGCTAATAAACATACGGGGGCAATACCAAAGACATTGCAAATATGGACACAATATCTTGAAATACCTATAGGTGAGTTAGGTTCAATAGACACCTATGCTCCTTATAGGAATAAGCATTGCAACGGCAACAAGAGGTTTGTTTTTTTGTTTTTTTGGGTCAAAACATAAGTTTATTTCCAGAAAAGGGGGGTGGTCAGCCCTCAAAAAGGTAAGACCTTACAAAAATTGACCCATAATAGGGACTTTGACGCTCGAAACCCACGCTGCACGCAACAAAACCCCCGTTAGCATAGCTCCTAGCTCAAAAAGACATTTGATTACAACGTTATCCTGGATTACTCACCCGAGATCACTCAGGTTGTGCCTAACTACTTCCGACTCCCTCCAACCCAATGGCACTAGGTGTTAGAACACCACCCTATTCCTCACCTCCCAAATGGCTAGAAGTACCGCCGCTCACGCATGTGGACAGACGACTGCTAAGGTGGAGGGCAAACGATACACGTCCCCTACCAAGGGAGTGATCCATTTCATTCCTAAATAAAACTTGGACATTAGACTAGTCCTGCGCACAGCGCCCTCTACCCTCTTCGACACAGATCTAGAGACCGCGGATAGAGCCACATTACATGACGAACCATCTCAAACGAGTTCAAATTTCATCTTACGTACTTTGCGTAGCCTCCAGTTGTTTTAAAAACCTGTTACTCCACCACTTAGGATCACGCGTGAGCGCCCATTCCTATTGAGATCCTAAATCAGAGAGAGATTACCCACTAGAGCTATAATCTTCCTGAGGGTGGATTTTCCCAACATCCATTGATTACAAACCCATTCGATGTGCAGACAGTGTTCGTTGGCCACTGTTCTAGGATCCTTTCTAGAACGGCCTTCATGAGGTCCTTCTCTCCCAGATTGAGCACAATTCTTATAGTGAGATCTTCAATTGACATCCAATCGGCTATCCTAATATTCCAAATGTCTCTCCAAGTTCTAATTCCCTTCCGATACAGCCTTCTCGAGCGCTAGAGCAAACACCTCGTCTGCCTTCTTGAATGCACTTCCCCACCAAATACTTTCTTCCAAGCTTGCGTCTCCATGAAGACCCTCACATCCCTTCCAGGTAAGAAGACAGATACACTCCTTCCATGCAGCCACTAGGCCCGTGATCAAGTCAGAGCCTACAATCTACAAAGGGAATCTCAACATTAGCTTGTGCTTCCAACTCAGATCCGGCTATGATCCTGCTCCCCGCCCCTTACACTTCTCAATAAAAAATCTAGTTGTTTGTACCCAGGGATACTGTGATTCGAATAGAGCTAGGAGCCATTTAGAAATTAGGGCCACATTTTTTTTGCCTATGTTCAGCAATCCCAGACCGCCTTGCGATTTTGGGACTTTTAAAGTGTCCCATAGGACGTAATGCATATGTCTTTTGCCATGTCTTCTGCTTAGAGGAACAATCTGAAGATTCATTCCACTTTCAGCCAGTGCGTTTTCCTAAAGTTCCAGATGGTGGACACGTATGTCGTGGTAGTTGCCAAAATATGCTGGATTACCAATACTCGAGCATTCCTCAATTTGTATCTTATTTTTTTTGCAAACAAATTGAAGCACTAATGCAGTTCGACTTCGAGCCCGACCAGTGCACCAAAGTATCGAACTACTTGTCCTCTTGGTACCATTTGGACCCTCAAGTCTTCAATCCAGTCTGGGATCTTGTTGTAAGCAGTCCTTATGACAAATGTGTTCTGGAGGTTACATTTAGACCCCGACACCTCACAGAAATGGTTTAGGACTTGAATAAGGGAAGGGCTTGAACACTCTGTTGATCCTCAATGGAGAAGGCAACCAAGTCATCCACGACTCAACCTTCATCCTACTGTACAAACAAACCTCTTGTTCAAGAAGGAAGCTGAAGCCGATTGAACAAGAGGTTTGCTTGTGCAATGGGATGAAGTTTGATTTCCTTAAAGTTGCATACGACATGAATATGGTGAATGAAGAAAGTAATTAATACAAAATCAAAGGATGAAGATGTACACAATATGGCCAGAGTCATTTAAGGTTACATGATGGTCATTTTGCTTCCATGAGCATAACTTCGAAATGTATTCCCAACATAAATTTGTTTTGTCTTAACAATACTTTTGAGGTAATTATGTAGCCGACCATGTTACCACTCTCCATATCACCTAGACTTGCCATTCTTTAAGTTCACCTTTGCTAGTACATTGTGATGTTTAATTGCCATGAAGTAGAAGAAAAGCTAATTGGATTCTTTAAATTGCTACATGTTATGGCACGATGGATTAAAATACAAGTAGATAAATCAATTGTTAAATACGTGACTTTATTCAATAAAAAAATAGATGAAGGAAGTGGGTGTGAAGCGAGCCTTTGCTAAATAATTATTCTTAAACCAAAATTCAGCATAGGCAAGCAATTTTTGCTATATACAAATTTTAGTGGGTAGTATTGAATAGTTGAGGAAACACTCTCATGCATGCATGTAGATCATATGCATGCATGCACACACATGCACATGCATGCATGCCTGCACACACGCACATGCACACGCCTGTGTATACACACACACACATGCATGCACACACATACACACATGGGCATGCACGCGTGCGCACACACATATGTATGTGCACATGCACATCCACAGGTGCGTGCGCTGACACACACATGCACATGCACATGTGAGAGTGCGCCCCCCCCGAACCCAAGCCACACACACACACACACACACACATGTGCATGCAAACATGCATGTGCATAAGCCCATGCAAATGCACACGCACGTGTACCTCCCCACACCCACACCCACACCCCCTGCCTCCCTCCTCTACCAAACCCCCCTTGTCCCCTCCCCCTCCCCCTCCCCTTCCCCCTCCCCCTCCCCCCCTAACATACACCTCCCGAGTCCCGACCGATTTGAAGGTCAAAGGTTCACTCCCTTACAACTAGTGGAAGCAAGCCTCTATTTAGAATAATCCTATTTAGATAAGCAATGCAAGTTGCCTTCTTAATTTATTCAGACGCTTCCTTGTATTTATTGAATTCAACCGCCTCATTGCTACTTGGGTATCTCTCTTTATCTTCCATAGCTTTTGTCCGTTTTGTTTGCACATAGTTCCTCTAATACTTTTAATAAATCACGCCTTAAAAAAAAACCCCGTATTCAAACGTTTCTATAGCTAACCTATATCTCATTTAATGTATGGTAAAATTGTATTAAATACCTTCAAGTTGTGTTGACATTGTAGCTTCTTTAAAATTCATCAAGGGCACCTAAAGTAGGGTTATGTTGTCTCATTCATTGTTGTATTTGGAGTTGAATTTCAAGAAATGTATTAGACTAAATTCTACATTTGATAATAAGATATTTGCATACATTATCTAAGAAGGAAGTTGATCTTCACATTAAGAGATGCACATGTTTTTATGCCATTAGATGTCTAAAGTGGTTGCACATTTTAATGTCCCTTTTCACACTCCTCTTCTCTTTACGTTTTCTTCTTAGTACCCTCTTTTGCTTTCTCTCTTTTGTATCCACTATCCTCCTAAATTTACTCCTCCCTTCTCTTATCTTCCTTGATTATTTGAGTATATTATTTATCTTAAGTTTGAGGTATTGTATGCTATCTTTAATGGGGATTTGGTGGTTTTTTAACTTGTTAATGTTGCCAACACAAGGGAAGAACCAATGATCTATGTTAGAAGTGAGAGGTGTGGCTAAATGTAAATTGAGCTGTAAAAATTAAAATTTTTGGTGATTTAAACGAGACAATTGATGCAAAAAGCCCAAAGAGTTAAACGTCCTTGAATTGACTTGATGATCATGGATAAAATGTGAAAACGAAGGATTAGGGAGGTGGGTTTGAATGGGTACAAGCTCCAATGCTCTACTTTTTGTGGCCCGTGGGAGCTCCGAAGAATCAAGCAAAACAGAAAAGATTTAAGGGAGCTCACAGAAATCTTTGCATTCCATTCAGCGCAAAGAGAGTGCGCGAGCGATACAGCGACAGGCTTCGGAGGACCTCGCTGGCGATGGAGCTGGCTTGTCTTCCTCCGTCACGCAACGGTTGGATGCAGACAGAGCTGCTGCGTTGAATTGAACTCGCCAGAGATAAGAAGGCGAGAGGGCGAGACAGATAGAGAGCGAGACACAGACCGACAGAGCGGATTGATGCTGCCAGAAATAAGCGGAGCGAGAGAGAAAGAGAGAGAGAGAGTAGGCCGAGAGAGAGAGCAAGAGAAACAGAGAGAGAGCGAGAGAGACACAGAGAGAGAGAGAGCAAGAGAAACAGAGAGAGAGAGAGCGGATTGATGCTGGGGAGAAAGAGACAGAGAGTAGATTGATACTACTCCCAGAGAAAGGAGACGAGGCCGAGAGAGAGAGCAAGAGAGAGAGAGAGAGAGCAGATGATGAATTGATTTTGGCAGCAACGAGATTTGATTTTGTGAGCGATTGCGAGAGAGCATCAGATGATGAATTGATTTTGGCAGCAACGAGATTTGATTTTCCGAGCGATGGCGAGAGAGCATCAGATGTTGGCAGTATCCATGTCGATGTCAGCATCATCTCCTCCCTCGGAAGCTGCTTCAGCAGACAGTTTGTCTTCCATTTTGCCAGCTTCCTCTCCCTTTAGAAATCTTTTCCACGCATCGATCAAATCGTCTTCCATCTACATTTGCTATCTTTTGCGCGAGAACATCCTTCCATAGCCACCCACAAAGACACTGCCAGCGTCTCTGCCCCTGGTTTGCTCTGTGCACGAATTCTCTGTCGATTTTATTCCCACCCGTCTGCCCTTTGCTCTCGAATGCTGTGCCGCAAAGGATGCTTCTGAAAGCCGGTCGTGGTAAGGGCCTGGGGAACAAGATTGATCCTAGCAAGGGAGCTGTGGACGCGACGGCAAGCTTGGAGGATGACCTGCTGTTGCGCATATTAAGCCGCTTGCCACCGAGTCCCTATCCCTGCACCTTGGTGTGCAAGCGCTGGCTGAGACTTCAAGGTTTGCTTAGAACTTCCATCAGGGTTCGCGAATGGAACTTCCTCGAGAGTGGGCGTATGGGAAGCAGGTTTCCAAACTTGACGGACGTGGATCTAACAGGTGCCTGGTTGACAGCGCCCAAGCACCCAACCATTCTGTTTACTCACCAATTTCTCACCATCCGGCTTGGACCAGATGCCTATGATCCATCCTCCATAGAGCGCTTTATTGAAGAGCAACAACTGCCGGCGTCTGCTCTAGACAAAGGCCTGAGGATTTTAGCCGATGCTTGTCCCAGCCTGCAACGGCTGTGCGTAGTAGATGTCAGAAGGGCCTCTTACGACCGATCATCTTTTAGAAAAAGAGAGATAGCCAAAGTTGATGAAACGGTGAGTCATGACAGAGCCAGCCACAACGATGCCGAAATTAGGAAACCAGAAGGTGCAGAATTGAATCAGGGGATAGGGATGACGGACAGGGTGCGGAAAGATGAAGATGGAGATGTCAAGAAATTACAGGGCTCACTGCAAGCTCTTAAGATAGACCCAAATGCGGAGGGAGGCCTCGCTTACCTTGCCAGAAAGTGTCCCACTTTGCAGGAGCTGGTGCTCAATCAATGCACCGATGATTCCCTCTATGCCATTTCTGCATGCAAGAACGTGCAAATCTTGCGACTGGTAGGCTCTGTGAGTGGCTTCTACCACTGTACTTTTACTGACATTGGCCTCACAATCTTAGCCAAGGGGTGTAGCCGACTTGTAAAGCTGGAATTGAGTGGCTGTGAGGCCAGTTATGATGGAATAGCTGCAATTGGGCAATGTTGTCCCATGCTGGAGGAGTTGACAATCTCAAATCAAGGTTTTTATGAAGGCTGGATTGCAGCCCTGTTTTACTGTAGCTGCTTAAAGACCCTCCGCCTCGAGAGCTGTAAGCAAATTGATCCCATTCCAGGGCCCACGGAGCATCTGCGTCACTGTGCTGCACTTGAGCGGCTAGAACTTGTGCGATGCAATCTCAGAGACAGAGCAGGGTTCTCTGCCTTGGTTTTAGTAAGCACAGCTGTTAGAGAGCTTTATTTCCAAGATTGCTGGGGTCTGGATAATGAGACATTCAGCTTGGTTGACACCTGCAGGTGAATATTCAGTTTAATATCTTGTGATGTCAGTATTGCTATTTGAAATGCAGGCTTATGAAGGGCTTTGACTGCCTGGATGTGTTGATGAATGGCTTAGTCACTACTCTGACTGGTGTTTTGTCCACTCTTACAGGCGCGTGAGGCTTCTTTCATTAGAGGGTTGCTCGCTGCTTACAACAGCTGGTCTAGAGGCATTAGTGCTGAATTGGAAGGATCTTCATACGCTTCAAGTTGTATATTGCAATAATATCAAAGATGCTGAAATTAGTCCTGCTTTAGCACTCACCTTTTCCACTCTCAAGGAGTTGAAATGGCGACCTGACACAAAGTCTCTTCTTGCTGATAGTTTAGCTGGGACTGGAGTGGGGCAGGTGGGGGGAAAGTTTTTCAAACGGGGAGGGCCTGGCTAGATATATTTGATGGGGAACTGTTTGTTCTCTTCATTGGGAGGCTGCCAAGGAGCAGCGACTTTGCTAATTACCAAGGGTCTAGTGCATCTTACTTTCTGTAACCTTGGAGGGCTTTCTCTGATGGATTTTTAACTTAAGGCCGTGATTCTGTATCTCAAATGGGGCCACAATGCAGCTGTGGGAATCGCTTAGACCAGATCTCTTTTAGCTGTACATTTCCATTGTTCTTAGAGATCTAGCTACATCGTTGATACATGCTGTTGTAATAAAATATTTCATCTAAGATGCAGTTTTAATTAGACTATCTTGCTGTACATTAATGTCGTATCAGGGTTAGCTTTAGTAATTTATTACTTGTTACTTAAATATGAACTGATATGGGTGCAATGCAGTCATATCTACTCCTTCAGATTACTTAAGTTGATCAGGCTGGAAAACTGTCAAGCTTCTTTTATTAAGAGTTGTGATCGAATTTCAACAATGGATAAGCTCCTCTCTTGTTCTATATGATTTTATTGGGAAATAAGCATATGTTCATATAGAGCAATGGATCGCTCTGGTGTGTTAATGGATGTTTATTTAAAAAAGTAAAGTTTGACTATATAGCAGAAGCAAAGAAAAGATATTGTAATCCACTCACAGAATAAGTGGATATTTGAGTGCAGGCATTTTATCTGTGACACTTGTGAAAAATCCATAATTTTGCCTACATAGCTGAAGCAAAGAAAAGACAGTGTGAGCAGATAGCTGCTTGGAGGCACTTGTCTCTGGCCATGTATTAGATCAACTCTTCCCGAATCTGTGTCAAATTGAATAAGCTGAGCAATCTGAAAAAAGACTCAGGTACGAGCCTTACACTTTAACAGAGCGTTGGTAGGTTGTAATTGCGATGGCAAGCAAACCTTGATTCAAATCCAGTATTAATGTTGAATTGGCTGTTAAACTGAAACTTTAGTGATCTACATGCTGAACTTGTAATGCCTTAGTGAGGTAATGAGTGAACCTTGGATGAGTTTTACACAAAAGGTTAGATTGGGCTGTTCTGGGATAAACCTTGTCTTGCCCTCAAACCTTTATTTTTGTATGTTTTAAATAATTCATTCATTCTGTAAATTCTTTATTTCATTCCTACATATGAGAGGGATTTTGTTCCTGTTTTTGGGTTGTTTTGTTTCTTGTTTTGCTTCTTTGTTTTTGCTTATTCACCTTCTTCCTCTCTCTCTCTCTCTCTCTCTCTCTCTCTCTCTCTCTCTCTCTTTGGGACGTATTTTAGTAAGCACTGGGTTTGCCCAAGAGACTCCGCGGGTCTTTACAATCCCAGTACAGCTGCTTATGCTTGGGCACTGATGACAAAATAAGTGTTGCTTTGCTTGCCTTCCTTTTGTTTTTCAAAAAAAATTTGTTACCTCTTTTTCTTCTCTTTTCGTTCTCTCTTTTATATTCGGTGTAGATTTTTGTCTTTAGAACATCAAAAAATCTAAATTTGTACGATTGGATATATTATAGTTGGACAAAGGTATATATATGAATATTTGATGATTTCAAGTGGTATGTAAGCCTTGTTGTACTTTTAGAGGATGTCAAATATCAAAATTGAAGAAGTATTTCTGAAGTTAAGCTATCGAGAGGACATGGCAATTCTTTCGAAACATTTTTTTTAACGGGATCTCAGGGAACTCATCCTACAGCCAATCACTTCTGATATCTAATTGAAAGCTGTCTTTATTGTGCATGGCTTCCTGTGTTGGCATTCACATTCCCGCTCCCAGGTTTCTTAGTGTTACTAGAAGTGCTACTGCCCATAGAACCTTCGTATTTTTTGCTGAGAAATACCAGTCTTGGGTTCTTGAGTCTCGACCCTTGCTTCTGCTGACAGCAGCCTTGGGTCCTTTAACCTTGTCGATGAGCTCAGAAGTCACGGTCCTTGGTTTGAAGCTGTCTGATAGTAGGTGATGGAGAAACTTCCAAGCTGTCTTCAACTGAGTTGCCACTAGTGTGACTTTATTCGCATAGTGGTTGATGGACTCATTTGGTCCTTGGCACATCTTGAAAACTTGGACCTTTGGCTTTGTCAAATGCAAAAAAGGGGCATCTGCTCCTGCTGGCTCCCCACACCTCCTCCGCTCCTCTCTCCCATCAACCCCCTCCCCTCGCCTGGGCCTCTCCTCCGCCCCCGATTGCCCCTCCCACCCTTCCTCCGCTCACCTCCGACTCCACCCTGCTCTGGAACACCCGCCCCCCCCCCCCCCCCCCCCCTCCCCTTCCTCCCCCCCCCTCCTTTCCCTTTTTTTTTCCATCCCTTTCTCCCCCTGCATGCTGATCTCCCGCCCTTCTCTGATCTGCCCCGCCTTCTCCAGCTTTTCCCCTTTCCTTGCCTTTCTCCTCCAGCTTCCCTGCCTCCCTGGGCTCTTTTCTGCTCTGCCTGTGGGGCTTTTTGGCCATGCAGCTACAGTTTTGAGCTACTGTGGGCCTTTTTCTCCTCTGCCTGCATCGACCCTGCCTCTGTGCTGGTGGGCAGGGCTGTAGCAAGGCTTTTTGGCCTCTTTTCTGCTAAGGTGGTCCCGAGCTGCCTTAGCTCCTTTCTTCTCCTCCTTTGTGGTCTGTTTTTCGCCAACCCAAGGGGGTTTTTTTGTTGAGCCTGCAGGCCCCCGTCTTTTTACTTCTTTCCACTCATCCTATTTTACCTCTTCTTCTCGCCAGCTTGAACAGCTTTTAGTTTCGCCTCCTTGGGGATTGTAATCCTGGTGGTGACCTCTTGGTTTGGCCAGCAGGGTTCTCATTGACTCCCGCAGCCATTTCCCTGTACAAGCAGCAGGTGCAATTGCAGTTCAGTCTTTGTGGCACAGAGCATTGATGGACCTCAGTGTAGGCAGGTCACTATCTATGGGAGAGATGTCTTTCTTCTCCAGTTGAGCGCCCCCTGATATCACCCAGGCTCCTCCCGATTTTCCTTGGCCCATGTGGTTTTCTTTTTCCCATGGTAACATGGCTTCCCAGTGCTCAGCTCTTCAATCCACCCGAGTCTAAATCCCCTATCAAGGCTCAACCCAAGAAGTCTAGGTTGCATGATGCTGTCTATCTGAGTGTGGAGGTCTTAGCTGCGCGGCCCTCCTGCTACTCTCCTGCATGAGGCGGCAGCTCTACCTATACTGCGCAGGCAAGCTCTCACAAGGTGCCCCATCTATCTGTAGCACAAGCACTGCCTTCGGAGTCTAGAAACCTCGACCTTCTATCGGAAAGAGCCTATTATCACCCTGAGCCAAGGGACCCCGTCGTCTGCTAGAATCGAGGCTGCTATGGCCGGAAACTCTAGCACCGTGCCAAAACACCCTACACCCTCCAATAGATGACAAAATGGAGCGGTACTCCTTCGAAAGGCCGGGGATCTTGAGGGTCACTAGAAAGCGTGGAACATGGTGCATCGAATCCATATCGTCCTAACCAAAACAGTGGATGTCGTCCCATCCTGTGTTTGTAGCAGGCAACCTTGTGATGTTCATAGCTATGTGTCTGTTTTCTTTCTAGGACGTTATTTTGTTGGCATGGCAAGCCCTCAGTAACATATTGCACCACATCTCTCCAGAGACCCTCTCAAAAGAAACTCTGCTTTTTCCTTTCATAGGTCTTTGTGGACGAATGCATCTCCCTCAAACTGACATTCTACAATGCCTTTTGGAACCACCAACTTACTTCTGCTCCACCTTAGAGGGACGGTACGGAGCCAAGGTCCAAGATGATAGCGTGATCAACATCTCTCTTCGGAGGTAACTAACTGTGGCATATAAGAAAATTCTGGACGTAAGTGCTGCATGTAAATATCCTCCACTTGAGGGGTGCTCCCTATCTTAGGTTGGGTCACATGCAATGCATATATGGCATTTTCTTTCATCAGATCCCTGGCCAGTCACCTTGCTGAAATCAGCTGCATTCTTGGGCTTGTCAGTGGTCACACCCTGTAAAACCACTACTTTGCCTTTGTGTGCAAACGGAGAGTCATGGCATTCAGGTCAATACTAGACTTCCCAAAAGATTTGACCCCATCAAATCTCAAAACAATTTCAATGGGACAATTATCCAGGGTAAATAGATCTCCTGCAAAATCATACTTATGGGAGAGTCAGATCCATGCATCCTAGCAACATAGCCTGCTAATCATGTGTTGTCCATTGGCAACCTCAACCCTTAATCCATAATTTCTGTCGCTGCAAGCCCTGCAGGGTTTTGGTGTTGATGAAGATGTGTACGCTTCTGCTGTCTACTAGCATGTGCACACTACTGCCACCAATATCACCTGTCAGCCTGAGTGTCTCTGCACTTTTGGTACCCATCTATGCATCAAGGGATACTGAGTAGTCCACTGGCTGGGCATCTGAATAATGCTTCTCATCATTTATAGGGGCATTTTTATCAGCATCATTCTATGCATGGAATGGTGTAGCAACGTGGTGCTCAACAAATGTATCACTAGAACTCAGGAAGAAAGTACCCACAATTGAGCTGAATCCTATGTGTGTACTGGGCATGCTCTCCATGCCATGTAGTACCACCGGGGAACTTGAAGCCATCTCTAACTCTAGCTTCTAGAGTTTGCCCTGCACATTTGCTCCATCTGTTTCTGTGACACATCAAGGGTCTCTGTCATGAACCTGTTGGAGGATGCACATGTGTGGAAGAATGATGCATAAATTGAGAAACATTGGCCCTCCAAATGGGGTGGAAGGAGTGCCCACGTGAGTGTATTTTTTGCTATGACTAACTACTAGAATGCTCCTGCAATCCACATACCACATATGAATGCATAATGCCTCATGCACACACTCTATGCATACGAGAGGTCACAACCTCTCATGTCTCTTGGGATCCATCCCTTGGGCATACCCCATTATTCTGCCATTTATTAATGCATACCCATGCATTCCTACCCATTCCTATCCTAGGACCTACATGTGTGAGTGCACCATTTATTCCATATCAATTAACATATCCAATACATTATCCATATGGCTTGAGTATGCTTGTGCTTTCTAAGTTAGAAATGTATTTTTGCCTCTTTGTAGAAAAGATACATAAGTGTAAAGGGCCTTTTAGCTTTTTATGTTTTAAATAAGAGAGAGAGAGAGAGAGAGAGAGAGTTTTTCTAGTTTTTTGGAAGATTTTGTTTCTTGACTTGCTTGTTTATTCTTGCTTCTTTATTTCTTGCTTTCATTCTCTTTTGTTTATTTGATGTATTTTAGTAAGCACCGGGTTTGCCCCCGAGACTCCGCGGGTCTTTAGTATAGCTACTTATGCTTGGGCACTGATGACGACATTAAGTGTTGCTTTGCTTGCTAAGTATGTCTTTCTTTTGTTTTTCATAAAAGTTTTTGTTTACCTCTTTTTTCTTCTCTTTCATTTTCTCTCTTATATTCTTTGTAGATTTTTGATCTTTAGAACAAAAAAAAAATCTAAATTTGTATGATTGGACTTATTCTAGTCTTACAAAGGTATATTTTTCTCTTATCTTAGCGGACATGCAAATTCTTTGAATTTTTGTCCAAGTGGTGATCAGTTGCTCAACTACATCGTTTTATCTTACGCGGGTGCAGAAGCCCCAACAGCTAATCTTATTCTCATTGATTCTTATTATTATTTTAATTCTTTTCTTTTTGTTTAATATTTTTTTAAAAATTTTAATTCTCTCTCTCTCTCTCTCTCTCTCTCTCTCTCTCTCCCTTAATTTTGTTTTATTTTTAATTTCATTTATTTAAAAAGTGTGCTTTTGCGTTTTGTTTTAGTTGCTCTCCTTGGTTTAATTCACTGTATGACGGCTTTATTATTTATTTATTTAGAGGGCGATCTCTTGGGATGCCATGTGGCTCTTGTGACATTCCCTTGTAGTAGCAAGGGAGGAGTTACCTTGGGACGAGTAACGACTGTGCAAGCAAGCCCTCCCCTAAATACCTGCTAGAGTTAGGGGATATAGCAGGATGGGCAGGGAGAGTGCAAGCAAGTTTCCCAATGTTGGATCGTTTGACTTACCGAACAACATTGGAAATTCTAGTGATGGTCTTGTCTCTTTGGTAGGTGATTCAGTTGGGTCTAGCTCGGTAAATCAAAACGAAAAAGTTAGAAGAAACATATATAGAGAAAGGTATAACTTTTTAGCTAGGTCAAACATGAATAATCTTCATGATTTTGGGGAAGTACACCATGCAGCATGAATATAAGAAAACATGAATCGGTGTACTTTTAGCCTATGTGCTTGTCCCTAATCAGTAGGATATTTTGACCAGGTAGACTTATACTTACTTAAAGTAAAGCCTTTGCAAAGGATCGTACCTATAAACAAAACACTTTGGAAAGCATATAACATATAGTCTATATATATCTAAACTAAACACTTTGGAATGCATATTTTATATAGTCTATATACCTTAAATCTTACACCCTAAATCTTAAATCCTAAAGTTTAATAAACTAAGACATCTTAGAAACAAGCATCTCAAGACTTCTGTTTCTATTAGTCCTATTCATGCCACGCAAGTAATTTATGTTGTCTATAACATACATCGTAGTAATATGCTTTATGTAGGACAAACCTTTAGGACAGCTTTTATTCATTTTAAGCTAGAAAAGTTTATAGGAAGAATTCCTTAATTGAGAATTCAAAACCCTTATATGTAGCAATGGCAAAGTTTGGTTTCAAATCTTTTCGTTCCTTTCCCATTGAGCATATAGAGGGCCATTTTAATAATGCCAAGGACTTTTACAAGGTTGCTCGTCCTTGTGAATTGTTTTGGATGAGAACTTTACACACTTTCTTCCCAAGAGGTTTTAATTTGGAAGGAAAATCAACTCTTTGTGAAAATAAAAGAAACTCTAAAAAGAATCCTTTGATGTGGAGAACTCATATCAAGCCCTTTAACATTCCTCATTACCAACATAGTCATACACCTAACATCGTATGGAAACCTAAAGTTATGTTACGAGGTTGTCCTAGCTCTCCTGCAATCTCATATGTAGTTCGTGAGTTGCCTCCCTCAGTTCCTCTTCCTCTACTTCCTCCTCCTTTAGTTCCTTTAACTTCCTCAGTTCCAAGAGTTTTTTCTTCTCGAGACTATAAAAGAAGACTACTCTACCTAGATAGATTAATGTCACTGGGTCTTTTTTAAATAAAAGTTTTTGAAAAATATAATGTCAAAGTTCTTTTTAAACTTCAATACACCTTGGAAAACTTCTCTTTTGAGGATTTGTATCTAAATAAGCTCCATTATATACAACTTAAAACTTCGTTGGATTGCTTTTTAAAAGTAAAAGCTTCCTTTCAAAGCAAAGAAGTCTATCTAAATAAGGAACTCTTGATTGGTATTTTTACTTCTCCCTCACTTGACAAGATAGGCTTAAACTTCATTTTGAAGTCTCCTGAAGTAATGGATTCTCTCCCTCATTTTGTGAGAAGAATTTGGAAGCATCCAGTAGTAGGTTAGTATGTAAAAACTTTAGGACAAAAGGCTTTCAACTATGGAGAGATAGGTAAAAGGCTTTTAGAGCATTCAAAATCTTCTATCCTTAAAGAAACTTCTTGTTGTAAAAGTCAGAGATTCTAAAGCTTTATTGATGCTGATTTAGGACATGTAGTCACACCTCAATTTTGCTTTCTAGTAACCTAAAAGACCTTTTCATGAAAGGCACGAAATTTCGATTGTACTCTTTTAAAGAGTCTTGCCTTTTAAAAGCTATCGATAAGGGAATCTCAAAGTTTGTTTTGCAATTAGAAGAATGTTTAGGAGTTAAAAATATCTTATCAGAATGGAAAGGGAAGATTTTGAAGAAAGTTGCTTTGAAACTAGAAGAAGTCCCTTCGGTTAATTGCTCAAAGAAAAGTAACCATCTTTCTAAAGAAGGTGAAACTCTTCTTCGAAAATTCCATAGGAATTTTGTCATTTCTTATGTGGACAAATGTTCCAATAACTTTGTTTTTATTTGCAAAAAGTTTTACTTAGAATGTCTTTTGAGAGAAGTAAACTCGTTTGCCAAAACTTATGCCCCTGCCTTAGTTTCTCAAAAGGATTTGATCTCAAAACATCAGAGTTTTCGCAAGTCTTCTAGGTTTGTTTGCAATCCAAGCATACCTTTTCTTTGTGCTACTTGGAAGTTTCACAAAACTGCAAAAAAGCCAAGATTTATTGCAGTTGCTTGTGAGACTACTTTGACGGATGTCTCTAAATGGCTGAGCTACTACTTCAAAGCCATGTTGCCTAGTGTCCATGAACTTTGACTTATTAAAAGAGGTAGATGTCCCCTCGCACTCAAGCTGGATTTTAAATGACTCTATAGGAGTGATTCATGTTGTAAAATTTTTTAATTCCTCTCGAAGCATTCAGGAAAAAGAGTCTCCTATTCTCCTTCAAACCTATGATTTTACCACGCTTTACACAAAGATCGAGCTGGAAGACCTGAAGTTTAGAATTAAAAAGCTAGTGGCTACTGAGATTTGACAAAGATAGATGCAAAGTGCTAAAAGTTGAGAAAACAGCCTTATGCTTTGACTTTTTATGGCTAAAAAATAAAGATCATGACATAGGTTCTAAAACGAAAAGATACACAAAGGTAGTAAGTGTGGAGATGTTTGCTCTTGGATAGATTTTCTTTTAGATAATCTTTACATCACAATAGGTGATTCTTTGTTTCAACAAGTTATAGGAATCCCCATGGGCACTAATTGTGTCTTTTTAGCAAACTTTTATCTTTTCACTTGTGAATTTGAGTTTATGCAACGTCTTATTTCTATCAATACCTGCCCTATCATTTTACATAAGCTTAGTCAAGCTAGGTGTTTTATAGATGATTTATTTGTACCAGATGTTCCTGTACAAAGACGCTAGAGCTTTTGGAGAAGGAATCTATCCTCGTGACTCTTGGACTCTTGTGAACTGAATTGCACTTCAAGAGGGGATTCCTGTGTTTTCTTAGATCTTAGACTTTCTCAATCTACCATAGGATTCGAGGTTGATATATACGATAAGCGTGAACAACTTGAATATAGTGGTTTACACATTATAAAAATGCCTCACATTGACTCAAACATTTATGATTTGGCAAAATATGGAGTCATTTCTTCCCAATTCCATATATTTTCCCGCCTTTGTACAACTAAGGAGTCTTTTATCACTCAATGTAGTAATTTGATCACTTTACTATTACACAAGAATTATAATCCAAGGAAAATAATGAAAAAATTCTTAGATATGAAGTCTTTTATCTATGGTATATCGGCCTTAGGTATGTTTAGAATGATTGAACGTAAGTTGAAAACAAAAAGCGGGGAGTTGAATAGCCCGTTTTTCTTTTAGTTTCAAAAGAGAGTTTGTTTGAGTATGCTTGTGCTTTCTAAGTTAGAAATGTATTTAGCTTTTGATGTTTTCAATAAGAGAGAGAGAGAGAGAGAGAGAGAGAGAGTTTTTTGGAAGATTTTGTTTCTTGACTTGCTTGTCCATATACTCCTTTGCTTTGGACATTCCTACAAAGACTAATTTAACTTTATCCATTAGGGTTAGTAGGAATCTAGATCCATTCTACTTTTCCTTTCCAATACGGTACCATTTCCTAATCTCTCTCTCTCATATGCTTGCATTGGTCCAAGTTCCAAGTGACTAGTTTGGAACCATTAGTTTTAGGTTGATCAGACCCAAAACTTACAATATAGGCCTAACTTACAAGATCAAGATACTAGATCTTGCTTGAGTACTCATTCTAGACCACCAGGTCTAATTGTGGATCCACCCATAGTCATGCGTCCATGACTTACCAATTACTTGAAATCTCTCTAAGGTCACTAGACCTTACTAAGCGCTTACATATCCACCACCTAGTCCAACACCTAGGTAGGACTATGGACCCTTTGAGTGATGATTCCAAATGAATCACTCTTTTAAATGTCCGAACTTCTTAAGAGTTCAACTCAACTAATCTAGTCTAATTTAAGGTTACCAAAACTATGGCCATGTATAGCACCCTCGTGCTTGGGAAGAGCCCAAGTACTATCTTGGCTCATCAACCCAACCTAAGAGAATGACTTAACCATCTCTAGTACTCCAACTTCAAGACTCTTGGCACCATGGATGCCTTCCAAAGCCCAGCTTGGCCAACGTCTTTGTACGATACCATTGTGTACATTTCCAAAGTAATAATTGTGCACATGCTCAATTCTTGAGTTTTTCCTATTTCTACTGTATGATCCTACATGCAAATGCATTATTAATTCATTCTTTGTCCTAAATGCTCATCTTGAGCTTAAGTAGGTCATCGTTTGACCCTTGTCACCATGCAATTGTGTATTATGTTGCCTTTTCTCTCCCTTTTCTTTTGTGAAGCAACAATGCTTTGTCAATCTACTTCATCCCACCGCTCAAATATGCCTAATCTCTTTTTATTTTTTTTTTCTTTTCCAACCTTTTTTGCTAACCTTTTCTTTTTTTTTTTTTTTTTGGGGAACTTCTTTTGATTTATATAACTCTTCCCTTTATATTCTAACTTCTAATTGTTTTTCCCTTCTAATAATCTCTCTTGATGTAATGTACTGCGCAGGGGGTCAATGATTAGAGCAGCAACGGTGATCACTTTTGCAAATGAAAGCCAAGAAGGTTCAAAAATTGGGGACGTGAGACGGTGGCTGAACCGATGCTTGCTGTCAATGCAGCGCATGAATTTCGCTGAAGGGGAGATAATAAAGCACAGCACAAATTTCGGTGAAGGGGAGGGTAAAGCACAGCGCACGAATTTTGGTGAAGGGGGGATAATAAAGCACCGCATGAATTTCGGTGAAGGGGAGGGTAAAGCACTACGCATGAATTTTGGTGAAGGGGAGGGAAAAATGGCCTTAAATGCCGACGGCGGCTGAACGGGGTAGAGGGGCAGAGGCAGCGGGCTGCAGGTCGACGCAGGCTGCAGCACAATTTTCGGGATGGGGGCAACACAGATTTCAGGAGGGGGGGACGGCACATATACCGGGGAGAAGCCATTGCAACACAAAGGTCAATGCCCCCATAATTAAAGAGGGGAACTTGGGGAGGAGTCGGTCTGTCCGAGGACAGACTAGTCACTGCCAATTGGGCACCTAGTTGGCGGCGCTAGTAATTTCTTCCATCAAAACAAGTCTGGCAAGACCATTCTCCATTTCGCATGCCATAAAGGCAATGCTGAAGTAGCTCCTTGCTATCAATTGGATCAAGCCACACTCCCCCCCCCTTTCTTTTTAAACATCATGTTACATCAATATGCCCGATTTTTTGTGAAAACTCGACTTTCTGAGAGGGGAAAAGGAAAGCCCCCTGGTGATTTCTTGATGGATGATTCTTGATTCTCCTTGATTACTTCACGCCGATGTTAGCAACTGTTGCAACTTCCACATGGCAGGCTCTCACAGTCAAAGGATCTTGGCTTTGATACCACTTGTCACGAACCTATTGGAGGATGCACATGTGTGGAAGAATGGTGCATAAATTGAGAAACATTGGCCCTCCAAATGGGGTGGAAGGAGTGCCCACGTGTGTATCTTTTGCTATGACCAACTACTAGAATGCTCCTGCAATCCACATACCACATATGAATGCATAATGTCTCATCTATGCATGCGAGAGGCCACAACCTCATGCCTCTTGGGATCCATCCGTTGGGCATACCCCATTATTCTACCCTTAGCTTACACTTTATGCCTACCATTTATTAATGCAAACCCATGCATTCCTACCCATTCCTATCCTAGGACCTACATGTGTGAGTGCACCATTTATTCCATATCAATTAAGATATCCAATACATTAATATCCATATGGCATTTGGCCATGTAAACCTACCTAGCGTACCTTCTAATTATTACATTTGATCATGCTAGCCTAATACATTCTAGACTACAAAATCGTATCCTGATAGTCTCAATTCTATGATCATGCAAAGTTTGGCAGTCCTAGCATTTATCCCTTGTGCTTGGGAGTCCATTTGCCATGACACTTGTAAGTTGCCCCCTTTCTGCTATCCATGATGGCTCTAGAATGTTGTTTGATATCAGATTTTTCTGCTGCAGCATTAGACTTTCCTATTCGTTTCGCATCTGGGTGCATATAGAGCCTTGCATAAGGCATTTTGCTGCTCGATACTATCAAGTACCTGGATACTAGATGCTGTTAAGTACCTGGGAAATGGGGCTGCTGCAACCTTTCTATCATGCCACTTACACATTCTGGGTTTCCTCTTAGCTTCCAATGCATCCCCATGCACACTCCCCACAGCTATTAGCATACTTTGGTTGAGTACCTCTGCAAGCTTGGCAGCTCACTCCATGGTCTGGGGTTCATGGGCTCTGACATTGGATGCCAGGGAGGGGTGCAATCCTTGAATGAATCACAGCAGTTTTACCTTCTCTGATATGTCATGCACAAAGAGGGAAAGCCTCCAAAACTACTGCAAATATTCCTGGACCAAGCCAACATATGACAATGCATAAAAATTAGACAAATATTTCTCCAAGATGAGCGAGGACACCAAGTGGTCGATCATCAAGCCCTTAAATTGCTCCCATGTGGTTGGTCTATGCAAGGAGTATCGCATGTAGGTGCCACCAAGTATGCGTGTAGTCCTTCACAGCGAAGATTTGCAGTCCTCATCTTGTTTGGGACAAAAGCACAAATAATCTTCCAGCTTTGTGATCCACTCAAGCTCATTTGATGTACGAGTGTCTCCCTTGTACCATGAGCTTTTTTTGACATCTTGGCAACAAAATTCTTGTTTTGGTCACCCCCAAATCCATGGGCATCATCCCTCTTAAGATTAATATAATGGTGTGTTGGGATATCTCAAGGTGTATGCCCCAGGCACATCTTGGTTTCTATGTGTGTGTGCTAGAGGCACAGTTAAGTGCCCATAAGCACTATTAGGTGGTGGTAGAAGCCACATAGGATGATTGAGAGAATCTAGGAGCAGATTGAGGAGATGATTGTGGAGCTCTGAGGTCATCAGTGATGTCAGTGATCACGTAAGAGGTGCCTACTTAAGGACCTCACCTTTCTTCATTCCAATTCTCAATTTGTGTTCACTCCATGCTTTCCTTTCAGTTTACCAACATGGTATCAGAGCACTTTGATCCTCCTTGAGCCCACTTGTGCCACATCATCTTCTTCTTCTCGATCTTCTTCTTCTTCATCTTCACCATTTCTTCCCTTTCTTCCCAAATCTTGCTAAAGCTTGTTCTCCCTCAGTTCTCTGCCATTCTCCAAGCCCTCCTGCTGGAGATACCCCTTATTTGGGGGATCCTCCACCTGCAAGCAATTGAAAAAAAAAAACGTCTCTGCTGGCTGCCATTCTCCAAACAATGCATTTTTTTATCATTCTTCTGTTGCAAAATACTCCCTGCCTGCTACACCATTGCTCGAGCCCTCTTAGGAGTAGATGGGCGACCTCAAGACGAACATTTTGAGTCATTTTTCAGCTCATTTGGTTCAGTAACGAAGAAGAAATCGTCAAAACTCAGGTTCAGCCTGCAGCAACTCCCCCTGGCAAAACAGCACGCCATTTCGCCCAACCTTTGTGCTGGATCTTCTCTGGTATATGAGCTTTCTTTTGCTTCAAAAAGACCTCTTTTCTTTGCTTTGAAGAGTGAGATACAAGCCCTCCAAGTTCAGGCCTCTGTTTTGGACAGTTTTGACAAGGTTGTGAGTGTGATGCTACATTAGATGCTACTTTAGCATTTCTGAGGTTTTAAAGTTTTGAAAAGCGTCAGTACAACTGTGGCTACAACTTTCTTTTAAGTTGCTATACCTGGATTTTCTTGGAATACTTTCATTTAGTCACATCTATGAAGCATGCAAGTGAAAACATCATTGATTTGTAGTATGGATTTTGGTTGCAAGCCTTTGCTACTCTAAATGCTTGTTTTTTGAAGCTCTTCAACTCTTTCTTGCCTTGTAAGAGAGTAGCACTGCCCATTCTGGGTTGGACCCTCTCATGGCTACCATCTTGAATATGGATAAGTTCAATGGTAAGGGCTTCCACACATGGCAGATGAAGATCAAGTTTGCATTAATGAGGGAAAACCTCTGGGGGCTTGTCAAACCGGCTTCAACTTCTTCTTCAACAGCCTCCAATGCTGGAGAATCCTCAGCTTCAACATAGCCGGCAAGAGATCCTGCTAGAGAGGAGAAAGCCTATGGCATCATTGCTCTTGCCTTAGGAGATGACTATATTCATCACATCTCTGAATTAGAGTCTCCTTCAGAAGCTTGACATTATTTTTGGTGCTAGCTCTCACATCTCAAAATTGTCACTTAAGATTTCTTTCTTTGAATTGAAGATGGTTAGTGGCACTCCTTTGGCTACCCATGTCAATTACATGCGGAGTCTCATGACTCAACTTGCTTCTATCAACTCTCCTATCACTACAGATGATGCAATGGTAGTGTTGCTCAAGAGTATGGCTGAAGATTATGATCATGTTGTTACCACTTTGAAAAATCTTCCTAATCCTAATCTTGAAGGTCTTATCTCTGCTCTTCAAGAAGAAGAAAGGCACATGGAACTCCGGAAAGGCAATGACACAGCCTATGCCATAAAAATCCAGAAGGGCAAGTTTTCACCTTGCAATCATTGTGGGAAGACTAATCACCTCTCAAAAGACTACTTCAAGATCAATCAATGCAAACACTGTGGCAAAAACAATCATCATGAAAAGTTTTGTAGAGCGAAAAAGGAAGCAACTTCAAACTCAGAAAATGCCAATCTACTTTCAGTTGATGTGCCTCCACAAGATGAGGCATCCTATGAAGATTATAATGTATATGTATATGTATATGTATA